>NW_012267320.1:5206261-5348482 GCF_000151885.1 Dipodomys ordii | reverse complement strand
GAACCTTATTGTATTGTTGGTGGGAGTGTAAACTTGTTCAACCACTTTGGAAAGTAGTATGGAGGTTCCTCAAAAGACTTCACATAGAGCTCCCCTACGACCCAGCAATCCCACTTTTGGGCATTTACCTCAATGATCACAAACAAGACCATACTAAAGCTACCAGCACAACTATGTTTATTGCAGCATTATTTACCATAGCTAAGAAATGGAACCAACCCAGATGAATGACTCAAGAAAATGTGGTATATATACACAATGGAATTCCATACCTCCATCAGAAAGAATGACATTGCCCCATCTGTTAAGAAATGGAAAGACTTGGAAAAAATTATATTAAGTGAAGTAAGCCAAGCCCAAAGAAACATAGGTAGCATGGTTTCTCTTATTTGCAATAACTTGTACATGTCTAGGACAAGCAGAAAAGGTCAGAAAAGTTCAGATAAGATGATGTTAAGCAAAATGAACCCCAAGAAGGGGACAAAAGTAGTTTTTTTCTTTCTTGCTATTGTTTCTAACTTATTTATAAGGTACCACATGATTTTTTGTTGTTTTGTATGTCCCTCCCCCATAGTATAACCCCTGTTTTCACTGTATTTGATGTTGGTATAATTTGTGGGGGGGGAGGAAGGGAAAAAACAAATTATTTAAATGGGATACAGGTTGACCCATTGCAATAATGAAATGTACAAGATGCTATGTCGAAAAACGAACTTTACAATTTAGGCCGGGGGGTAGGGGGGAGTGGGAGGGGGAAAACAGTTGTGGAGATGGGAGGGAAAGAATGGGAGGGAGAAAACAAAGGAGGAGGTAACAATGTTTGATAAGAAATGAACTTACTACCTTGCTCATGTGATTGTAACCCCTCTGTACAGTATCTTCACAATAAAAAGAACTTATTTTTTTAAAGAGTGCTCTCTCTCAAGAACTTTCTTAGTTTTCAGACACATAGGGTTGCAGGGATTTCCACAGCTCTTCAGAGTCTACTGCCTGGGGCTCTACTCAATGCAGGAATGCACAAGGTGATTGCTACTACAAAGAAAGAAAAAAGCTTTGCAAAATTGCCACCTACAGGTGCCATAGGGAATACCTCCCTCCTCCCTCCTCTTCCTCTACTGTTATCTGTGATGAAAGTCCATAGCAACTCTGGCATATTCTTGCCAGAACATCTTGTAGATTCACACATATTCACCATTTTTGTAAAGCACAATGCTGTTAGCAACTGTGTATTTTAGTGCAATGTTCTTGGGGGGAAAAAAGTGTATGAATCTGGCTTTGATGTGCCCTGAACTTGGAAGATTACATTTTAAAGTTTCAGCTTTAAACTTCTCACACAAAAAAACTATTTGTTCCCAACATCTTAGCTTACAAATGCTAGATTTTATAATCTCTTCATATATTTCCTGAGCATTAAAAAAATGCAACACACCTGAATTGTATTGTGGGAAGCTGAAATCATTATTTCTCGAGAAGAATATCTCAACAACAAAATGAAACCCAATACCCTCCACTGAAAAGTATTTTATTACATCTTCAGATGGCTGCTTTCGGCTTGATGTCATGAAATTGTATCAAGGGCCCGCATGAGCAAAACTGTATTTGAAAATGCTTGCCATTCAACTGATTTAAAGAAGTTACATCTGCTTTGAATATAAAGGAGACAGCAAACATATGACTTGTGTTAGCTGAGTCCTCTAGCTCTAGATAGGACTATATTCCATTTATATGTGTATCTGTGCTTCTCTTGGAGGCTACGGATTATTCACTTTAAGTTACAGCACAACTGTCTATAGGATTCCACCTTTGACACATCTTAAATACGTTCATTCTCATGCAGCAGAATTAGCTATCACTTGGACACAAATAAGTTTAGGAAACCAGAGAATTTCAGCTACTCTGAACAGCATACAAACCTCCCACATATAGTAACAGCCAAGCTTAGGACACTGACCATTTGTTTCCTAACCCATAATTACCATCATCCCACGCCTCGGGGCAGTGATGGTTATAGAAACCTTTCTGGGGGTTCTGGCACTGGATAATGCAGCTATAGAAGATTAGGCTGTGCTTAAATTTGGGATCTTCAGGGCCTGATACGCATTTCACTATGAGAAACCATGTCCACTGGCTCCTACCACAAAATGGACAGCTGGAAGCAATTATCTGGAGAATTCTCAGCTCATTTAACCAATGAGAAATCTCCTTTTCACCCACCATCAATACGTGGCATATCACTTGTGAGGTGCCCCTTCCCTGCCCCCAGTTGGCCATCATGAACAGTCAGTCTGATCTGTCACTCTGACCAAACTCTCCTGGTATCTCACACAAGAAAGCATCTGAATTGCAAATATCAGCATTTTGATTTCAGATCCTCCTGTCAAACTTATTTTTAACTCTGACATCAAATACTTTTCTTCTTTGCTATGCTTTAGAATGCTTACATGTTTAAGTTTTCAAAAACCTGTTGAATCTGTCTGTCCTGGTGAATTTTTATCTCATTTATATTTACGCCAGTCTAATTGGTATTTTTTTTAATGCTATAGGTACATCATTTAGAATACAGATACAAATTTCTCCTCTACTATAGCAACAGTTGATTTATCTTCCAATATGGTTGAACTCGTGTGAAAAAAATGAGTCACTTAATATATTGCAGCTTCTTCCAAAAAAAGGAATGAGATCTGATTTCTGTTTTACTATTTTTTATAGTAAAATTATCTTTCCTTTCCATACTTACCTCCAAATAGCTTTAAAAGCCAGAGGTAAGTAGGGAAAACAGTCTGAGGATTAGCCATGTTAAAGTAAAAGAAACAGGGTAGATTTTAAGGCAGAAACACAAAGGTAAAGTGTCCACAGGTCCAAGGTCTTCTGAAGTCTCTAAGAATCTATCTGGCCTCCATGTTTCTCCTGGGTTCTTGTGTTGCAGAAGTCCTGGTGGATCCCCTGATTCCTCAGAGCTGATTCATGCAGTATTGCCTCTGTTCTCACCTAAGGTTCTCACTGTTGCTTCTGCTTCCATAAAGTATTCAAGTCATATCGCACTAGGGCTCAGCCTGAGTATGACTCTTCACTATAAATGTACAGACCTTTATGCACAGACCCTAACGCCAAATAAGGTAACACAGCTGCCAGGGGGTAGGATTTTATCACATCCTCTGGGGAAACAGTTTTACTTACAACAAAGAAACTACCCCTAAATGATAAAACATGAAATACCCCTATTCTAATGCCCCTATGAGAAAGTCTAGGGACCATTTACTCAATGCTTAAAACAGCACAAAAGAAAGAGCATTCCATGTATCTCTTGGAAAGTGACAGTGCTAAGATGTGAAGACCAGATAATAATTACAAACCTTTGACAGACAGAAAGGCCAGTGTGACCACATCAGATAGTGGTATTTTGAATGGGGCAAATGTGGCCCTAAGTCCCAATTCTACTGCTTGGTTAGTTATATGATTTGGAGCAAATAGGTGTAGGAGTTGTTTTTTATTTTTTCTCTCAATTTTCATTCCTTTACAGGTAAATGATAACAAAACATCTCCACAAGGTTATGAAGAATACATAAGTTTTCATAAGAAACACTCTTAGCACCTTGTCCAGCTCATAAAAGTGCTTGATAAATATTGTAGACATTTGTACTTATAGTATGACAAAAATAACAAACACACACAAGAGAAGTCTATAATCTTTTGATAAAAGTTTGTAAGAAAGGACTTTTTTAGCAATCCAGAAAAATCAAATTTCAAATTAGAACTATGTTTTGTCTGATTAGATATACCCATATCAAAGCAGTAATTCCCTTATGCTAGAAAGCAGCATCAGGCAACTGGGAATGAATGACACAGTCTTCCTCCAAATGAGAAAGAGATGAGTTGAATTTCTTCATCATGAAGTCTTCCCAAGACCAAATGATTTTATTTAAAAATAGGCCTGATAACTTATATGACCTCAAAAAGTCTATACTCTGATTTCTTACGAAGATGGCCCCATGGACATGAGCTTTGCTGGAGCAGGTAGTTCAGTATACATACCCCCCCCCACCACATGCATACCCAGACACACACACACACACACTCACACATAAACACACACACACACACACACTCACACATAAACACACACACACACATCACTTGACTTCCTGTGCACCCAAGGTGTTGAGTCATTTCATATGTTCTGGACTTTAAGGAGAGCTTGAGAAAACATCTTCAGACCTCTTTCATATGAAACTGCTTGATGGAAAAAGTAGATCAATGGATTACTATTGATACTATAAACCTCTGAGGACTACTAAAGTATGGTAGTTGGGCACCAACTTAGACTTAGTAGTCTCTGATGCTTTCCCTTAAAAGAAAGAGACACACAAGGTAACTCTTAAGTGGTGAGCAGGACTTGGCCAGTGGGGGAAGGGGAAGGAATAGAGAAGCAGAGGAATCAGTATACACTATTATCCTGGCATAAAGGAATTTATGCTGCAAACTATGTTTTATTCATGGTCAAATTGAGAATAACAAGGAGTAATTACAGATGAAAATTAAACATTAAAACCAGATCAAGAATGGCTTTTCCCTGCTAAAGAGTCTGCATGTTATTCTGAAGAATATTAAGAGTATTAAGATGTGAAATGTGAAAGTGTGGATGTAGCAAAGTGGATTGGTTTAATTAGATTAATTTAGAGTATCTATAGGTCTGGGTGACCAGGTCAGGAGAAAGAATAGTGTATTTCTTTGAAGTTTGTGAATTGTGCATCTAGATAAAAGATATCTTTTATTGAAATAAGATACACAGGTAAGTGAACATATTTTGAAAGAAAATATGGTAAGTTGGGGAACATTGATGATAGATATAGATGATACAAACAGCTAAATAGATCCATAAATAGATACAGAGTTATACATAGATAGATAGCTTGATATAATAGCATTGCTATATACATAAAATAGGAAAAAGAGGAGGAGAAGCAAAGATGGAAGTAGAGAAGAGTTAGAAAAAGGAAAAGTAGTAAGGATAAGCATAGGAAGGAAAGAGAAATTAACAAAATCCATAAGCAAGTTATTGACTTGTGAATACTCAACATAGAGGTGTGTGGTTGCATGAGAATGTATCAGATAATCCTCAGAAACTATCTAAAGTGTTAGAAGGAGACAAGCACAGAAAAGTCATGGAGAACATCAATTTTTTTTTTTGGTTGCTCATGGGCTTGAACTCTGGGCTTAGGCACTGTCCCTCAGCTCTTCAGGTTAAGGTGAGTGCTCTACCACATGAGCCACAGCGCCACTTCTGGTTTTCTGGTGTTTTTTGTTTGTTTGTTTGTCTTTTGGTTTTTTATTGGCGATAAGAGTCTCATGGACTTTCCTGCATGGGCTGGCTTTGAACCACGATCCTCAGATCTCAGCTTCCGGGGTAGCTAGGATTATAGATGTGAGCCACTAGTGCCCAGCTGAGAACATCAATATTTAATGAGAAGATTGAGTATATAAAAAGAAAAGTTAGACAAAATCATATTACAGAAGAGAGTAGAGAATTGTCTCCATAAAGGGTAAGAGCATATGTAACCAAATTGTTCAAAGGTTCAATAATTTTTTAAAAAACTGATCAGGAAGCACTCATTACATATTGACAGAGATTATAATACTATATACTTAACAGTTTATACAGATTAATAAATTTAAAAACAAATGAAATAAAAAGGTACAAGTGACCCACGTGTTTTTACCCTTTCAACTGAGCTAGTTACAAAAGAAAAGACAAAATATCAGATGAGGAAACAAAATGAATCTTTTAAGCCTAGGTCTGGGCTGGTTAAAGTACAATGGTCTATGCAAAAGAAGTTGGAATCTAGAGTATGGCTAAAAGAAGAAAATCCTTGAATAAAACATGAAGAAGGAGACACCTGAACATCCGCATTAGTAAGACTTGTGATGTACTGGCTATAGGAAGTTTGGAATAAGTCTCAAGTTTCAAATGCTTGAAACAGACCTCACTGTTTGGGTCTTCTGAAAAGCTGACAGAGAGAAACAATTTGGTCTCACAGGATGCTTATGAACAAACCACAAAATCAATACTGGAATAGAGGAAAGAGAAAGCAGGATTGAACATCAGGAGAAATCAGACTGCAGTTCAGAATATCCACACATCCCAGAGGGTCACTCTGCCCCTAAAAACATCCAACACAAGTTATTAGTAAGTGGGGTAAAATGGTCAAGTTTTGACCACGGGCTTTGATAAGTGATACAATATTGAGACGCCTCTGAAAATTGAAGGTATGTTGTTAGATAAGGCCATTTAAGGTACTGGAGGATTTCCTGAGGGACTAGTGAAGAAGAGAAACAGCTGATGGGTCAGGAAAAGTCCTTTGAGGGGAAATCCTGCAGGAATTTGCCATGTTGTTACATACACCATGACATGCAGACAATCATTGCTGTTCCAAAGGTTCAGATTGCATTGATGCTACTAAACATATAGCTTTGTGGTTTTCACTAGTAGCAATTAGCTGATGTGAAACAAAACGATGCACATTACAAAATTCCTAGATGTTCACAACTTTTATGAGAATGTTTTTTTAAAGAAAGCTTCACAAATCTTTTCAGATACTGAACATATCTATTGAAGTATTTGATTTGAGGAATATTTCCAAATCATTCTGCTGAATAAAAATAGATTGATCATGCCTGAAATAGCTTAAAATCTTCACAGTAAATAAATGAAAATGGAAAAGACAATCATTAATATAGCTTACAAGGTAAGAGGTGATCATATCTTCATCACTTTCATTCCATAATTAGTTAGGATTAAAACACAGGATATACCACATGCCTATAAGCCTAGCTACTCAAGGGGCTGAGATCTAAGGGTCTCAGTTCAAAGCCAGGTCAGGCAGGAAAGTCCATGAGACCCTTATCTCCAATTAATCACCAAAGTAGCCAGAAGTTGAGCGGAGGCTCATAGTGGAATACTAGCTTTGAGCATGCATGTACACGTATGTGTGCACACACACACACACACACACACACACACACACACACACACCTCAAGGACAATAGCATCCAGGCCCTGAGTTCATGCCCCAGGACTAGTATCCCCCAAAAATGAAAATCATAGAATCCAGGGGGGGGAAAATCAAACAAATTAGAAGGGGCTGTTCAGATGAAGCCATATGGTACTGAGTGGTAGAATCAAGTAGACTTGGATTGAAATCCTTGCTTTGCAATAGATGCCCCCCCCTATTTTTCTATTTGTAAATTACACTGCTATATCTACTTCATAGATTGTGACATTTATATAGAATAATTTGTGTAACATCGTGGTGTTTGATAGCTCCTTTGCTTTATCCTCACATGTATGAATGAGAAGCACAATGTGATAGAATCTGATCATTCTTATGGAGCTATTTTCTGGAGCTGTTGGCCTGGTAGAGGTTATTTTTAGAAAAGATGACCTGAACATGGACAGTTCTCCCTGGCAAGGTGGAAGATAACCAGCATGTCCTTATCCTGTGCTGTATCTGGAAACAGACTGATGACAGCCATGATTCTGTTGTGGCTTGTGGGTCACAAGGAAAGCCCCGGCCTTCCTGAGGGCTCTCCCAGCTCCGATGGCACATATTTACATAGAGAAGATGGGCATGATGTGAAGCTACTCTATTTCACCATCCAGGGTGGTTCTTTTATGTGATCCCTGTGGGAGTCAGAGGGCCCAATAAAATATAAAAGTTTATAAAGTTTTTGATGTGTGTTAATGAAGAAAAATAGCATATTTACTGGGGTAGATAAGTTTCCTAGGAAACATTTATATTATCTTCCTTAGATGAAATAGAAGATAAATGATATAATGTAATGGGGGGGGTTCATAAACAAAAACCCAATGTGGTTATTTAAGAATGCCTTATTTGAAAATAGGCATTTCAAGGAGCCTGATTTAAAAATCCTACTGAGAGAGAGAGATTGTGGTTATGGACTAACCACCATATGAGTGTGAAATTGAGATTGAGAGAGAGTGAGAGAGAGCTGTTAAGAAATATGAGACCATCACCTATGTAATGGAAATTTTATACCACAGTATATGATTGTGTGGCTATACAATAGGCATATAACTTATAAAGGAGAAAAGTGATTATCTAATTTATCAAGGAATTGGGTTCTACTAAAGTAGAACTGGTGCTCATGGCAACCACGCCGCCACTATTCCATGGCTGGGCCACACCCAGGTAGAAAATTCATGGCACAGCTCCAGGCAGAGCCATGTGCAGGGCTCTCTCCCACTGACATTTCATAATGAAATAGATCTCAAATGATCCACCTCCAGGAATACACACCATTTTATTTTTGCAGCCCCCTCCTCTTGAGTATAGGGCCACAACAGACTTGTTTCTGAAGGATAGTACAGAATACAGCCAATATAACAGGATAGCAGTTTCAAGATCAGGTTATAAAATGTTGGCTTCCATGTTGCTGCTATTCTCCTTGACTTTTCAAGGAAGGCCCATATGGCAAGGAATAGTGGCTTCTAAAGCTCAGTTAGAAACTTAACTCTTTGGTCAACATTCTTCAAAGGACTGAATTCTTCCCACTGGAAATGTAAGTAAGCTTAGAAGAGTACCTTCCATAGTCCTGAGTTCCTTCAAAACTGTGCCCTCATAAGAAATCCTCAATTAGAGAACAAATCCTAAATCAGAGAACTCAGTCAAACCAAACCAGCATTACTGACCACAAGGCATAATAATTATGTAAGGTCTTAAGTGCTTGCATGTTGAGGTAACTTGTCACAGAGTACTAGGAGTTACTGGCTATGATCTCAGAAGTGTGCATTTCAGATAGAAGGCGGAAAGTAAGTTGTTTGAATTTAAATGTCACCTTCACAGCCCACAGATCTATTTTTAAAAGTGGTTTTCATTCATGTGCTGTCACTTCATCCTGTCAAAGTTGAAGTACTTCATGAAATTTTATTACCCTAGCATTCTGCAGAAAGACTGGTTCAAATCTCAACCCAAATTCACCTTAATTTTTTCATGTCTCTGTTGTGTCATCTATCCACTGTAGTAACCATAAGACATATTCTGAGATGGCACATGAAAAAAAGCTTGCCACCCTGGTTTATACGAGTGAAGACAATGTACAATTGCTATCTTTAAAATATTGAATTAACTCCAGTCACAAACACTACAGTCTTTTTTTCTTTGTTAGAATGTTTTCCAATTTATTTTCGGCTAGTTTGTAAAGGCTTTTGTCCTGAACCCACTAAAAAATGGGAAATGAATCACATTGCAACAACCAGATTCATGTTCTGTGTTTAACATTCTTGACCTTTGATTTCTGCCACAAGTTCAGCAAAAACAAACATACATTGAATCATCCTCCCTGCTTCCCCTACATTATAACAGTCTGCCTCTACAGTGGTAGAAACAAAATAATTCAGACACAAGAAATTTCAATTATCTAGCACAGTAATTTGCAAACCTGAATGTTCACTAATAGCACCTAAAGAGCTTAAATATGTACATAACAGTGCCAGTACCCAAATCATAGACAACCTAATTCAGTTGGTAGACAGGTTGGGAAGAAAGATAATCTACTCAGAAATTGTTTTTTAATCTAAAGACTACAGGATATATATATTGGATTTGAAGAGGCCTCTAGAAATTATGCCCTCATGGACAACACTTTCTCCTACCTTTTCCCCACAATCTCAGTAAGTGTATTTGCTATAGGAAAAAATTCTGGGCTGAGTACAAAGAAAATAAGCTTATTTGGCTCACATACTTGGAGCCCTCTTGTGAAGACTTCTAATGGCAGATGGTATCATGACAGAGTTGCACATGAGAAAACGAGCTGATGTCAGAAAGGAAGTCAAAGAAATGAGAAGGAGCCAGGGTTGCTCTTGTATAGTAGTCTCGTGCCATGAAAAGCATGTGGTTCAAAAACAGAGCCCCCAGTGATGGAAAGACTTCACACTAGACTCCTCTTAAAGCCACACACCCTCTACCACAGTGGAGTTCCAAGATTGCAACACGTGAAGTCTTGGGAGAAAAACGACATCTCGACATAGCAATGTATTATGCAAAAGTATTCCTTAAAAGGTTACTTCAATGATAATAATAGCAACAATAATAATTTTATCAAGCATTTGATTATTTTTTTATTTTTTTCATTATATGTAATAACTTTTACTGTATTACCACAGCAAACTTGATATTTTAGTTGTCCAACTATGTTCTACCTAAAACACCTTATAACTAAGGTAAGAATCGTGGAAAAAATGATCTTCTGTGGCATTTTTCACCCTCCAGCACACATTTTAGTCACTACAATGAGTTGATGATTCACAAAATGCTCACCTAGACAAGCATACGCACAGAAATCCTACTTTAGCATCTTGGCATTTGTGAGGAATTAAGCATGACTCCCATGGGGAGGTTGTTGATTTGCAGTGACTTCAGCAACCACTCCGGAGACTGGTCTTGCAATGTAAGCCCAGAAGCTGAAAGGCATATGAAATAAACAGCAGAGAAGAGCAGGAAAGGATGGCAAACGAATACCAAGTGATAAGGGAGCCACAGATCAGATTCTAGAAACGCTGAGGCGGAAGCAGAGATCCTGTTCATTAGTTAACAAATGACCAAAACCTGTGTGCTACTGAAAGCCAAGATGGAATCCCTGAGCAACTAAATCAAATGATGACAAATTAATTGATTACTTAGCGAGAACTCGTCATAATTAACATTTTCCACATGAGTTTCATCAGGCACACACACACACACACACACACACAGAGAGTTTTAAGAATAAATCTCCCTCATCTAATCACAGAGAGGATGAATGAACTAATATATTATTGGTAGGTGGAAAATGCTATGGACTAGCAACCCCATAGAGAGAGAAGTAACAGGTACCAGTAGTAACTTAGATAAATATGGCACGGCATTTTAAAATATTAGTATGGAAGAAGGCACTTGCAGGTATTTGGGGGTTCCTGTTTTGTCTACAAGAGCTACATGCCCTGGTGCCTTCTAAGACCTAATTAAATACTTGAACAACAAAATGGTTCATATTGGCAACAATTATTTAACAGCTTTTTATGATAACATGTAAATATAAAATCATGGAAATATATGTAAGGTATAGGAAATTCTTCACAAAGGAGTCATATCTAAACAAGATTCTTTGCTTGAAGAATGAAGAAATGTACTATGGGGTGAGAGAAAGAGGTTTAGAAAAAGGACAGAGTGTAGAGGCACAAAAGGCTTGGAAGCTCTGGGATAGATTAGTATCACTGTCCTGTAAAACCAGAAGGATATAAAAGAGTCAATGTCTATGTTTCCAAGAATGAAAAACTGAGGTGGTATTAGAGACCTCCTAAAAATTTTATTAGGTGAATCTCACAGAGCATTGCACTTCTGAATAACTTTTATTTGACAGCATTCATGGGAGAAATTAAAAACAGAAAAGAACAAACCTATGGAGATCCATTGGGACATATTAGTTGTACTTGGGATAAATCAGACCTTGCTGCCATAACAACCATTCAGGTATTTCCCATCTCCTCAATATTTCTGAGACTGAGAAGTTCTATGAAATTCTTGAAGGCATACAATGCCATGATGGTCTATATTCTCTTGGAGGACTCATATAGGAAAAATGTACAAATGTAATAATAAATACAGAAGGTAGACGTGATGAATAAACAAAGCTAGTACAAAATGCACTTCTTATAACAATAAATACCACTACAGAAAAAAACAAAATACTCAGATAAGCATCAACTCACAAGAAATACAATAATGAAAAGAAAATCCATTTGCTGTTCACACTTCCTTTGGAAGCACAGTATAGGATGTATATTTGATGGGTAGTTTTTCCCTCACCACAATTTATAACACTGTTTTGCAATTTCCTTGCAAAGTTATGATATCCATAAAATGGAGCCATCATTCCAGCTTCCTGGGACATTTGTTCAAGAATCACAGGACACTAAAGGTTTCAACTACAAAGTATGTAGTTCAGAGAAAGTCAGCTCATTTTATGAGGTCCAAAGATTTCCTGCAGAAGGCTTCAACATCCCCAGGCCCTTTTGGCCTGTAAGAGACATAAGCCATATTTCTGAGCAGTTCAACCAATTACAAAGTAAAGGAGCTCCCCAGAGACCAGTATGGTGCAGTCATCTCTCAAGTATACTATAGCAAGAACTTTGAAGAACATACTATGATTCTTCTCTTCTTGGCCTTCAATGCAAAGTTTCTCATTTGAAAGGCCTTAGCTTCTATACTCCAAAGCCCAGAGATAAAAATGTTTGAAATATCCTGATAGCCTCTGTTTACCAATGATAAAACTTTGATTACTGACCTTTCATCTTTATAAAGCACTTAGTGGTATACCATCAGGTTATCAATGCCATGGATATGATTCTATTTCTTAGGAATTGAAAGTGTCTGGAGAATTTCCTTTGCTTATGTTCTTCTAAGAACTCCAATTTATTCACACAGGACATTAAACATCAAATTATTCTCCTGGAACTAAGATTACATAGGCAAATTAATGTTTGTTAAGAAATGGTAAGACGCTGGGAAAGGAATGGGAAAACTGATTAGCCTCCAGCTGTGATATCTCTTATCCAATTTTCTTAACATATCTGTCCATAGATATCTCAGTCGGTAGAATTTCCTACTGGAACAATCCACAGTAGTAAATGGCCTACCTAAAATTTCTCCCTGAGTAACAAAGCGAATCAACCAACCTAAAACCAAGAGAGGCCGGCCCAGATAAGCTCCTGAACATCTAAAAAGGTATCCGAATTCAATTTTCTGTTAGCTCACAAAAATGAAGTAAATCTAAAACACATTAAAGTGTATACTTGCTAATGATCAGCACTGAAATCAAAACTTAGATTCCAACACGCAAACATTAAAGAAAGGAAGAAAACATTAAAGAAGGAAGAGAATTTTTTCCTCCAGAAATATTTCCAGGAATTTTCTTCGGAAATATGAGTTCTCCATCCTAAATCCCAGATTGATCATTCCTCCCTCCTTTATGTTATGCATGGAGAAGCCTTCCCTTGGAGGACCTATGTACTTTTTGACTTCAGATGGGAAGTAGAGAAACGTGATCTTGGTGGCATTTGAAACACCAGTCATCTGGACACCAAATTGGCGGTGGTTACATTGGGTTCTACCTGAAACTCTTGACTTTCTAAAGATGATATGTGTTTTACATAAACCAGGTGAGGGACAAATGGAAGAAAGAGCCTTTGCAGAATCATGTGTCCAATGGTAGTTAGGAAAAATATGAAAGGACTTTATCCATAAGAAATTGCAGAAAGATTTCAGATTCCAAGACTGAAAAAGGCAGCCACAAGATATACTAGTATGCCTGAAATGTTTTGGCATATGTCCAATAATTTCAAGATAGGATTCTGGTACAATGGCCATCTTCAAAGAAACTGAATTTTCTGCTCAGAAATATGAAGATCACAGAAGAGGAAGGGTTTTGAAGATGGTACAACTTTGATGTCCTTGGTTATACTTTTATCATCTTTGATAAATAATATAGTTAACATTTAATCATGACTGGAAGGCAGTTGCTATTATATCTTCCAGTTTTCATTTTTCATCTACAGGCAATGGAAATTTGTCCATACTGATACATCTTAATAAAACAATAAGAGACAAAAATGACATTACATGTTCACAGCTACCCAACTGCCATGAGTTTACATTTCACCATCCTAGAGAAGAATTTATATTTCTACATAGAACTGCATTCCAGTCTTTGAGTAGAAAGATTGTAAAATAGAGGATTGTTGCATGAAAATGAGTCCATTGTAAATAGAGTTGCTGCAGGGTAGGTTCAGTATAGGACTGATCCTCACAGGAAAATCATTCTTTAGAAATGATAAACATAGACGAAGCTAAATTATATTGTTAAAATTTCATTTTTGACTTGTTTAGCTACTAGAGGTATATGGCTATGAGAGGATATGGAGATGCATACAGAAACTGAAAAGGGCAAAGGGAATTTTCTGTGTATACAAAGCATACAGATGTTTCTGACTAAAGAAAAGATGAAAGTCTGCTTTGAAGCTTCCTGAGAACACTTCATGTACAAAGCTCCTAGAAGTCTCCAAGCTACATACAAATGCTGGCTCTCATTCTAAGAATGACATGTTCAATTTTTCAGGCTAAAGTAATGCAGGCCTATTCAAAGCAGTAGTTAGTAATTATTGGAACTTAATAGGAAAGGTGTTTATATATATATATATATATATATATATATGTATATATAGTGTCTTGCTTTTTCATTTGTGTTCAATGTTAAAAGCCATCTTTTAAAAATGTAGGTATTTTTCAATAAACCTGTGTGTTTTCTGGACATTCAGCTCATAAGAACACAAAATGCACCATCTGCTTCCTAAACACTGTAGTCTTGTATCACAAAAGAAAAGTAATAATGAACTTTTTAAAACCAAATAAGGCTCATAAATACAATTCAAATAAATACAATTCAAATAAATACAATTCTGAAATGATAAAATTTCAGAGTATATTTTTGAACCTACAATGAAGCCAGAGATTTAAAAAACTGCACATCTGTGGGGGGTAGTGTGTGTATGAGAGGGGGCAGGGAGGAG
Source organism: Dipodomys ordii (assembly GCF_000151885.1). NCBI lineage: Eukaryota > Metazoa > Chordata > Mammalia > Rodentia > Heteromyidae > Dipodomys > Dipodomys ordii. The sequence goes on along the minus strand of NW_012267320.1, from coordinate 5,333,862 downwards.
AGGGAGAGAAATATGTCTGGTCCCAAGCATTTCATTTCAGATAAAGGATTCTGAACTTATAGGTAGTGGTAACCAATATCACAAACAAGAATTATCTAAAATATTCTTGAACATAAATAAAACCAGGTCTAGTGATGGATAGAAAATGGCAAAGAACACTACCTTAATAGAAAAAAACACAGATCCATAACATTTGAAAACATAACTAATAGCAGTTTTACATAAAAAGAATAATAGAGTTCACTCTATACAACCAATATTTGATGGACACTAATACTGCTCCTGGCTTTGGAATACAGCATTGAAACAAAGACTCATGCTTTCGTGGAATTCTATAATTCTCAATGGCTTCTGGAAGGTATTACCACCTGCTCATTGGTTTAAAAGAACATAAATGCATTTCCTTGTAGCACTGGGAGACCCAAGAACTGTGAAGTCTCCTGTTAGTATCTTTGAGACAAAATGAAGTTGTAAGTGAACCATGATTCTCTTCACCAGCTCTCTAACAGAGAGAGAATGTTTCTGTCTCTTCCATTTTCTGGGAGCTACAGGTTTGTGGTGCTTACTTGACTTCGGTCTAGATTTTTGATGCTGTGTTACCCGGAAGTGATTGCTTTTCAGTGATACAGGGAGGATAACAGGTGGGAAAGATTGAGGATGGAGGAGATGATGAGCACACATAAAGAAAGGATAAATGTGTTTTGATGAGGGAGATTTCTGAGAGGCAGTTGGCAATTAAAATTAAAACAGGAGGAAAGATATAAATTGGGTGTACTAATTTCCAAGTAACCTAGACTTATAGATAGTAGAGTCCAGTGGACACCTACGACAATAGAGAAGCAGATTGGGACCAGAAAGCCAAGAGGTCCTAGGTCCGACACAGAAGCCTCTCTTTATTGTCGGGGAAAAGTTAAGGATTGAGAATGGAGGCTGAGAAAGGTGAACCAGAGTCATTGAATACAGAATGTGGAAAGTTGGTGTCAAGGAGAAACTATCAATATACTTCTAAATAATATACTGGGTTAGCTAGTCGAGTAAGTTGTGTCAGTGCATCACTGATTTTTGGACAGAACAAGAAGCGGACAGTTAGCTTTGACCGGGTGCCGAAGGCAGAAAGCTGATTGCAATGACTTTCTGAAGCTCTTCTGAGTCAGAGACCAGCAATCACTGCAAACTAAACTATTCTTCCTCTGCAAAAGATATTATCTCATTTGCAGCCACGTTCATAATTTGCCTGTTTAGGTACTTCTAAGGAGAAAGAAGCTAAGTGGCTCTTTTCTCCATAAAGTGCATATTCTTCTCCCATGATTTTCCAGATGTGTGGTTTATTCTTTGCAAGCTAAGTATCATCAGACTACAGGCTTCACTCTACAAACACAGCTGTGTGAATCTCAACACTGATGAGAGCCGCAGCCTCATGGAGGCATTGTTAAGTGGCATCTCCTTGAACCTTTGTCGATGGATGGTCCACAGTGAGCAGAGCAAGGAGAGCGAGTTTACATTTATCTTTGGCAGCATAATGTCTGATGAGGATATTTTGGGATAATGCCATGGAACAAAATGAAGAATTCTAACTAACTTTTTTGAAATATACAGAAACATATCTACACAGAAACAAAAGTAAAATGGATAACTCCACACCAACTACCTATCTTTTGTCTTCTTGATGTATTTTTTGTTACTGTACCAATTTCTTGCCTTACAATTTGACTCGTTTAATCCTGTTCTTCCCATAAATTATTTCAAGCAGCTATAAAAATCTGATTATTGTGGGAAGACAAATGAAATGGGAAAAACAGAAAACAGTAGTATGCTAGGATTAAATTTCATCATGGAATGCAGACAAGGGACTACAAAGCTATGAAAAGGAACCTCTAAATTTTTCTTCAAGCTTCCTAAAGTCTAGCATGGAGGGCACTTATTAGTGAGCTCAAGCTGCCATATAAGTACTGTAGGCTGAAAGACTTAAAACAGCAGAAATTTGTTTCCTCACCATTCTGAAGGCTGGAATCCCAAGGCCAGGATTGGCTGGGAGTCTGGACAGGGTTGGTGTCTGATGCAGCCTTTCTTCCTGCCATGCAGATGGTCTCTGTCTCTCTGTGTCCTCGTATGGTCCATCTCTGTGTACTGGCATCCCTGAGACCTCCTCCTCCTATAAGGACATCAATCATATTAGGCTTAGATCCTCCTCTCAATTCTTTAAATGTCTTATCTCCAAATACAGTTGTATTGCAGGTAAGGGATTTAACCTATCAACTAGAGGTGAGAAGATATAATTCAGTCAACACAGGGGCTTAAAGTTCTCCATGTTGCTAAATTATGTTGCCAACCTACTGGGGTCTAAATATAAACCTTTAGCAGCTTTATCAGGGCTCTAAACTAAAGAACTTCAGAAGAAAGGAAAGAAATATGTCCACTCAAAATACTAAGTGTAAGTTGTGGATCTAAGTATGATACTTGGTACATATACACCTCAAGTCCAATGACAAATGTTCTCCATAAGGACACCAAGAAACATCCAGGAGGAAATGGTATGAAGACAGCACAGATTAAGATAATGTCTTCACATGCCAAGGAATGCCAGGAGCCACCAAACACTGGAAGTGTGAGGCAAGACCCTTCTTGTGAGCCTACAGAACACACAGCTCTGCAGACACTTCCTGTGCCCGTCGAGGGGGGCTTGTGGCCCCAGCCCTTTTCTGTTTTTCTTTACTTCATGGCCACCATGAGGTGAGAGCTATGCTTTCCGATGTGTTCCTAGCCATGATGTTCCGCCTCACTGTAGACCCCCACACGATGAAGCTAATAACTATGGCCTGCCTGAACCCTTGAAACTGTGATCCCAATAAACCTTCCCTACTTCTAAGCTATCTCTGTTGTTTTGTGACACCAACTGATAGCTTGCTGAGACTCTTGCTTTATGGGAGACAGACATCTTTCTTTTACCAATAGCTTACAATGTGCAATGGATCTATAACTGAAAATACTGATATTCCATAGCATTTTCCAGTCTTCTTCTATTGATGCATAAAATTGGTCCAACTTAAAACAAAGCTAAACTGGCCAGTTCTTGCAGACTAACATTTTCATTATATTGCTAGGAAAAAAATATGAAATGCCCTAACACTTTTGGAGGGAAAGGTAAAAGATTCTACCCTACAGGAATAATAGTCCATAATGTACAAAGGAAACATATCCTTGAATTGCATGGACAGTAAATATGTAGTGATACAGATTCATAAGTACCATGTCACAATTTTTAGTCACTTCTTATTCTGAACACATATGAAATAATGCCATATGTCTTATTCCTGTGATGCTTAAGGTCAAGGACAACATCTGCTCCATACTTACTGTGGACTATTAAGTCCCACTATAGCACAGGAGGTGACTTAATTAATATTATCTGAAAATAATGATCACGAAGCACACAGAACCTTCGCTTCATCTGCTAGGGATGCCATCTCCCTCACTATGTGTGATGAGAATTCATTAAAACATTTTCATGCTTTTACTGATGTGATGTTTAAACACAACCTGCAATTAAAATAAAAACCCTAAAGTTATAAGAGGAATGTTATGGAAACCAAATTCTCTTTCTAATCATTTGCCCTCTAAAACTCTTAGATCTTTGTTAGGAATGGCAGCTATTTTATTGTATGTTAATTAGATAAGAAAAGTGGAATAATTTAATTTGAAAATCTACTGGTGTATTTCTTCATAGGTTTTTAAGCATCTCTCTATCATTCCAGGTGGGGTATACTGTTCTTATACATCCCTGGGTATCTGTATGATTGACTTGTGCCTTTCTTCTAACTTTTTGTTGCTCAGTTCACTGGGACTATCTTTGTTGTGGCATTCTTCTCTTTCTTAGGTACCTTTATAAATTTTTATTTAAGAACTTTGCTTTTATATGGAATATATGGGGAGATTTGTCTAGTTAGAAACGTCCAATCCTACTCACCTAATGGAATTAATGTTAAAGGTATCAAAAGGGATCTTAGTCCAGATTTGTTCCAATTCTTTAGCCTGCTGGATCAAATGCCTCCAGTAGATTAAACAAAGGCTAATTTCAGGTAAATAAATAGAGCTATCACATTGAACAAATGCCTCCTCAAACTAAAGGGTGTGTAGAAGTTATATTTAAAGACCTATCTACTTATTCGCTCACTAAGGAGACATATAGAACAAATGAAATGACATGCTGTTGACATCATGACTATACAGAGTCCATCCTGTCAGGAGGAAAGAGGAATGCACATAACGTAAAGCAAAAAAAGGAAGTGAGAAAGAGAAGGTGAAGAAAAAGAAGAATACCAGGTGGTTAGTTGATAGAGTTAGTGGGATATTATGGAAGCATTCATATAACAGAAAAGAACTAAATCCTGATTGATAAGACAGATTTTTATCAAGTGAAGAATGAGGAGATGAGCATCTGTACAAGATAATGACAACAGATAGATCTGTGATGTCTTCAATTACTTTGTTAGAAGGATAATTGACTGGCATGGGTCAGCTGGTGACATGGGGTCAGGCATGACCCAATTGCTTTAGGAACACAGATATGGAAGAAGACAGAGAGGATGAGAAGGAGCAAGCAAGAGCTGTCATCTGACACAAATGAGCTGCCATGGAGAAGCTAGAGCTTGTTCTAACTAAACAAGATTCCCTCAGCGAAATGATTCACTCCAGTCAGACATCCCACTTCACTGCCTCATATACCTCACCTTTACTCACGGCAAGAACATGGCTTTACATCAACATGCCACAACATCACAGGCAGGGAGAACACTGCAGGCGCTAAGGGACGAATAGTCATAGGAAACTAGTTTGATGTTCTACATCGTGACTTTCCCTCATGAAAGAAGCACCTAAGAGGAAATTGAGACTGGGCATGACATGAAAAGCTCTAGTTTTATTTGCTGTAATCTATATGTCTTAGAAATAGAGAAAGTAAAGGTTTTAATATTGTCGAGGAGAATAGAAAGAAAGAGTGGAAGGCAGAAGAGTTAGACTCTACGTCCTTACAAAGCAAGAGGAATGATGTGCATGCTTGAGCAGCAGGAATCTGGGTGCCATTCAAGAAGACTGAACTTGAGAAGGGATCACAGAAGGCAGAATAATTTCTGAAGCCCAGGCTTTAGTAAGTTTTCTACGATCCTTAAGAATTCAGCAATTGATTTCAAAATCAGCTTATAGGATGAGGTTGTCTTTGATGATCATCACTAACAAAAACAAATCACAAACTCTGTTGTCATCTTTAGGATTTAGGAACGACATGGATACCTTAATAAATTTGTGAGGAGAATTTTCCATTAATTCATTGGATAACCATTTGTACCCCATATAACCATTTACTCCATATAAAATAAAGTTTAAGCCTATTATTCAATAAATGCTTACAGATCTATATATTTAGACTTTAGAACAAGGAAATTTATAGATACATAGAGGCTATAGTGATTCTACACTGTGTGAGTGAGACAAAGAAGTAGGAAGAAAAAATTAGATCAGCTAAAATACTTGTGAACAAACTTCTATCTTAATTCCTCCAGAGCAACTTATCTCTACTATCACACCAAAATTCAAATCTTAGGGATTCCTAAGTTTCTCTAATTTCTAACTAGCTACTTCTAAGATTGAAAAAGACAAAGCAAGAGAGACAGAGAGAGAAAAGAGAGAAGAAGAAGAATTCAGAACTCACTGGCTCTTTCTTATTACTATTCCTCAAGTCATCTCTTAATATAGAACCATAAGTTTTTACTTCCTGGAAGGTATATTTCTATGATGGGACCTTTTTATCATTCATCTTTCTACATTCGCCCAGCTGTAAGCCATAGTTGTTGTCTTTAAATGTCTAAAGGACTCAATGCCCTTCTCAGAACAAGAGCTCCATTGTACAAAAGAGCTTCTGAGTGCTTCATGTGGGAGATTACTATTACATTGGTAGCCAAGAAGTTATCAGTTTGGTATTAATTTTAGAATCAAGCCATTTAATAAACTATTTGTTTTTTTTATTGTGGCACCAGGTAAATTCTCAGGTAGTTGTTATTTTGGTACAGCCAGGGATTAAAATCTGGTATTGCATTTGATAGGCAAACTTTTAGTCTCTTCAGTCACACTCTCGGTCCCAAATGCTCCCATTTTCAATGTACATCTTCATGAGTTTAAGTTACATACATCCAATCATATATACAACCACAATTAAAACAAAACATCCCCATCATCCTAGGCAGTTTTTTCCATCCCTTTCCAGAATATTCCATTCCTGACCACAGAGGCAACCACCTGTCTGTCACTCATCCTCATCCATCCATTCTGCACTTTTTGCACAATGTGCAAAAATGTGGGTGCTTTCCTACATTTTCTGTGTGTTTTGAGACGTCTCTGTGTTTCTCAGTGGTATTCTGATGGGTCCACACCTCAGTGTACCTCTTGTGCACCTGGTCTGATTCAATGATAGTTAATATTGGGTACCTTTTTTTTTTCTATTGAGATGGGGGCCTTTTCTTTCCCTGGGAAAAAACTGAAATACAAAAGATTTTTAATGTATTTTGCTTTCATTTTTGTTTTGTTTTGCTTTATTTTTGAGACAATGTCTTGCTAAATAGACACAGGAGCCTCAAATTTCCAATTATTCTTGGGTTGAGCTCCAAAGTGTTAAAATTTCACGCATGCATCATTTACACCCAGTTTTAACATGGCTTTGAACACTGGAGAGATACTTAGGGGCAGCAATGCTAGGTCATAAATTAGGTTTTACTTAATAAGAGCTATGGTATTTTCCACAAAGTTATTTTTCTTTTTTTTTTTCACAAGGTTATTTTTCAAGCCCAGTCAAAAATGCTTTCATATCTCTTCACTCTTTACTACTGCTATTCAATATAATTTCAGTCATTCCAGTGAGGACTAAGTAGTAACTAGTTGTTACTAATGCACATTTCTTTAGGGAATTGTTTCCAGTGCCTTTTGTCTATGCTTTCTTCTTGAAGACCCTGCATAGAATTGTATTCACTTTTAATTGAATTTCTCTTAAATTACTCACTTGTTTAAAATAATTCTTTTATCTGATATACATAAAAATATTTGTCTTACTATCTCTAGCTTTCCCCATATTTTTAATAGTGTTCGTTGTGAATAAATAATGTATAACCTTGAAGCCCAAGTTGTGTAGTGTGTGTGTGTGTGTGTTGCTTTCTGATTTACAAAAAAAAAACAGTTGGTCACCAATAGCTCATGACTGTAATCCTCACTAATCAGGAGATTAAAATCTGAGGATCATTGTTGAAGCCATCCCTGGCAGGAAACTCCATGAGACTCATCTCCACTTAACCAACAAAAGCCTGTAAGTAGAGCTATGGCTCAAGTGGTAGAGTGCTAGCCTTGAGCCAAAAAAAAAATCTCAAGAACAGCACACAGACCTGAGTTCAAGCCCCAGGCCCAGCACACACACACACACACACACACACACACACACACACACAAATTGTCAACGTCAAAGAAAATGTTTCTTCTAGAAATGTTGTTTTAGTTTATTTGTTTTAAGTATGCTGTCTAATTTGAGTTAGTTTTGTGCATAGTGCGGCATATAGTCTGTGTGTATTCTTCTAGAAAACTTACAGTTAAACTATAAAATTACGTCTCTAATCAAATTCAAATCTGTTTGTGTATTGTGAAATATAGGCCAATGCTCACAATTTTTCCATTTCAATATCCATGTAAATACCACACACCAACTGACAGAGCCACACTGTTTGTGGTACATTCAAGGAGTATGATACTAAAAATGTAAAAACAAGAAATAAAACTGTGGTTAATTAACTTTCTGAGAAACAATTTTAATGATTCCTAGTCATGGTGTAACACATTAGCAATGTACCCATCATTAAGTGTGCTTTATTTTCTAATAATTAAAAACTCTCCACCGTAAGTATAATTTTTATGATTTGCTGTAGATGTAGCCAGGATGTAGCTAGACTTTCTGCAACAAACATCTTGAAAAATGGAAGATTCCTCAGGTTCTACAGAGGTTCAATAACTAGAGTGAAAACTCTTGCATTGTGACAATATCTACCACGAACTTTGACCCTTCATTTCAGTGGTTACACCTTCACCTCTGAGACAGTCTTCCCTCCTAAAATGTCCTCTTTTCTTCTCTTCTCTCATTTAGATGACTGTGATCCATGTTCGCTACCAAACATGACACTATTCTGCCTCCATTCTTCATTTTTCCACCTTTAGGACGCTATCCAATCAGTTGCTGATTATTCAGAATTGAATATGCCATGGCTATAATAACTACTTAATTCCAGTTTCTCTTTATGAATCATAGGCAGAAACACTCAAGTTCGTGTTCAAACAACTTTGTTGTCTAGATTCCAAGAGATCAAAAAACCCAAAGTTGGTTTTGCTTCATGTAAATCCCTCCCACCTACATAAGTTACAGCCCCTGCCCACCACACAAACACACAATTAGGATATTTCCAAATTGCAAAATGACCTGTCATGTTTGCAAACTTTACATGTGAGACACCACATCATGATCGAGAAGACCTCATGGAACTTAGAGTTCTCCCATAGGCAAAGAAAGATCGTGGATTGAGTGGAGCACTATTAGGATTCAGGGCGACTGGGGCAGAATGAGACTTTTCTCTAGCAAAATATTTGTGCTTCATGACAACCATGAGAACCATGACAGCCACAGCGGGAGCTGTACATATACCCCCAGAGCCCCGTCCTCACCCACATCTCCCACACACATTCCTACAGTAAGGGAGACACAGGGTGTCAGAAAACAGTAATTCAGCCATTTAGAAATGGGAGTTCCTGGAATTTTAAGTATTACATCCTGTCGTGGGATCTCTCTATGTTTAATCAGAGGTCTGTGGGGTGCAACCACAGTCATGCTTTCCTTTCTCATCTCCATTAAATCTGTATGTTAAATAGCTTATGTTGGTGATTAGGAGTCTCAGCTCAGTTCTGCCAATAATGAAATAATACTTTGAGGGGAAAAACAAGCTTCTTTCTCTTTTACTTCATGTCATGAAAGACCCCTTTATTTTATGAACCTTAGCTTGATTCCACCGCGTCAATCATGACCTTTAAGAAGTAACTTGGAGTCTCTGTACACTGTTCCCAGAGAGCTATACTCTGCAAATATATATTCTGTAAATGTCATGATACTAAATAATGCCTCGCCTTTCTCTTCACTAATCTATAATTATATCTAGTACTAAAGTTTGAGCTATGTTAAATTTATTACTATATCTCCTAAACCAAAAGTTGGCAGTTTGCCTCTTCATAATTTATTTTTCTACTCACAGGTGATTTAAAGCCAATTTACTTTGAAAATAATCTGCCCTGGATCTTCAGGCTCCTGTGTGAAGTCCTCAGACATTCAGACCTCTACTTACTTCCCCTTCCCTCCTCTTCAAATTGCCATTCCCCCAACCAGAATACATTTTCAGTATCTACCATTCCTTAGCAGCACTTTCATTTCTATCTCCCTATTTTTCAGAAGGATTTTGTATCATGTCTAGTTTTTTAGATTCTGTGATTTATAAATTCTTATTAACAGCTCTCTACATAAATTCATACCCACCCACCACCTGTTTCCCTTGAAAGGTAAACATTGACTTCAGAACTCCAAAGGGCTACTCTTTCACAGTTGAATATGGAAACTTGTTACTTTGTTCTTACTCTCCAAGTGTGTCATACAGAATGAAATTCCATGATCTCTGATCTTGGTATCTCTCCACCATGCTTTCTCTCCCAAAAGGAATATTACTCTTCATCTGCTAAAAAACCACATATTCCCTTATATGGTTGTTTGAAGACCATCATTTCCATTCATATTTCAATTAGTCACTGGGAAGAAAACACAACTCCCTTAGAATTACATAATGTATTTTATCTTTTATAACATGTCAACCTAAATAATCTCTAGCAATTCAGTAGTAGAGCAAAGCAAGTCAAGATAGAGTTTCCTAGAGAGTTGCCTTTCTTCTCAAGGAAGGTTTGTACAAGCTATTTCAATATATAATTGATGATATCGGACCTAATTTTCACTCTCTCAAAAAACAAAGTTCACACTATAAAAAAAAGCAAAGCTTCACATGAGCAAATAGAAGTGGTTTCTTTTACTATTCTATTTATTTGACTTGACATAAAGCCATCCCCATGATCAGAGTAGATAACTTTTCTCTTTAATTACTATAAAAACTTAGTAAACACAAAATTTTCTCAAGCTTAATAAACATATGTTTAGGCTTAGGTCACTGCTATCTAAAAGAAAGACTACTCCATTTCAATTTTAGATTCATGCACCAATTATCTAGTTCAGTTATATACTAAGCAGGATTTGGGATGACTGATATTAAAATATTATTCTCTGTTTACTTGACATTAATACTTGCAGGATTTGGGATAGACTGATACTAAAATATTATTTTTTGTTTACTTAACCTTAAGACTTAACCAGTTATTCTCTCTTTTATATGCTAAGTCTAGCAACCTGATATCTGAGTCAGTGTGAAATATCATTAGCTTTTTGTTGTTGTTGCTGTGGTTGTTGTTTTTGTTGTTATTGTTTTTTTTGTTGGTGGTGGGGAGCTTGAACTCTGGGCCTGGGCACTGTCCCTCAGCTCTTCAGCTCAAGGCTAGCGCTCTACCACTTGAGCCACAGTGCCACTTCCAGTTTTCTGGTGGTTGATTGGAGATAAAAGTCTCAAGGACTTTCCTGCCTGGCTGGCTTTGAACCACATTCCTCAGATCTCAGCCTCCTGAGTAGCTAGGATTACAGGGACATCATTAGTTTTTGAAGCCATATTTTTAAGATATGCTCTAAAGGAACAGAATTCAACCATCTAGTTACTATACTTATAACTAGCTACAACCAAGGCTACTTATGAATGATTTGGGGTTTCACTCTGAGAAATAACATTAAAAGGAAATAACCTCATTATTGAGTCCTTGGCATTTTCCCAGAGTCTTTGTAATGGGACAGACAACCACAATCAGGCTACCTCTTACCATAGAACCATGGGCTCATGCCTTGGTTTTGAAGTGTTGTTTTGAAGCATTTACACATCATTTATAAACCACTTTACAAAGCATCATGTGAGGAAGTAATATTAGCTGTTTAATAAGAGCCACATTTGTATTATTGTTTTATGTTCTGCTCCAAATAAAACACTTCAATGTGCAAGAATAGCATGCCATGCTTTTGAAACTATATTTTAAAATAAATTCAAACACAAGTATGGAATTATGTGTACTTTTTTAGATACAACGTATTGATTACCTGCTGATATGTATCCTGTTATAGAAATAATGGGAATAATATATTATCCTCTCTCCTATTGTGACACCAGGGTTTGAAAATCCTCAACAACTATTCCTTCAGAAAATTCAAAAATAAATATATCTGCGCACACACACATATGCCATTTTTAAAGACTAGCCTGAAGGAGTAGAATTATAGCAGTAATTTTCTCTGGTTAGTGTAAATTATGGTTTAATAGAGTACTCACATTTTTGACAGTTTAAAAATATGATAAAACCATTACTTTTATGATCAAAATATAATACATAAGATTATATTTTCTAAGGTTTTCCTGTCTTAAATCAAATAAAAAGTCATATTACTACAAGTAATAATCTGGTTTTACTCTTCTAGTTATTAAAATTTCTCTGTTGCTTCTTTTCTTTATGGTCATTTCAGGAAAATTCTATAAATAAATAAGTGAAATTGGAAAAAATATATTTTAATGATAGCCAGCCTGTTGGTGAGGACAGGCAAAACAAAGAACCACAAATTGGTGACTTATTTAAGTAGTTGCATTTTTATTATCTGATAGTCCTGTAGACTAGGATACAAAACTGAAACTATCAACAGGGTTAAATTCTTTTGAAGGATGGAGAGGAAAATTAGTTCCAGCCTCTCCCCAAACCTCTCAGGGCCTCAGGGATTTCTTGAGTTGTTCTTAGGTCTTCCTGTATCTTCACATTGTCCTCTCTCTGTTTTCATTTTTATGTCTTCATTGCTCCTCTTTATAATGAAAAATATATTGGGTGAGGGTCCACTCCAGACCTCAACTTAATCATCCACAAAGACAGTATGCTCAAAGATCACAGATACAGAAGATTACAGCTTTAATAATTCTTGAGGCCCATATTCCAACCCAGAGGAGTTGCATAATTTTTCATGACTGGAAAAGTTCTTATTTTACTATTACCACTAATGCCAAAGTTTAACCAATGTACAAGTGGATGTCTTATTTCTTGTGCTATAGAAATTAATTGTTTTAATAAACAACATAAACACAACTTTCATGGTTGCTATTTACACCATCTGTTTATCTGCTCCAAACATCTTGAACTACATGGATTTTTAAGATTTCAAGAGTCTCAACTCTTACATGTAAAGGAATTTCTCCATAGTTTCTCATCCTTGAGGCATTTTAGATTTCACTGCTACAAATGCATCTCTGAGAGTTTTCCCTCATCACTAAGCAGGTTCTCAATGCTTCTATCTCTTCATACTTTATTTTAGTTCATCAAAATATTCTGATCCACACCAAAAATGTGGTCATATTTCTTTGGTATGGCTTTTAGTCATTGTGTTTGTTTGGAACATTTTGGTAATTGCTGAACTTTTCCCCATCTATTTGTAAATTTCATAGTCCTTTAATCTCAGTCCACTGAGTAGAGTGCTTTATTAAAGGGCCTAGCTGACATAAGCAAAAACTCCAGGATAATTCAGCTACAGAAGGAACACAGCTTGCACAGAATGAGTGGGCCCAGCATGAGCTAGAACATCACCCAGAACAGAGAAGTAATGGAAGTAGCTCCTCTAGAATGTTCTTCGCATTAATCACAACTGCCCACTTAAAACTAGTAAAACACTGATACTGGGAAACTTAATCCCTGGTTTTATTTCACCATCTCTCATCTAATGTTTTCCCTTCTTGGAGTCTTATTTATGGCTAGTGGAAATGTGATCCCACTTTTGTCTGCATGCATGAAAGAATTGAAATCAGAGTCTCAAGGGGACATCTGTACTTCCATATGCACTGTGGCACCATTTATAGCAATTCAAGAAAGGGAAATCACATAAGCATCCATAGGTCAAGGAATAGATTGATGAAATGTAGTATAAGAAGTCAGAGGGAGGGATATTTTTCATCCCTCAACAAAGACATGAAAGGAAATTGCCAGAGACGTCGGGTACTCAGGAAGCTGAGGCAGGGGGGATTATTTTAGCCCAGGAGTTTATGATCAGCATGGGTGACATAGAGAGAAGTTATATGAAATAAATAAGTAGAAATTCTGCCATTTGCCACAGGATGGACAAACACAGAGGGCATTGTGCTTGGTGAAACAGACTGTCAGAAGCACAATGGTTACACGATTTCACTGATAGGATCTATAGAAACAGCAGAATGGGGGATGCCACAAGGAGGGAGGCTGGGGAATGCAGGAAGGATGTAGAGAGCTGTTCCTCCATTATAATATTTCTGATATGTAAATGAGCAAGTTCTAGGTATCTTCAATTCATCATTGTCCCTATAGCTAACAATATTCTACTGGACAGTTGAATATTTGTCAGGAGAGCGGATCTCATTAAATGTTCTTACCATGATAAAATAAATTAATTAATTAATATAATATTAAAATGTTTCTGGGAGGTGGAAATTCTTGAAAAGTTCTTCATCTCTCACAGGGCTATACTGGTCCATCTTTCTGCTATTTGATTAGTAGTTGAACCTTCAAATTAAATGTTTTGTTTTTCAAAGATCAATAAATATTCATCACAAATGTCATGATTCTAAAGTATACTATGTAATAACCAAAAGGTTTTCTGGATCCAAATAAACATAATTTAATTCCAATTATGTTTCCAGGAATGGAACTGGGACTACAGCCAATGCAGTCCTTTCTTCATTCATTGCTGGGCTCCCAGTTTGAAGGACCTTCCCTTGTCTCATTGGGGAATTATTGAGTCCACAGGTATACATAGACAATAAAAATAAAGAATGAAAGGGCCTACAATGTAACAAGGCTTTTCAGGTTTGCTCTCCATCTTTCCAGGGTAACAGGTACATCACCACTATGGACATTTGAGATGGCTGTGTTATCATAAGTTCCATGCAAGTCTGAAAATGTATCTCAGAAATGTGAGTTCCTTCCTTATAGCTGAATCCATGGCACTTATTTTATGGATATTAAAAACATGACAAAATAAAAGAATGGCTGCTGGTGTCATTCCAACATGCACAGACTCCTTTTCTATGGCGTTGTCCTAGAAAGAGGGCCTTGATCATGGAGTACCACACACATTTTCTTCAAAGGCTTGTGGATTTTGAAGCTACAGAGCTATAAAGTCCTGTCAATTCACAACTGAGAAACTTGCTGAAAGCATTGAGTTTATTAAGCCACACTTATTTCTTCGTTTCATTCTTTATTAATCAAAAGCACACAGATGCACAGTAGAGCTTTGTACAGCAGAAGATAAAGTAGGGCTATAGATTGATTTAATTATAGTGAAAAGCAAGGGCACGTTTTGAAGTTCCTCTTCTTCATATTCACTCAGAAATATGTGTCATCTCCTGAAGAATTTATATGTGTTAAAAATTATTCATATAAGCTATTACTAGCCCAGTAGAATCTTAGACTCAGGAACTTAGGAACTTCAGAACAATTTTGATAAGCCAATCCTCCAAATTAAATGTTAATTTAAAAAAATCAATAAATCATAATCACAAACATCACTATTCTAAACATACGCTATGCAATAATCAAAAGATTTTCTGAGTTCAAACTTGAGGAAGCATAATTTAATTCCAACTGTGTTTCCAGGAACACAGCAACTGTGTGAGTTCCAAGAAGTTTCCAAGATGAAAATTAGGTTGTAAAGCACTGTAAAATGAAATCCTTCCCAGGATATTACAAGTTGACGTGTGTTCTTTTAAGTTTTACTCAAAAGTACATGGCAGTCTCTGTAGTAGGATTAAAAACTGAAATGCAATATTTAGCCACCCTCAGAGTAGGTAAAGAACCAGCCTAGAGTTGGGCAATAATGACATATACGTGCAATAAAACAGTGAGTGTGCCGTAGGTATAAAAGCTGAACTCTAGCACAGCACGGATGGGAAGTAAGCTCCTTCAAAGCAGGGACATAGTGGAAGGCCTTCAGGTCATGGGGACATGCCCTTCAAGGAGAAAACGGGACACCACACACACACACCCCCTAGTTCTTTCCTCTTTTTCTTTTTCCTTTTTTAGTTTCTTATCTAGACAAAAGCTGTTTGCTCTACTATGGTCTTCCTACCACTGGTATCCAGCACCCCTAATCAGGAGCCTAAAAGCAATAAATCTATCTGATCACGGCTGGAAGTCCAAAACAATGAGTCAGAACTCACCTTGTTCTCTGTATGAGTGGATTTCTTTTAGGCTTTGGTAGAGTAATAACCTAAACTCTTGATCCCTAAAACTACTAATGAATTTCTAAAATAAATGATGATGATGTTAATTTGCCTATTCCCTGACAGCTATTTCCTACTTCTCAACAAATATACACAATTAAACCAATAAATAAACTTTTTTTCTCAAATCATGCTTTTGCATCTGACCATTACCAAATCTGCAATTCTCCATTGCTCCAAACCTGCCTAAAAACTGCAAAACTCCTGTGGAAATATCTCAGATCAGGGAACAGTAGAAGTGTATGCAAAAACAACTTCATTTGTCTGAAACTTTTTTAAATAGAAGAGAACTTAAGCAATTTATTATCCCGCTCAATATTTTATAATTTATTTTTATTAGATTTAATTTATCTCACTCAATAAAATAACTCCCATAAAATCCAATACTATCTATAACATTAATGGAAATTGATTTAGTTCAGTTCATATTAATTTCATGTGTACTTTCAAATTCACATGTAATTTATAAGAGATTCCATTATGAGCATGAAATGTCCAATATCTATAGATTTATATAAAACGAATGCTTAATTTTAAAAGAGGATTAGATTGAAAATAAATCATGCTTCCATTTTCCTTGGTCTTAGAGGTTCTGCAATAATATCTTTTCTTCTGGTTACTAGCTCTCCACCAATACAGAAGCCCATTACGGTAATCATCAAACTATTTATCATACTCATACATATGCAAGACACTGTTTTCCCAAGCAGCTGAGGGGAGGGCATGCCTCTGCTTCTGTTCTCAAATAGTTCATAACTTTCTTCTTTTCTAACTTATTCATCCAGTTCTTTAAAGACCAGTCCAAGTCTCTTCAACAGAATCGTTCTGTGATTACCAGAATTATCTCCCTTTCCTATGAACCTCTGCCAAACAGTTCATCTCTGCCACATAAAATGTTGTTTTCTGATGGCTTTTTTCCCTGAAATTCTGTTAAACTCAATTCCCTAGAAAGACATTTTCTTCTATGACAGCAACTATGTCTCATCTGTCCCCATAAGATCTATCACAGCAATTATTTGTGAGAAAAGCATCTTTTCTATCAAAGTAGTTTGCTTCCTTTCTGTTAATCTTGTGAGAATTGGTTTTCTGAAAGCTCTTGCTTTCGCCAGGTGGCTTAGCCCTTGTTAATAACATTTTATTTACATCCTTTTCCTGATGTGCTTTAATTAAGACATCCTGTTAAGAGCTGTTTGGTGTTTAATGATATTCTGTTAATTAAGCCACATCATTTTGCCGATTGTGAACCTGAGCTCAGCCAAAGTGAGCAGAGGGCAGATCCTGTTGGGTTAGGGATAAAAAGAGAGCAACCTATCTGTTCTTTGTGCTTGCTTGCCAGATTGGGGACTGATGGTTCACCTTTTGCCTGGCTAAATTCCTTTCAAGTTGGTGTCTTTATGTGACACTCAAACATCAGCAGCCATTTCTAACATATCATAAAAACTCATCAAGCACATATTTAGAGCCAGTCACAGTAGTAGTGCATTTCTATAATCCCAGCATTTAGGAGGCTAAGGAAGGAGAATCATTCGTTTAAAGTCAGCCTGAGCTGGTCAGAACTTATTTTTAAAATTACATTTTTTATTGAACAGTTTCCTATCAATAACATGCTCAACACAGATAAAGACAATACAGATCATATTCATCTTATTGCATTTTTAAAAAGTCAACATTCCTGAATGTGTTGCTTGTGGACCAGAAATATCCTTATTATCTGAGAATCTTTTGCAGCTCTACCTAAGGCTTACGAAATCATAAACTCTAGGAGTGGGTGGAACTCAGAAATCTATGTTTTCCAAGCCCTACACACAAACCTTATAAACACTTGAGAATTAAGCATCTCATCCTCATGATAATGTTTCTACCTAAAATAACAGTGGCCAACAGGAATGTTTAATTTACCAAGCTTTTATATGTGTGAGCACTCTGACCTATTGAAACCAAGACAAATGCTGATTAGCAATGTACTTCCAGTGATTCACAAAGTTCAGGTGTTAATGAAAATGTAGCCTATTTGAGTAGACATTTTTCTGAATGACTAAAAGGAGAGGCTAATGGTCCATTTTCTTTAACTTTTACCCTGAACACTCCAAATATGGCTTCATGTGTGCTTCTGACATCTAAAACAATTTAGTTATTATTGCATTCTTAATCTAGCAGCCATATACCTCTATTACTGGGAAGGTTTTAAAACCCAAATGGTAGCTGTAAGTTTCACATAGCTGGGATAGCATCATTGAGGAGCAGGGATTGCAGAGGCTGAACCTGAGGCCTTCAGAGGGCCATCACCACATGCTCAGAGTTCTTAAGGGAAGTTCAAGGAACTCAGGTTTGGTCTGTAGTAGATTCAGGGACCTTAATTACCCGAAAGGAAGTAATCAAGTCCCAAGCCTTGTTTAATTTTACTTTCAACCAAGCTGATGGAGTATTCATCAAGGTTCTCCAAAGCAAAACAACCAATGGGTTGCACATGTATGTATGTCTATTGATGTGTGTATTCTGACATATGTATGTAATACATGTCAGAATATTATATATGATATATTATACAATATGTTAATATATAACAATAATATGTCATTATACAGTAAATATATGTTACCTAATATTCTGATACCTATATATATATATATGATTTTATATCACTTTCTTAATGAGATAGGCAGATACAAGGTATCTGAAGAGACTGAATCAGAGAGAAAGATTTTGAAGGTTTGGCTCATGAGACAGTAGGACCCAAAAGGCCAAAATAGGCAAAAATGGGAGACCCTGGGAAATAAAAATAGTATAGAAATTTCCTTAAATAGAAAAAAATTAAGAGTACCTCAGGCTGGATCCTACAACGTTGAAAAGCTTAGCGATAAAAGCTCATTAACAATGGAATGGCTTAGGTTATTCACTAAGCTTTTCTAGGCCATTTCTTTTCTTCTTTTCCTCCTCTTCCTCTTTCTGTTCCTTTTCCACTTTCCCTTCCACATCTTTACCTCACCCTTCTCCTCCTCTCCTTATTCATTCTTCTCTTTCTTGTCTCCTTTTTTTTTTCTTTTCTCCCTCCTCTCCTTCCTCATTACTTCATTTTAGGAATGGTAATGATACCACTTTAGGCTTATGCTGATATTTTTCTCCTTCTGTCTATTTTTAATAGAAAAGATGGGTCCTCTTTAGCACAGTCAAGTAGATTGATACATACTGTCCTGTACCATCTCAGTGAAGTTATGAGCATTAGCAAAAAAAGAAAGTTCTTCCCAGAACCTTCTTTGAATCTAGATATTATATACCCATTTTTTAAGGACCAAAAGCCAGTGGAAACTTTGAATTGTTCAAGAATTGATGTTTAACTTTATCTGGAAGTATATAAGCAAAACTACTATATTTTGGTTTATAAGCGAGAACATTAAAATGTAGTCATAAATGTTCTAATAATGTAAAAGCAGATTTCCTATTACAAAAGAACCCTTCTTAGGTATCTCCTTCTAAGTTTCTGTTCTTAGAACAGACGCATTAACACAGTAGCAAAACACACTGTTGCTCTGAACGTTATGACAGTTGAAAAACATGAAATAAAGATTCTCAACTTTGAAATGCCTTAATTTCTTTTGCATGCAATGGATTAAGCCCAGAACCCATACATGCATGCTTTTCCACTGAAATCTCTTGATATATATCGTGTTTGAAAGTGACTCTTCTTAAGTTATGAAGAAGACTCATGTGTTCCATACTCCAGCACTAGCTAATGGCACTGTTTTGGGAGGTTCTGGGAGTGGGCCTACCTTGGCTGCAATGAAGCAAAAAAAACTCCTCCCCCTCCTCTTCCTGCCTCTAAAATGTACCACCCCAAGCACGTGAGGCAGAGCAGCCATGTCACAAACCTATGGAACCATGAGCCAAAAGAAATCCTTTTCCTCTGAAGTTGTTTATGTCCAGGAGTTTGCTGACCACAATGAGAAAAGCTAATACAATCCTCAAACTCATATTGAGTATTCACATGCATTTCATAGATGATGTCAATTATATGGAATGTGTTAGAAGTCACAATCACGGAGAAGGATAAATGGTACCCTTGGTCATTAGATGGTTTATAGCCAGAGCGGCCAGATCTGACGGATCTACGAAAGAAGCCTCGTTTCCTACAGTCTTCCCATGACCCAGAGGTACCATTTCTATCAGCAATTAATTCATGAGTATGTATGTTTCGCTGTCAGCAACAATTATAAAAATTTTGTTTCCCATAATGTTTGTATTTTTCATTTCAAATTTCTCTCACATAGAGGAATTTGAAAAGCTGTTAACATGTTTTAGACATTTGTATTTGTCTTAGAAGGAAATTTGCCTACTCTGGGTTGATAGCTTTCTGTTCATGAAGACATAAACAAGGTTTTGTGAACTTCATTACACCATCTATCATTTTAGCCATAGCTTCTACATTTCTGTTCTTGGTAAAGGATTAGATTGTGTATATTGCCAGCCTCTGTAGTCACAGATTCTATGACATGGATTAAATCAACCATAAATAGAAAATATTCACAAAGCATTTTGAATTAAACATGCAAAGAGTTTTGTTCTTTATCAGTGCTATTAATTATATAACAAATTTTTCATTTTTTATACTAGAATTTTTGTAAAATATATTCTCAAGAACACTTGGGCATATTTCTAAGTTCTTGATTATAATATTTTTCTATTTTTTCCATTTAAACCAATACTATATCCTTGCTTTTTATTATATATTAAAAGTATTGAGAAATTACTTTTGGTACATTTAGACATGTATTGAATAAAAGATACTGTAGGCATCACAATCTACAATTTAATTTGGGAGATATTTTTATGATTGGCCTTTCTATTCAAGACAAAATGTGTTTCTATTTCTTACTGTTTTCTTAAGATGTTCTATTTCAGTGTTCTTTGATGAGAGCATGTTAATTCTTAGTTTATTGTTATTGTAAAAGTTATGTGCATAGTGGTTACAGTTACATAAATCAGGTAATGAGTATATTTCCTTTTGAACAGTGTAACTCTTCCCTCATTTTCTCCCAGTTTTTCTCTTCTGACCTTCCTCCCTGACAAGTTATATAGTTCATTTTCAACAGTGTCTAGTGAATATCACTGCTACATTTGTTCATCCTTTTTCTTACCATTTCTGTACCTCTTGTTACATTCCCCCAAAACAGATAAACTTATATACAAGATAAAGTGTACAGAAATCCAAAACAGTGACAAAGAAGAAAAAACAAGGGGTGAAATAACATAAAACCTGTTATTTCCATTTCTTGGAATTCATTTTGATAAACGTCATTTTATATGATCATATGCACATAGCTATTGAAACTTTGTAATTCTCTCCTAAAAAATATCCTCCTTTGATATCACTGTGTGAAGGTTTAGAGTCCTGTATAATTTATCATGTCTAAGTGTATATTTTTGTCTTTTACCATCGCCTTGTAGATTTATAAGCACTTTCTCATTACAACAAATAAGGGAAACCATGCAACCTAGGTTTCTTTGGGTCTGGTTTCCTTCACTTAATATCTTCACTTAATCTCTTTTTTTCTGAGTAGTTATAGCACATCATAAAACCATTTCTCCACTTCTCAGTCTAGACAAGCAGAGGATACTTGTCATATTTTTCATATGTCCATATACTTTTCTGGTTAATTTTAGTATTATAAATTTATTTTCAGAATTATAAATTTATTTTACTGTCGAGATTTCTTTTAAGAACATTACTTATTTTCTCAATGTTTATGCCTGTCATTCAATGATGGTAACAATTGCTGACAACCTGTTTTCTTCCTATTTTTAACTGGAATTTTTTTATTTGACTTAAGTACCTAAAATAGCTTGAATTTGCTTAGGTTGATAGGTCGTACTTAAATAGCTTTTATTCCATATTTTTATATTCTCATATACTTTCCATTAAAATCAGTATCACTCTATCTAAAGGAATGTCTGGTCAATGTATACAATTAGAGCCAATATCTGATGCTTCCGTGACAACCATCAGGATTTTGAGAAAGCTTAGGGTATGCCATCTTCCAGAAGGCTCCTAGTAGTTGTATGGAGAATTTCATGGATTATGGACATCTGAGTCTTATTTGTCATATAATGTTGGTCTTCGAAGAAAGCTGCAATTTCACAGAAGAAATCTACTCATGTCAAATATGTCCATAATGACACATTTTCATGATAAAATCTGCTGAGTGTGTTGATGTTTTATTGTGTTCATTTAAATACCATTGCAATCTCTTTTTCATTTTTAAGTTAAGTTACATTATTGTTATTATAGAGGTGCTGTACAGAGGGATTACAATTACATGAGTCAGGTATTGAGTTCATTTCCTTTTGTGCAGTGCCTTCTGTTCCCTCCCTCCCTCCCCCTCCCTCCCCCTCCCTCTCCCTCCCTCCCGAGTCTCCACCCATGAGTTGTACAGTTCACTTTCATCAGTGTCCAGTGAGCTCCACTGATGTACTTTTTCACCCTTTTTCACTTGAGCTCTGTAGCACATCTCTTCAGATTAGAGTATATTTAGTAGTCTGACTACTGCTACTAGTTTTCTTGTCTTGAAAAAAAGTCCCAACTAGCAATTCCTAATTTATTTTCTAATCCTAACTTGTCAGCATTAGAAAATTGCCTACATTTAAGGAGTATTTTCCTGTTTTAGCGTCCTTCTTTTTCTCTTTAGTTAAAATAATTTCCCAATGAGAACTCACACTTTTGCCCAGTTTCAAGATCGCAAAAATAATTTTTTCCAAAATGGGTTGCTCTGCTTTTAGGATTCAATTCTAGATATTTTTAATTCAAAGCTATGATTAAATATATTATGGCAATGCACAGCATTTTTATTAATGTAACATCTTTCTAGGTTCTTCTTAGTCACATAAATATAGCTACCTTACTTACAAAAACAAAGTCACTGAAATATCCTCTCAGATGTTCATTCCATGATAGTTTCTGCAATTTATTTGCAATCATGTTGATGGACCCTGCTCTTTACTTCTTTCAGAACTGGATGGGTGAGAATGTTGAAAGAGGTAACATTGCTCAAGATATATTGTATTCATAAACTGCTTTGTTAAATGAAAACTCCTTTGCACAACTACTTAAAGATAGTAATAATAATAAACAAAAAAGCTGGACTAAAATTCCCATGCCCATACTCACTCACAAATATTTCTAAGGTAGGAAAACTTGGAAATCAGAGATTTGAGTTAGAGTCATGGGCTGTATAACCCTAGGCTAACTCATGTGCTAACTGAGCTTCATCTAGAACGGGGTTGATAATGTGTGATAACAACATGTACCAGGACTTTGTTCAAGTCCTACTAATTGAATTAAGCGAAGAAAGCAAAAAAATTCAGATCCCAAGACTAGAAATTGTGCTGAGCATATGATGTCAACCCACTCCAAATGGCACATTAACATGTACTTAATAAGTATGGGATGCACAGGTCTTTCTGCTCATAAAATGTTTTCTTGAAAACATTCTATCGTTTGAAGGTGAGAAACAATTGAGATGCTTATTTTGAATATTGATATCGGCAAAAGCATGAGCATTAGGAAAAATTATTTGATATCTGTGGAATGTAAGTATGTTGAATAACTACAAAATTCAAAATCTTGCATTTAGGGTTTTAAGTGAAGATACATATGAATTACAAGACATCTATCACTAATAGCAGAGATTGTATCTTAAGTATATTAATTAATCTCTGAAAGTTCTAAATACTGTTTTTCCTTTGAAGACTCCTTGAAATAAATTCATTGTAATGATAGGTTCTTACAATAGTTCATAATAGAAAAATTGTCTTCGAACCTATCAGTAATATGAACCTCCTAACATTAGTGGGTAGATGTTTTATGCACACTTTACAGGATGGGACCGCAGAGATGTCTATAACCAAATGTAACAAATAAACATCAAGGTGCTGGGCATTCCCAGCATTCCCAGCAGATGTCATTTTATCTGTCACCCCATAACTTCTAGAATGAGATGCCTGTTTCTGAAAGAAATGAACTAGCATCACCATATTACAGCTCATAGTCTCTTGGAAGAATACATTAATCTCTCAATACACAAGATGCTAAGTGAAAAAGCTTTCAAAAATAAAATAGGCGCTGGGAATGTGGCTCAGTGGTAGAGCGCTTGCCTAGCATGCATGAAGCCCTGGGTTTGATTCCTCAGTACCACATAAACAGAAAAAGCTGGAAGTTGTACTGTGGCTCAAGTGGTAGAGTGCTAGCCTTGAGCTGAAGAGCACAAGGACAGCACAAGCCCCACGACCGACCAAAAAAAAAGCTTATAAAAAATACATATATTACAACATAGCTTTAAATGTGAGATGGAAATGAGGGTATAAATAAAAGAAACTAATATTATCCATATAGAAAATAAAGTGATAATTAGCCATAAATAAGGATTATATTAAGCCTAGTACCTATACCTGGAAAAAATACATGAGAAGACATTATTTGTTCAAATGCCCAAAGTTTACTTTTTCTTACTCTTTTGTACCTTCAAAATTTTGTCTTATCTCCTTGATACCCAAATCTATCCATTTTAGCATACATTGTCAGTTGTT
Organism: Dipodomys ordii; assembly: GCF_000151885.1. Classification (NCBI taxonomy): domain Eukaryota; kingdom Metazoa; phylum Chordata; class Mammalia; order Rodentia; family Heteromyidae; genus Dipodomys; species Dipodomys ordii. The sequence goes on along the minus strand of NW_012267320.1, from coordinate 5,309,800 downwards.
AGCTCAGCTCCTGTCTACAGATCTTTTCCTCAGCTTTTTCTTAGCCTTAGCTACGAGCCACATATCCCAGCAATGGGCAAAAAAAGATAGCCCAAGTCTTTTGGGAAATATTCCACTTCCCAAATAAAAAGACACTCTTATGAACTTGATACTCTTTATCTCTTGTCCTTCCTCTTATTCCTTGCATACAATCTGAGCACCACGCTCACATTCAACCAAAACACTCTGAAACCACAAGTGTGAAATCAGAAAGCAAAAGTGAAGAACAGGAAGAAAATCAGTCAAGGTCCTTCCTGACTTTTTTAAACGTTTACTGTATGTGAAGAGGCATACAAGGAATCTCCCCTCTAAAGCTCATGTTGAAATGTAATTGTCATTAAAGCAGGGCTGAGTTTGGACTTTTACAACATGATAAGATCCAGGAGGCCCATGGTACAACCCCTGTTGTCACTGTATTTGATTCTGGTGCCCTGCACCATATATATACATTTTTCTAATTTGGGGAAGGGAAGGGAAATAACAAAATGGTGAAATAAGGATACAGGATGACCCAACGTAACAATAAGATGTACAAGACATTATGTTTAAAATGCACTTTTCAACTTGGACAGGGAGGACGGGGGAGGGGAGAAAGGGGGAAGTTGGGGAGTTGAGGAGGAAAGGGAGGGTAGGGGAAAAACAAAGGAGGAGGTAACAATGGTCGATAGGAAATGGACTCATTACCTTGCTCATGTAACTGTAACCCCTCTGTACAGTATCTTTACAGTAAAAATATATATTTAAAAAAGACCTAGGAGGTTCTGTCCTTTTGAATAGATTAATGTCATTTCAGTGAGAATGGATTAATTATCCTGGAAAGGGGTTTCTGACAGGAAGGGACATACAGTGAGTTTTCTCTCTGCTTCCCACAGACTCCTATCTTTTCACCATGATATCACACAGCACATCCTCCTGGACCTCCCAGCCTCCATGCTATGAGCCATAAACTTCTGTAGATTACAAATCACTTAGCCTATGGTATTTCATTACAATATCAGGAAAGAGACCAAGACACCAGAAACTATTTGTTTCACAACTAAACAACAACAATAACAACAACAGACATTTACTTCAATTTCCTTGCAATTTATCATGAATCCCCAAGCCTGGGATACAGGACATCATTTCAATACTAGTGCTATACTAGAGCTCATGACTGGCTATAGATGAAGCTGTGGTCTACCAGCTGTCCAGGTAACTAAAAACACTGAAATTAAAGGAGGCTCTGAGATGAAGGAGACCAGAATGTTTACTGAATATATTTGTTGTATATATTTTATTGTAAGTATACCATACAGAGGGGTTACATTATCTTACATGAGTAAGGTAATGAGTCCATTTCTTATCAAGCACTGTTACCTCCTCCTTTGTTTTTCCCTACCATCCCTTCCCTCCCCACCTTCCCAGCTCCTCCCTCCACCCTCACTTCCCCCCAAGTTATAAAGATTGTTTCAACATAATGTCTTTTTTTGGTGAAAATACCATACAGAGAGGTTACAATTCCATGAGGGAAGTAATGAGTACATTTCTTATCAAGCATTGTTGCTTCCTCCTTTGTTTCTGCTTCCCATCCCTTCCCATCTCCCTCCCCCTTCATCCCTTCCCACACCAAAGTTGTAAATTTTGTTTTTCTACATAATGTCTTGCACATCTCATGGTTGAAATGGGTCCACCTGTATCCCTATTTAAACAATTTGTTTTCCCTTCCCCTCCACAAAATATACCAACCCCAAACACAGTGAAAACAGAGGTTATACTGTGGGGGAAGGACAAAGCCACAAAAAATATCTTATAAATATGTTAGAAACAATAGCAAAAAAGAAAAAAACATTTGAGTCCTTATCTTGGGGTTCATTTCGCCTAACATCAACTTATCTGACCATTTCCGCTTGTCTCAGACATATACTAGTTATTGCAAATAAGGGAAATCATGGGACCTATATTTCTTTGGGCCTGGCTTACTTCACTCAGTATAATTTTTTTCCAAGTTTTTTATTTCCTAACAAATGGTGCAATGCAATTCTTTCTGATGGAGGCATAGAATTCCATTGTGTATATATACCACATTTTCTTGATCTATTCATCTACGGAGGGGCATCTGGTTTGTTCCATATCTTAGCTATAGTAAATAATGCTGCAATAAACATAGTAGTGCTTGTAGCTTTAGTGTGGTCTTGTTTGTGATCATTTGGGTAAATGCCCAAAAGTGGGATTGCTGGGTCATAGGGGAGCTCTATGTGGAGTCTTTTGAGGAACCTCCATACTACTTTCCAAAGTGGTTGAATAAGTTTACACTCCCACCAACAATGCAGTAGGGTTCCCTTCTGTCCTACATCTCATTGTTACAATGGGTCATCCTGTATCCTTATTTTAGAATTTGTTATTTCCCTTGCCCTCCCCAAATTAGAAAAATGTATATACAAGATGCAGGGCACTAGAATCAAAAACAGTGACAACAGGGGTTATACCATGGGGAAAGAACATACAAAAGAAACAAAAAAAAATCACATGGTACATTATAAGTAAATTAAAAACAACAGATAGAAATATAAAACCACTTGTATCTCTATTTTGGGTTCATTTTGCTTAGCATCATCTTATATGGTCATATGTACATAGCTTTTGAGCTTTTCTGCTTGTCCCAGACAAGCAGTTATTACAGAGAAACCATGGGGCCTATGTTTCTTTGGGCCTGGCTTACTTCACTTAATATATTTTTTTCCAAGCCTTCCCATTTCCTAACAAATGGGGCAGTGTCATTCTTTCTAGTGAATATAGTTTTAACAAAACAAACCCTGCTGTTTCTGTTTCATTTTAATATACTTTAACCATACAATCTTACTATGCTTCTGCACAGAGACAGAGAAATGATAAGGAAATCCACACGTGAAATGAGCAGATTATCTTCCTTCTGTGCTGCAGTAGGAATACTCAGTCTCCATAATGAAACATCAGTTGCCAACTTGTCAGTAAATGATTTTTAATTTGCTCCAAAGTCAATAATTAGTGAGCATTTCAACTGGATTGGATCAGTTACATGGTAATTTCATGGACAATGGAGGCGCTGTCGTAAAGATTAGCAATAAGACAAACAGCATCTTTGGTTGTAGACTGGTCGGGAGGTATAGCAGCCAGAGCCATATCCAAAAACAGAGACAATAGCCAAAGCCTGAGCCATATCCACAGCCTAAGTCACATTCACAGCTATAGCCACAGCCTGAGCTATATCCACCAACAGAGCCATAGCCACAGCCTCCACAGGCGTTTCTGTAGTAGTTGCCACACACAGCAACAGGGTAGAAGGGTATTTCTGTGTCAATGCCATGTAGGCTTCCAGGGCCTTTATATGAGATGGATAGATAGCCCTCACACGGGCTCTGTGCTCTCACTTTAAAACCATATGCTGAAAATGAGCTCATTCCATGTACCATCACTTAACCAGGAATTCATACTTCACTGGCTGCTGTCTTAGGAGCCTTTTGTAAGTGTAAACAGAAAACGTAATACATTTGCTAAACACCCAAGCTAAGTCAACCATAATTTTCTCTTTTATAACCACCTCTTATGAATGTGACATGGAACATCATAAAATATTCTTGAACTATAAGTATATGTTTGTTTATAATTCTGTCATTTGAAGGCCTTGAAAACTGCCTATTACATAAACTTCCTATTATCTAGTCATTACTCTTAATAGTTTCCTCTTTGTCTTATGTCTATGCTTATGGTTAATCTTGGTCACTTTTTCCAGCTCCTAAAACTTTGTTTAGCCATTTTAATATTTTTAAAATATTATTCATGCATTTGGGACAAGGACTTGAGAGCACCTTCAACATATCATATCCATTCTCTAAAATATTCTCCTTCTCTCTGAAGAAAAACTGGGCTTCCTATCCTTTCTCTTCCTTGGGAAAAGTTTTTTGTTAAATTCCTAATCAATCTATTCTGTAAGGAGGCTGTTTTCACACACACACACACACACACACACACACACACACATGTGTTTATTTTAAGGTGTCAATTCAGAATGACATAGAAGCCTTGTTAACAGCTTTATTTGTTAAGGTCCAATATTTAAGGACCACTCTGTTTCTAGGTTTCCTCAGAATAGTCACAACTTGTGCTTGTGTGCCTGTGTTTCTCACTAAATCACCAGTCAATTATATTTCTGAGCTCCACAACATTGTCGTGACATGCACCTAAACTTTACTCCTCCAAAACATTGAAACGTTGGACATCTTGACCCTCACACAATTGGCTTGTGTATACTGGTCCTGAGATTTGAACTCAGGGCTTGAGCTCTGTCCCTGGGCTTTCTTTGCTCAAGACTAGCACTTTGCCACCTGAGCCCCAGTCCACTTCTGGCTTTTTGGTAGTTAATTAGAGATAAGAGCCACATGGACTTTCCTGCTCTTGCCAACTTTGATATGATCCTCTGATCTCAGCCTCCTGAGTAGCTAGTATTACAGGCATGAACCACTAGTACTTGGCCAACAATTGACTTTTGAATAGCACTTATTAGATTTTCTTTCTTTTAACTCTATAGCACATCATCCCATTGTTTCAATATCAGTTTTTAGATCATGACTAGATGACTAGAAACCTTGTCAACTCTTCCTGTATTTTTATATAACTTTTTGGCTTTATGTGAGTGCTTTCACCATTCCCTCCACTTCTCTACACCCCTGTAAATCTAGTATGAAATCCCAGCCCCAACCATGAATTTACAAAAATGACCCCTAAAAATCTAAAGATTACTGCATCCACCTGGACCCAGCCTGGAAACATGAATCACACAGTAGTTCATCTTAGGCAAACTTAACCAAAACCTTTCCTAAACTATCACAAACACAACCATAATTTATCAGTAAGCGCTATGTGGCATTACAGGGCACTGGGAAGAAAAATCATACAGGAGTGGTACTCACCTAGCAAATGTATTTGGAAACAGAAGTACAATATAGTAAATAACAGAGTACTATGTGCTTAAAATTTTGTGACAATATAGTGATCATGTCAAGTGTTTCTGTCTCTAAGGCCAAACAAATAGAACACAAGGAAACTTTGAAAGTGATGGATCTATCTATCCAGTTCTGTGCATATGGTGTCACAGGTGTATGCATATGTTCAAAGAGTAAATCATGTATTTGTTAGACAATGGGAATCTTCTGTGCATCAACCATATTTCATGGAAACTATGAAAGGGAAAGCATTTGTGCTGGCATTGGGAAGCAGGGCCAGTGCTCTGGGGTGGGCAGTGACTAAGTGGTTATCACTCATGAGTAGAGCCTATGAGGGATGAGAAGCCATGAGCTAGAGGCAGACAATTGGAGTGGAGAGTGAACAAGGTTGCAGACAATGTCTGAGTGTGTACACAGGAGGCCCACAGAGATTTGTGCGCGTTTATATAGTGATAGTTTCTCTGTGGAGGTCAGATAGAGTTATCACCAGACTGAAGCTCCAAATGTCATTGGCCCTCCAGTGTCCCAGGCTGATAGAATCTCATTGTACTTAGCTGGGGCATTTTATGAAAATAAAGTTTTGGTAAAAATCCAGCATCAGTCAAGCAAAATGACATGAGACTTGGTTTCACAGCCTCTTCACATGCTCAGTAATACGGAAATCCACTACCATCACTAATGCTTATTTGACAACTTGGAGAAAACAAATCTCTGTATTGCTGCAGTCACAAGAATGGTATTTAAAAGTGGAGACGTTCTGAGATTTTTGTGGAAATAATGCAGTTGAATATTTTAGTATGGATGAGTAATGTGTCAACGTGGAGGGCACCACCACACTCATACCATATATGCTGAAAATCACAAACACTGATGGAGTAGCTCAGGTGATAAAGCATCTGCCTAGCAAACAGGAGGCCCTGAATTCAAACACTAGTGCTGATGAGAGAGACAGAGACAGAGGGACAGAGCAAGACGAGATCATGCCCATGTAGATATAGGATGCTTCTTCTTACTCTCTACTTCTAAATTATTACTCTTTTTTTGTTGGTTATGGGGCTTGAACTCTGGGCCTGAGTGCTGGCCCTGACTTCTTCAGCTCAAGGCGAGCGCTCTACCACTTGAGCTACAGCACCACTTCCAGTTTTCTGGTGGTTGATTGGAGATAAAAGGCTTATGCACTTTCCTGCCCGGGCTGGCTTTGAACCATGATTCTCAGATCTCAGCCTCCTGAGTAGCTAGGATTACATGTGTGAGCCACCAGTGCCTGGTTAAGTTATTGCTTTCTAACTGACCAATAAAAATAGTGTATATACATCCATGGAAAAACATGATGTTATGATATCTATATGATATATAGGTATCTATATATAGATATTAGAATCACTAACTCATTATTACATGTATTTTCTCAAATATTCATCATGTTTTGTCATAATATTCAAAATACATTGTCCCAGAAAATTTCAAGAACATCATTAGTTATATATTATGCCAATCAACAGGTAACTTGAACTTATCCATCTTGTAACTGAAGGGTTCTAGTATTTGACCAAAACCTCCCATTTCTTACACAATCAGCAACTACTAAACACATTCTGTGCTGTTTCTGTGAATTAGGCTGCTTTATATTTCCCATATTGAGATCTTCTCCAACCCTGATCATTGTTTTGTCATGTATCTGTTGATCATTTTTCAAACATTTATTCTGATTCCTTGCTCACATTTTAGTCATTTTTACCAGCGTTGGGTTTAAGCTGTAGGGAGTCCATTTTTATCTTTTGTTTTTGTGTTATATTTTTGCATGGATTTTTATTTCTTTGTTTTTGAATGTTTGCTTTTTTCTTTGTTTGTCTGTTGGGCAAAGGGGGTGGATGGTTTTGGTGTTTGGGTTTTTGGGGTTTTTTACCTTTTTTAAGGATTTACTTTTTTATTAATATCTATAAGTAGTTGTATAAAAGAGTTGCCATTTAACAAAGCAATTATGAATACATCTTGGTCAGTGTTACCCCTTTCAACATTACCACCCATCCCTCCCCATCCATCCCTCCCGTACTCATCCCTTCCCTCGCTCTTTTTAACATTGGATTCCTGACTGCATTCTCACCTTTATTGTCTACCCTTTACCCCTTGACCCCATACCACCCATTTCAAGTACCTGCTTCCTAGTATTTTATTTCCCTGAACTTTGAGTTTGCCTTTCTAAGGAATTACACTATCTGAGTTCTCCCTTGAAATTTGGTGTATATATACACAATGGAATTTTACTCATCCATTGGGGAAAAAATGATATTGTACCATTTTTGAAGAAATAGAAAGACCTGGAAAAATTATGCTCATTGAAGTCAGTCCTAGAGAGACAAAGGATACATGTTTTTCCTTATATGAAAGCTAGATTTAGCTTATAAGCGTGTGAGTAAGCACATGGGGTGGTATGTGAGTATATCCAGCAATTTTTGTGTATTTGAGATGAGGCCATTTCATTTTTCTGAGAGGAAGTTCCTTGTTTTCCCAGCATCATTTATTGACGAATTCTTCCATTTCTTAGACTGCATTGCTAGAACTTTGGTCAAACACAATCAATGAAGACGGGGGATTTGTTTCTGGATTTTGCATTCCTGTCCATTGGGCTTGGCATCTCTTTTTATGCCAAAACTATGTTGGTTTGATTTTTTTTTAATTTATAATTATTTTGAAATTGATTACCCTGACTATGCTCATTTTATTCTTTTTACTTTGACTATCCCAGATCTTTTGTAGTTTCAAAAGCATTTTAGGCTTATTGCTACTATTTCTAACTGAATACAATTTGAATTTTAATATGAAATAAACTCAATATATAGATAACTCCAGTTGCTTTAGCCATCTCGACAATATTCTAACCATCCATCATTGACCATAACGTATCTTTCCATTTATTTCTCATCCTCAAATTATTTCTCCAAATATTGTAAGTTTCATTGTTAAACTCTTTCACTGCTTGATCAAACTTATTCGTAAACATTTGTGGGTTATTTTGCAGCTATTATGAATGCGAGTGCTTTTCTTATTTATTATTCTAATACTTGGATGTTAAGGTCCAGCAATACTAATGACTTTTATTTGATGATACTGTATCTCATCCACTTATTGAATGTATTGAGAACTTCTAAGCCTTCTTGGCAGAATATCTCAGAATTTTCATGTATAGCACCATGTCATCTACAGAGACCACTTTTTTTCTTTCTGATGTAGGCATATGATTTACTCCCAAGTTCAAACTATCAATGAAATGGGGAACAGAAGCAATGAGAGTAGGAATCCTTACTATGCTTCTGCCTTTGTCCCCACTAAGTATAAGTTCAACTGTGGTATTAGTCTGAATGGAAATGTTTGCATTTTAATTTAAAATAATTGAGAGTTTTTCATAAAGGGTGTTAAATAGTTTTGAATATCATTTCTGTATCTGCTGAGATGAACATATGGGTTTTGTTGTCTTTTTGTTTTTGCTTTGTCCTTTAATTTCAATGTATTAAAACATTCTTGCATCCCATGGAAAAAGTCCCACCAGAACCTGGAAAATGATCCCCATAATTGTTTAATAGGGTTTGGTCTGCTAGTGGGTTGTTAAGGATTTCTGCATATATGTCCACCTAAGATGAATGTTTACCTCCTCATTGTTTTCTTTTCCTATAATTACTTCCGTTTGTTTTGCTATCAGAATAATACTTGCCTCATGAAACAAATAGAGGAACAGTTCTTCAATTTTGTGAGTTCAAGAAAATTTTGTATCATTTCATTAAATTTCATCATACTTCATTTCATTGGGTAACCTTAAAGAGAGACTTTTAAATATTGGCTAAATTTCTTGCCTTTATTGTTCTTTTCATATTTTTATTTCCTCATGATTTGGTTTTGTAGGTTGTGGTTTCCTGGGACCATATCTCCTCTTTCCTGGTTGTCTAATTTGTTAGCATGTAATTCTTTTTTTTATTGTGAAAATACCGTACAGAGGACTTACAATTATATGGGCAACATATGAGTACATTTCTTATCAAGCATTGTTGCCTCCTCCTTTGTTTCTCCTTCCTATCCCTTCCCATCTGTCCCTCACCCCCCCCCCGTATCCTCTCTTCCCCAGCCAAAGTTGTAAAGTTTGTTTTTCGACATAACGACTTGTACATCTCATTGTTGCAATGGGTCTACCTGTATCCCTATTTAAACGATTTGGTTTTTCTCTTCCTCTCCACAAATTATACCAACATCCAATACAGTGAAAGCAGGGGTTATATCGTGAGGGAGTGACATACAAATCAACAAAGAAATCATCTTATAAAGATGCTAGAAACAATCGCATGAAAGAAAAAACATTTGAATACTTATCTTGGGGTTCATTTCACCTAACATCAACTTATCTGACCGTTTCTGCTTATCTCAGACATATACTAGTTATTGCAAATAAGGGAAACCATGGGGCCTGTGTTTCTTAGGGTCTGGCTTACTTCACTTAATATAATTTTTTCCAAGTCTTCCCTTTTCTTAACAAATGGGGCAATGTCATTCTTTCTGATGGAGGCATAGAATTCCATTGTGTATATATACCACATTTTCTTGATCCATTCATCTACTGAGGTTGGTTCCATACCTTAGCTATGGTAAATAAGTTAGGATGTAATTCTGTCTAGGTCCATTTCCCCAGTCCTTCAGACATCTGTGGTCACTTGTAACACATTATTTTATATTTTATATTCTATACTTCTTGATTAAGGACTATCTGTATCATTAAATAGTGACATTCTTTATGCCACTTTATATTTTTTCTATTTCAGATGACACATCTATCCTATTCTATTTTGTTTTCTATTTACATAAAATATTTTTGTCCATTCTTGCCTATTGGGGCTTGAACTGAGAGTCGTGCGCTCGTTAGGCCGGCACTCTATCACTTGAGCAGCATTCCGAGGCCTTGCTGTGCTCATTATTTTCCAGAGGACCTCACATTTTTGCTGGAGCAGCCTAGATTGCTATCCTCCTAGTCACACTTCCAGAATAGCCATAATAACAGGGGTGCAACCACACCTAGCTCTTTATCATTGGAGATGGAGTCTTGAATGTCAATTCGCCACATCTCAGTCTCCTGAGTGGCTAGGATTATAAGCATGAGAAAATGTTCCTGGTACCACCTATACATTTTATTTCAATCTATATGCGTCTTTAATTGTGAAATGATCAAGTGAGTCTCTCTCTCTCTCTCTCTCTCTCTCTCTCTCTCTCACACACACACACACACAGTATCTCTCTCTCTCTGATTTTCACCATTCACTGCTGTAATACCATGGCAAAGAAGAACTAGAGCAGATCTATGCATATCACTGAGCAACCGAAAGGGCAAGTTCTTCTGTACAAAGCACATGGTGTACCATATATGAATTATAAATCACAGTAATAGAACAACAAGCTTGATTATCTTCCTCCTCAGTCATTCCCGCTTATTCATTCCTATGATACAAGCATTATATAGTTATCTAAACATATACACAGAAGCACAGATGGATTCATTTTCAACACAAATGATGCTGAGTAAAGAAAGGCTTTCAAAAAGCTATTCAGTAATACTTTTATTATATACTTAGTGGATTAAGTGTATAATAGATGTTGAGTATTCCTTTTACTATAAGCTTAGTAAAAAAATAGTTGTAAATTGCTGATATTTTTAGGTCTTGCAATACACACATAATTATATAGCTTAGAGATGGGACTCATGCCTAAGTATAAAATTCATCTATACTCTAAGCAAAATAAATGTAAACTGAAGGTAACTTTATATATAATTTTGGATAATTTTCTGTATGGAATAGTTTCATGGTATATAAGATTCCATTTCAGAGCAAAAGAAAAGATTCAGATTTGAAGGAATTCAGATTTCAGATTTATTCATTAAGAGTATTCAACTTATAAAATGAGTATCCCTTAGGATTTCTCTGAGCTGAAATGTGATGATTGCATATAAAATAGCATAAATTATAAGATGGCTGTGCATGGCAGATAAGAATGAGAATGGAAATAGAGAAACACAAGAAATAAATCACTTGTTACACACAAAAGCAAAAATATAAAATAACCCTATAGGAACACATGATAACATGATAGAAACAGAGTAAGATAGTAATCTCAATTCTTCACACTTGAGCCAAAATGAATGTGAAGCCATCTCTTGCACAGCTGCCCTAACTAAAATTACTTGTAAGACATATGTTCTTCTAAGCTTGGTTCTTCTAGTTGTATCTTTTCCCCTTGGTACACAAAACCAATGGTATTTTGGCAACCACTCCTGAGTAGATGCCAAAATCCACGTCCATGAATCTTTTTCTTTAGTTGTTTCCAGCTAAAAATGGTCATATGACACAACCATAGCCCAAGATAGGCAAATGCAGGGAAAGGATTTGCTTCCTCAATGTGAGGGCAAATGTTATCAATGAGAGAACATCACCTTCCTCATTTTCTCTTGCTCCTTTTTTATTCTTGTAACATGACCAGCTGGGGCTCGTAAACAGCAACCAATCAAAACAATGAATACAAATGTGAAGAGTGCAGGAGTGGGGAGCAGAGAGGTGCAAGTCTTTTCTCATTCCCAGAGCAGTGGCTGTAGCCTAATTTTACTCACACTCATGTACTCCAAAAACTAAGAGCTTCGAATCAATGTAGCGCAAAATCAATAGCACATGATGTCATTAATACAAAGAGGACCCAAATGTTTTGTGAAGGGAAGATTTTATTCAGAAATGGCTATTTTCGTTTCACTTTTACACATATGCCAATCGTACAGACAGCCTGAGCTTCCAAAGATAGTTAGCATACAAGGGCAAAAGCGAAAATTACAAGAATTTACATTTAAATATGCAACCAAAGGAGATCTGTCTTCATGGTGTGGAGAGGACTCAGTGCACATAAAGTGCAAGCTGGTGGCTGGGTGCAATTCGGGTGCCACATTTTTCCAACCACATTTTTAAGTGGTTGGAATAAATGCTTAAGCAGACATTCAATTGAGCGTCTTCCTGGAGGCCTGTCCAGCGGCAAAAGATGATTTGCAGTAGTTTTAGCAGCAAGAAGAAGAGCACTTCCTGTAGCTACAGCAGCCAGAGCCATAGCCACTGCCAAGGACGTATCTGGAACCAAAACCGCAGCTAGAGCCACAGCCAGAGCCATATCTGGAACCATAACCACAGCCATAGCCATATCTGGAACCATAACCGCAGCCAGAACCATAGCCATATCCGCAGCCAGACCCGTAGCCACAGCCAGAACCGTATCTCAGGCCATAGCCACAGACAGAACCACAGCCAGAGCCGTATCCATATCCACAGCCTGAGCCATAGCCACAGCCAGAGCCATATCTGGAACCATAGCCACAGACAGAACCACAGCCAGAGCCGTAACCACAGCCTGAGCCATAGCCACAGCCTGAGCCGTAGCCACAGCCTGAGCCGTAGCCACAGCCTGAGCCGTAGCCACAGCCTCCACAGGCATTTCCGTAGTAGTTGCTACACATGTTGTCAGGAGGTGAGGCTTGAGCTGAGCGGTAGGAGGGTACTTCTGAAGTGTGAATGCCATCTAGACTTCCAGGGCCTTTATATACTCGCGGGATGGACGGCTCACAGCTCACATGGCTCTGTGCTCTCATCTCAAAACCATGTGCTAACATGAGCTCAGTCTGCATACTATCATTTGGGCAGGAATTCATGATTTACTCACTGCTGCCCTTGAGAATTTGTATAAGCATTCAAGGAAATGCAGATGTGTTGTCTAAACACCCAAGCTTCTGCAACCACCATTTTACCTTCCATAATTTCATTTCATGACCATGACACAAGAGAACACATCACCAAAGCATGTTTGACCTGCAGATATGTCTGCTTGTCATTCTGTTCCTTAAGATCTCAGAACCCCTCTTTTGTGTTTTACTGTTGATAGTCAAGAGTACTTCATGACACTCAGCGCCAGCAGTAGTAACAGTAGAATAATGTTGGTTCCTTTTTTTTCCTTCTTCATACTGCCCTTTTTCCCCCCATGTCAAAATGACTCTAAAGTACTTTACATGGATTTTGGACTAAAATGGAACACTTTAACACATGATAGCTACTTCTGAAACTCTCCTCTCTGAAGAGAAGCTTGCCCATTCCGTCCTTCTCTAGACCAATTATGACTTTCTCATTTGTGGAAGGCTCAAAATATTTTATTAAACTCCTAATGGTCTTGTATGTGAGGAATTGTATCATTTATAGTTTAAAGAACAAATTCTTCTAGAAATTCCAATATGGAGGACATATCCTGGTCAATAAATTCTTCGTTGCTGAGTCTAGTGCAGTCAAAATCTTAATGACTCAGCTTAGATCACTGAGACTTGCCTCATATTTATGCTGTTATCCTTTTTATGATTCTCTTGAAAATGTAATTAATCATTAACTAATGCTTCAAGTGGTGTTGGGCAAATAGATAAATGGTAGATTTTGATCAAAGAGGAGACAAAATTCAAACTAGAAGGAACAAGACTTGGTATCTTATTGGACAGAAGGGTGATTATTATACATAATTGGGCTAAGAAGTAGAATTTAAATGTTTTCCTGCAAAAATATTACAAAGTTTGTAAGATGCTGTTCTTGCCAGTTTAATGATTCCACACCAAGTGCTTCACCTCAGGCTTATTTGTATACTTCAAATCGATTATTTGGAGCATATTTTGAATAAAGTATTCAATGATTCTGCCATGTGTTCTTGACCTTAGACTTAATTGTATACTGCAAATGAAAGGCTTTCATTAAGAATATTTACTTACACTATTTTTGATAGATATTTTTAACAATTCTAGCATTATCAACAATGTGACCTTTTTCACTGAAATGTCTTATTCATCTTTAGGCTTAATTTCACACCTCCCAGTGTATGATAAATAGGTTTCTTATAGTCAGTGATCTCTCCATCATGAATTTCCCTATGCTTTAACTTTGTTTTTGGCTGTTTAATACCTCTTTCACATACTAGAAAATCTTACATGAAACTATTGATTCAACTATCCTGTGAACATTAATGATTTCTAAAGCCTTCAAATCACTCTGGGTCCAGTCAGAAGATATCAGTCACGGTTGGTCATTTGAAAGTATCTTAATAAAAAGAATTGTTCAACCATTTTTAAAAAATAGCAACCACATTATATGAGAGAACTCAATATAGTATTATGAGACTATAGGGAAACGCTCAGGAATGAAGATCATACTCATTGATATGATTGTGAGATTGCTATGCTATAGTTAACAATGCTCTCTTGTGCACTTAAAACCTGGTGAAGAGAAGAGTTATTATGGTAAATGTTCCCATGACTAGAAAATGAAAGCAAAATGCAAAGAAACTTTTGGATGTGATGAATATTTTGAGCTTTTGTGGTGCAAATTTATTGGTATATGCACATTTTCAAAATTTGTAAAGTTATATATATATATATATATATATATTGTTTTTTCATATGTGTACTTCTTTGTATCAAATATATCCAATTTTCATTCTGAACCTCATTCTGAAGTCTTGGACAAACCTGAGTGACTTATTAGAGCATGAGGTTTTCAAAATACTGAGCCAAGGACTCCACTAGAATTCTCTAAAGAAATAGAACCTGTACAAAAAAGATATTTAATTGATAGATTTAGATATAATTAGGCTGGAAAGTCCCAAAGTGGCTATCTCCATGCTAGAGAGCCAGAGATGCCTGAGAGCTATTCAGTCTAAGAAGCTGACAGCCTCCGAATAAAAGGGACCAATGATGAAATCCCAACCTGTGGCTAAAAGCCAGGAAGCTCCCTGGACTGTACGTGGTCTGAGTCTCTTTTGAAAGGCTGAAGAAATTGGAATCTGATGTCCACATGTGACAATGACAAGAAGAGATGTATTTCTCAAGAAGAATGAAAATCTTCCACTCTGTCTGTCTTCCTTCTTGTTTTCTCCTTTAAGTCTATCTGGATCCCCAGCCCTTGGGATGGTTTTAGTCACATTCATCATAGATCTTCTCTCTCAATTACTATCCACATGCCTGTCACCTTGGGAAACACCCTCACAAACAAACCCATAAATGTGTGCCTTACAAATGATTAAGCCTTTAAGTAGCTCTCGATCCATTCTTTAAAGTATATCATACTCCCTTATATAATAACTAATCATCAAATAAAGATAATAATGTCATCATTCTGGCTAGCATCGTGTAACTATCATGCATGTAACTCAAGCCTCTCATCCCCAGAAGAGGTGGCAAATCTTTTGAGAAATGCATAATCTGCCTCTGACATCCCAAAATCTAAATATGATAATGTAAAGTTGACAACAGTTCAGTATTGATATTGCTGTTATAGTACTGAATTGCTGTTCTATTACATGATAAATAGAGAAAACAAGGATTATGTTTACTCTTTTGTGTATAAACACAAATATTCCTGATATTCTTAACCAACTAGAAAGAAATATTCATGACAATTATAATCCTTCTTTCTATAATTGATCACATGGCCACAGCTGCTATTTATAATTGCCTTCTATTAGCCACTCTATATTTCTTTTGGCAAACACCCCAGTGGATCTTGGTTTGCTCCCTGGAGGGTTAATCTAATCCTTGAGGTCTTGAAGAATCTAGATTATTTTTTACTCTGGTTGGATCAGCTTGTTGCTGCCTCCTACACACAGCGTAGTATGGTAATACTAAGAGATGCCTTAAAGAATTTCTCGTCCTCTATTCATGCACTTTCTCAGCTCTGTTGTGGAATGAAAATCCAATTCTTCTTGGTAGTCTCGTCTCAGTCATCTCCACCAACATCATAACACACTTCTTATCCTGACGAATTAGGGACAAGAGAGGCCCAAAGGGGCGAGGGGGAAGTCTGAAGTTTCAGTTCAATTAATCATTGTCATGCCTCATCACAGAAGCACCATCTCCCCTGGAACTATGACTTCTAAGCCACGAAGCATAATGTTATCACAGAAGGAATCCAAAGAAATTGCTGGTGAGTTACTAGAATTCCTGGATCCATGAATCCTGGCAGTGGGAGAAACTATATCACATGTTGGGTATTGATTCAGGGTTTATACAGCCTTTGGAGAACCTTTCTCAAACCTTACAAGGTATTACCACCTAACTAGCTCTATAATGGTATCTCCAAAAGTTCATTAGATCCAGTCAGTTGCTTCACAATGGAGGAATGTATGGCAAAAATGATAATTTCCATGTATATGTGCCTATTGCTATACATCTCTGGCTAGGAAATGAATTACTTGGTCAGAAGTAATATTGTGTGGAATATTATCATGTTAAATAAGGCACTCCATAAGTCCATAGATAATAGTTGAGGCAGAAGCAAGGAAGGCAAGTCTATCACCCAAGTAAGTATCGATTCCAACAAAGTTGAAGCATTGTCCCTTCCATGATAGATGTGGTCCAATATAGTGAATCTCTCAAATGGGCAGAGGTAACACATTCTCGTGAGGATATGCTGCCTACAATGCATAAATGTTTCAACTGGGCATTATGCTTCTTTCTTGGATAGAAGAGGGGTCTAGGTTTAACTACTTATCCTTGATTCTGAGTGGGTTATCTCAGCATGCCCCACATCACTGGACTCAGAATTTTTACAGGTAGAAGGCCCCTGACATGTTAGGATCCAGCTTGCCTCTCTCATTGATATTTTGATCCCAATGCTTTATCCATGTCAGACATGAGATTGGGGGCATATCATTTTGAAGTTGAGTTATATGCAATGAATTAACATTTAAAAGATTAGAACATGTAAAAAAGAAGATTATATCTGAATAATAAGATATGCTGTTCCAAAATTGTGATCAAAAACTCTCTAAGGCCAACACTCTCCAAATTAGCATTGACACCAACACAAACAGGACAAGACTTTTGAATGAACAAATCCTTTTATTAAGAACTATTTCATTCCATTTTCAGCTACAGCATTTACTCAGTTCTTCTGTGATTCTACAGAAAGCTGCTGTAGAGACACAAAGAGAAAGTTTTAAGAATTCCACTTGAATATTCGTCTGTCTTCAATGATGCAACATCAAGAGCACACCCAAGCTTTGAGTCCAATTCAGGAGCCTGGTGTAGGATCATAAATCCTGACTTTTCTTGGAGGTAAATGGATAGAAGGGATTTCAGCTGAACTTCACTGTGAAGGGGTCACTTTGGAGACTAAAGTTGCCCTGATGATTAGCAGCAGGAGGAATAGCACTTGCGGTAGCTACAGCAGCCAGAGCCAGAACCATAGCCACAGCCATAACGGGAGCCATAGCCACAGACAGAACCACAGCCTGAGCCATATCCGCAGCCGGACCCATAGCCACAGCCAGAACCGTATCTCAAGCCATAGCCACAGACAGAACCACAGCCAGAGCCATATCCATAGCCACAGCCTGAGCCGTAGCCACAGCCAGAGCCGTAGCCACAGCCTGAGCCATAGCCACAGCCTGAGCTGTAACCACAGCCTGAGCCGTAGCCACAGCCTGAGCCGTAGCCACAGCCTCCACAGGCGTTTCCGTAGTAGTTGCTACACATGGTGTCAGGAGGTGAGGCTTGAGCTGAGCGGTAGGAGGGTACTTCTGAAGTGTGAATGCCATCCAGACTTCCAGGGCCTTTATATACTCGCGGGATGGACGGCTCACAGCTCACATGGCTCTGTGCTCTCATCTCAAAACCATGTGCTAACATGAGCTCAGTCTGCATACTATCATTTGGGCAGGAATTCATGATTTACTCACTGCTGCCCTTGAGAATTTGTATAAGCATTCAAGGAAATGCAGATGTGTTGTCTAAACACCCAAGCTTCTGCAACCACCATTTTACCTTCCATAATTTCATTTCATGACCATGACACAAAGCATTTTTGACTTATAAATGTGTGGTTGCTTGTCATTCTACTCACTCAAGGTTTTAGAAATCAACTCTTAAAAATACCAATAATGTCTAACAGTATTACTAGTACTACTATTGTTATTATTATTATTATTATTATTAGCAGCAGCAGCTCTGCAGAAAAATCACCTTGGTTTCCTTTCTCTGTTTTTATTTGGGTCCAGTCGTGGGGCCTGAATTCTGGGCCTGGGCACTGTCCCTCAGCTCTTCAGCTCAAAGCTAACACTCTACCACTTGAGTCACAGCGCCACTTCTGGCTTTTTTCTTTTTGCTTATGTGGTGCTGAGGAGTGAAACCCAGGGCCTCATGCATGCAAGGCAAGCGCTCTACCACTGAGTCACCTTCCCAGCCCCTCTGTTTTTTTTATACTTGATTGGTCCCAATAATCTCATAGATTTGGGGACAAGGAATTGAATTTTTGGCCTTGATACATCCTCCTGAATTTGTTTTTCTCTCTGAAGGAAACATTGCCACATGCCCATACCCATGGTCTAGGCTGATTACTGTCTCTGCTGGTTACTATCTCTACTTTATTGCAAAAATAAAAAATAAAAAAGTTAACTCCTGATGGGTCATTTAGATGAAGATAGGTATTATTTATATTTGATGGGTAAACTTTTCCAAGAGTTACAATTTAAATGATTGGAAGCTTCTTTGCATGATTTTTTTTGTCATTGAATTCCATTCAAGTCAAATTCTTTACACAAATTTAAAAAGTCAGCTTTTGAGATTACTTAGACTACCCTCATGTGTATCCTGTATATCATCATTTTTAATAAAATGTGAACAATCAATAACTAATATTTCCAGATAGGTATGTGGGACATTTTGATCAGACTATACATAATTCAAGCTAGAAGGTCAAGAAGCTATTTTAATAAACAATGGATTATATATTTCAACATTTTAAAGAGTTGACATTACATGTTCCAGTATACAATATTAAAAGTATGTGTGGTGTTATTTGTGTCAAACTTATTTTTTTTGGTTGGATCTGTGTTTTATATCAGGGATTGAACTTCTGGCATAGCCATTTCTGGCTTGCTTATAGCTGAGGTTGTACCACTCAAGCAAGTTTCCAGCCTGTTTCTGATGGTTATTTTGGAAATAATCTCATAGCCTTTTCTGCCTTGTCAGGCTTTGAATCATGATCCTTCATATCTGATTCCTAGATAGATGATAGGCTTGAGCTACTGTAGATGATAGACTTGAGCTACTGGTGCCACGTCATGCCAAACTTCCTGACTTAACCATTCCACAAAATTTTCATGATTTTATATTACCTGTGTATGCCAGGACAATACTAAATTCCAAATATCTACTCAAATATTTACTCTTCTGTTGGATTCCTATTATCTTGGCAATGGGATTTGTTGACCATCTTTGAGATGTCTTTTTTATTTTTACATGTAACTTTATACCAACTTCTTCACTGTTTTTATGATGGTGTCATAGGCAATGACCTCTCTCTTTCTTGAATTTCCCTTTGTTTCTTGAGATTTGTCGGATTCTTTACCCTGTGCCTTTCCTTCCACTTTCACACATTTATAATACGTACCCTAATGACTCCTAAAAGTAAATCACTCTGCAGCCTATCAGGAGATATAGACCATACTATTAGTTGGTCAGAGACAGATTCAATACCAAAACCTAGTAAACCATGAAAAAGAACAACTATTATACATGATAAAACTCAGTATGATACTATAGAGGTGTGGGAAATTGTTAAAGAAGAAACCTCTCAAGTGTCAGATCCTTTAAGTAGATAGATTGGAAAATCACTGTGTTATCACTAATAATACTGCATTATGTGATTAAAATTGATGACAAAGGTAGCTATCAAAATGTATTCCTATCACTATCAAAAGAGCCAATAAGGAAATATTTGGAGAGAATGAACAGACTGCTAAATTTGATTATGGTAATGGATTCATGGCAAGATGCATATGCCCACACTCAAGACACTATAGATAATTACATATGTGAGGTTATTTATATTACTTATACCTCAATGTATCTGATAAACAAGTACAGATAGCACACAAATATTGTTCAGCAGTCACTGGATAAATAGCCTGCTAGAGCAAAGTGGTGATTAAGTAATCATGAGCTAGGCATTCAGTCGTGTAGCAGATACAGAAAAGCTGAACCAGAGATACTGTGGCTTCCCCACAGAAGAGCTGCTGGTGGGTATCAAAGAGTTTGTGGCCAGGGGGTCACCTGCAGAGACCTCTGTAGAAAGGGAATTCAAGGTGCTACTTCAGGAGTTGAGGGAAAAGATAAAGGTTATTGCCACTCTGAAAGCTGCAGCGTTAATGATCTGCCAATACTTTCTATGCCCGAAATGAAGTACGCTTCACCTAGCTACATATCCTCTCTGCCAAAAACTCTCCTTCCTTTCTTCCAATGACTCAGCCAGAAAATTCATGGGAACTCATAACCCCTTCAGTGTCCACACATTTCTATTAAATCTGTGCTCACATTTAAGGCAAAATGTCCAAAGGAAGCGCATCTATTATCTCTGGACATATATTGAAGAATGACTCTGAATCTGAGAGGCAAAACGAATATGAACTGATACAGTTAGCTGTTTTCCAATCTCCACAGGTGCTAGTACGAAAAAACCTTTCCACGGGACACAGATGCACAGATGTCCTGACTAAAATACTTATTAATCACGTGCCCATGAAAACTGTGCTAGGTCCATATGAATATATTTCTGCTACCATTCAATGAGGATAATTAAATGTATTTATTTTTTGAGACAAGAGACCCATGGAAAGTATATAGAAAAATATAATGGTCAGAGTACAGATCCTTATATATAGTGGAACTAATGTACTGTATATAATTTCCCCTCTCATTTTTCAAAATAGAAGAATTGCTTCTTGGGCCTTGCATATGATGAAACTCTATCTTGAAAACAAAGAATGGAAAAACAGACTGGTGAAATGGCTCATATGGTAGAGTGCCTGCCTGGCAAACACAAGGTCCTGACTTCAAACCCAAGTATGGCTAAAATGAAAAGAAAGCAAAATCTAAAATCTATTTTCTTTACCTTTATATTGCAAGATGAAATATAAATTGCTACTTAATATCAATACCATTTTAAAAATAATACATTGTCAATGTAACCAAAAAAATATAGCTTGTTGCTGGCTTCTTGGTTAGCATGTTCAGACACATGGCTCTTCATATAACAAATAATGTAATCTCAATTTGCATCCTTAAAAAAATAAGCATTGCCTCAAAATAACATTTTATGTATCTATGTGTTCTTATGCTGATCCATTCATTTCCTAAAATTGTAGGGCTTCATTTAATAGTTCTATAGTTTAATTATAAGATATATATATACATAGATGTATACTCATTTAAGTACACACAAGTAGGCACATTATAAACAAATAAACATTACATATATAACATATATAAATATATAACATATATAAAGATACAGATATAGAGGCACATATCTACTCAGATCTTCTTATAAACATATATATAAAGATATATGTGTGTTAGGAATTTATATATAGAAGCTATGTATGCATATATATTATTCTCAATATACTTTTAGAAACAAACTCCCTCAGCAAAACAAATTACAATGTGGTTGACCCCATTGTTCCTTTCTGAAGCATTTTATAAAGAAATATTACATTATATGTCACCAGGCATATTTTGTAACTCAGCAATCATGAAAATCCATTGAAATTTTGCCAGTATTTAAGCTGGAACAAAATAAACATTTGCCTTTGTGGATAATCATTGAATTGCTATGAAAAAGTAAAAACAGTCCCTAAGTATAAACATTCTTTATGGTTTTTTTAATGTAATATAACTGTAACCATTATTCCATGCAATGCATCATCACAGAGAACCTTCTAGATTCATGAAGTCATACTCTGAAATCACAATGAGACTCTCTCTGTTAGCTGACATATGTTGCCTCTCTTTACCCTCTATTTTTAAATTTTGTATTTTCAGTTGATCAATACAAATGGAAGATATTCATGATGTAACTCATAAGGTTTTGATGTATACATTATGGAAAGATTAAATTAAGCTATTGAATATATCAATTTCTCTAATAGATTATAATGGGAAACTTTAGTCAGTATCTACTCTCTTAGTAAAATCTATGTATATACAATGTGATACTTTTGACTGTGGTTACTATGTTGGACATTAGATCCCAGAAGGGCTTTACCCAATAACTGAAGGTTTATAACATGTGGCCAATCTCTCTCTTTTCTGCCATCAGCACACTGATCATCATCATTCTACTTTGTGTTTACATGAGTTTGATTTTCATAAGTATCACAGAGTTCTTGGGTTATTAGTCTTTTTGTACATACTGTATTTCCCATAATGTCTTCCCAATCCATCCATACTATCACAGTCGATGGAATTTCCTTTTAAGACTTTGTATTATTCTATTGTGTATGGATTACATATTTTCTTAATCCACTCATCCATTGATGGACTCATAGCAGCTATTGCACAGAATATATCAATGAGCAGTAAGAATGTGTATATCTCTACAACATACTGATCAAATCCTTGAGGTATAGTCCCTAAAATGAGAATACTGGATATGTTTTAGTTCTACTTTTAGTATTTTCTGTGACACTCATACTATTTTCTGTCATGGTTGTACTACCTTACATTCTGATCAAATGTGCAGAAATTTCAAAGTATTCTACCCAACACATATTTTTCTTTTTGTCAGCAGCCATTTTGCCACGTTGTTTATCTAAACACATTTAATTTTCATTTCTCTAATATAAATGATATTGTTTTATCTTAAGCTGCTTGAGTACATGTATATATTCCCTTTATAAACACGAATTTTGTTCATGACTCATTTTTAATTGAGCTATTTGTCTTCTTGTTATTGAGTTGTTTAAATATACAGCTTTTTCTACATGTATTTTGGATACTAATTCAGATATATGGTTTACAAATAAGACTACTATTTATAGGTTTTTCTCTTAAACTTGTTGGCTATTTCCTTTGCCACACAGATTTTTAGCCTGATAAAATTCTATGTGTGGTTTGGGTTTGGTTGCATGTGTTTTAGAGACATTTAATACAATGTCACTGCTCAAACCACTATCATAGACATTTTTCCTGTTTTCTAATAGTATTTTTATAGTTTCAGGTTTCATATTTATGTCTAAACCATTATGTTTTGATATACAGTGTGAGATGAAGGTCTAATACATCATTCTTCTGCATGTGAATGTCCAGTCTTCTCAGGACCGTTGGTTGAAGATTATCCTTTCCTCATTGTCATTTCTACCATCCTGTCAAAAATAATCAGCTTTAAGTATGAGGATCTGTGTCTGGCCTTTCTACTCTTTTAAATGAAACTTTTTAAAGTGAATACAATACTGCTTTAATGTAGCTCTGTAGGGTATTTTGAAACAGAGTATGATGATACTTCTTCCTTTGTTCTTATCACTGAACATTTCTTTGACTATTAAAGGTCGTCTAGTTCTCATATAGATCTTTGTTGCCTTTTCTTGTAGGAAAATAACAAGGAATAGTTATAGGAATTGAACTAAATCTAGCAACTACTTTAGGTGCTACATATAATTTAACTATATTAATTATTCCAATCCATGAACACAATATATATTTTATTTTTGCCTAAAACAATTGTTTTCACCTGTATTTTATAATTTTTATCAAAGAGAATTTTTGACTAATTGATGAAATTTATCTCAAAGATTTTTTTCTGTACTTAATAATGAGGTAATTTTCTTGACTACTTTTAAAATCATTGGGTATTGATGTGTAGAAATACTAGTGAGTTTTTGTTAGCTGGTTTGTATTTGAAATATTAGGGATTAAACACAAGGCCCCTCACAAAAGCAAGGCAAGTACTCTACCATTGAGCCTAGTCCTTTTGTGCCCATTTCATTTTTGAGACAGATTTTCATTTCTCTCTTAACCCAGGCTGGACTTGAACTTGAAGAGCCTCTTGTCTCTGCCTCTTGTGCAGCTGAGATTACAAGTGTGTGCCATCGCACTGAGATGACTAATTATTTTATGTGCTAATTTTATCCCACAATTTTACCAAATTTACTCATTACTTTTAAGAGGTAATGGTGGAATGTTTAGGATTTTTCCACATAAAGTCAGGCCATCTGCAAACACTATTTTACTCCTTTCTTTCTTACTTGAATGACATTTATTTACTTATGCCTAGTAACTCTCACTTATGCTTCGAAAATTACCCCCAAGTAAAAGTGGCTAGAGTGACAGTTTTTGTTTCGTTCCTGATGTTGTAAGGGGTTTCATCTTTCCCTGGCAGTAGGCTTGCCATCTTTTGCATCTATTGTTTGAGCTATCCTTTCAACATTGAATTGGTAGACAGTGTGTATCCCAAAGGATTTGAATTTTACCACTGTATGTTCTTTATCTATAGAGAGTACCATGTGCTTTCTTCTCATTTCTTTTGCCCTCTCAAATAGCGGTACAAATTATCTCCAAATAGTTGTACAAAAGGGTTTCAATTTAACATATCCATAAGGTACGCAATGCATTTTGATCAGCATTACACGTGCATCATTCTCCATCTCCCACCCATCTCTCCAAATTTTCTAATTACATTTCAAGTACATTCAGTATGGTGACCTATATTTGCCAACTGCTGCTCTCTTCATCCATCGACCCCCCCCACCTTCGCTCCCACCTTCCTCTAGATATTTTCCAGCTTCCTGGTATTCAACTTGCTAAAACATCTGTTCATGAGTTTACACCATGAAAACCCTCTGCTGCATATACTTTACTTACTCGGTTCGATTGTGTATACAAGTTGCATGACAGATTTTTCCAACACAGCATTCAAAATGAAAACATCAGAGAATGGCAGATTTCAGATTATCTGGATAGGAGTACTCAATCTATGAAATGACAACCCTATTGAAACTCCACTGACATAAAATGGGACAGTTGCATATAAAATAACATAACTGACAGGTAGATCAGGTTGTGAGGAGATAGGAATAGGATGGAAATAAAAAGACAAATACAAGTTACTATATCGATAAATGTGCTTGAAATTATTTTTTTGCTTGAACTTTTTAAACACATGAGTCCTGTAGGAACAAATGACAATAGAAGAAATAAGAGAGTGTATTAAACTCAACCCTCCACAATGAAGACCAAAACAACAAAGAATGTAAAGATATTGTCTGTGAACCTGCCTGAGCTAGAATACTGTAAGATGTATGTGCTTATACTTAAGTTTTTGCTTCTTTGGGCTTTTATCCTTTCCCCCGATACTCAGATTTATGAAATTCCTATACACACAGCTGGCTGGTTAATATAGCCTCTACAGATAGCTATTTTCTTTTCAGCCATCTTAAGATGGGAAAGACCAAATGAAACAGGAATTTACAAAGAAGAACAAGCAACAAAGAAGTAATTCCCTTCTCAAACATAAAAATGTTCTAAGTGATATTTTGTTGTCTTTGTCATTTTTCTTTCACTTTCATACATGAAACATGAGCATGACATTGGTCATACTCACTAACCACTTTAAAGCTATGAGTATAAAATTCATACAACAAGCATAGCAAAGAAGAACAATAAATTGTAATTCTTACTGTTTCCTTTGAACAGTTGTTGTAGTGTTGTTTACTCATATCAAGATTCATTATCTCACTTATTACTATATATATATATATATATATATATAGCTTCAAGTAAATATAGTTGCATATTCATTCACATGACCTTAACGAGGATCAAGAATATCACTTCTGACATAATTAATTGACTTGATGACTAGATTTCTAGATTTTTTAAATCTGTTTTCATTTTCTAATAACATTCTAAAAAGACATGAAATTTTAG
The DNA here is from genome assembly GCF_000151885.1 of Dipodomys ordii. Lineage (NCBI taxonomy): Eukaryota > Metazoa > Chordata > Mammalia > Rodentia > Heteromyidae > Dipodomys > Dipodomys ordii. The sequence continues at coordinate 5,284,003 of NW_012267320.1, read as the reverse complement.
ATGTGGGATTTGTTTGGGGTTGAGATTTGATGAATTGGCATTTGGAAAATTAGGAAATATGTGAGTGATTCAATATGTGAGTTTAACCATTCCAAAATGTGCTTAATTTAAGTTGTAGTCCATGAACTTTCCCAACTAGAAATCCAACATATATTGTGACTTTGAGTCAAATAAGATCAAACTTATGGTGAATAAATTCTTTTTTGTTCCATATTTGCCTATCAGTTGCACAATCCTCTGTGCTTCTGAAGATAACAAAACAGAGACAAAGAGAAACCTTAAAGTTTTACAGTTGAATAGTCAACAAAATAACATGAGGGAAGTGCACATATAAGTTTTGATGTCAATTCAAGTGCCCAGAAGACTGTAATCAATCTTTGCTTTGAACCTGCTCTTGGAGTAGACATTAAATCAAAGGAAAAACTGCCATGGTGATTAGCAACAGGAGGTATGTCATCTTCTTTAACAACATCATTGGTAGCTACAACAGCCAGAACCATAAACACAACCACATCCAGAGCAAGAGCAAGAGCCACAGCCATATCAACAACCAGAGCTGTAGCCACAGCCTCCACAGTGTTCCCACAGTAGCTGCTACACACGGCATCAGGAGGCGAGGCTTGAGCTGAGAGGTAGGAAGGTATTTCTGAAGTGTGAATGCCGTCCAGACTTCAAGGGCTTCTATATACTCAAAGGGACGGGTGGGTCACACCTCATATGGGCTCTGTGCTCTCATCTTAAAAGTGTGCCTAAAATGAGCTTAGTCTATGTGCAATCTTTTTGCTAAGAGTTCACAATTTATTTATTGCTATACTAGGGCTTTTCCAAAAGCTTTTGATGAAGTAATGACTGCTTTTTCTAAAACACTCAAGCTCACAATCACTTATCTTCTCCAGTGGCATTTCGTGATGACATAATACAACACATTATCAAAATATGTTTGGAAATGTGTTTGGCATTCTGTTCTTCAAAGTCTTGAACATTATCTATTAAATAATTCTGACAGTATTCACTAGTGTTGTTATTGCCACCAGTAGCAACCAGCTACTTCCAATATCTTGTTTATTTACTTTCTCAATACTATACTAAATTACTTTTCCTGTTTGCAAATGCTACTTTTGAGGAAAAGTTTGTCGATGCATCCTTTACTAGGCAAACTATAGCCTTTGCAGTGCGAAACGTTTGTGAAATTCCTTGTGAGTCAGATATGTAAAGAAATATGTCATTTGTAAGTGCAAAGAAAAATATTTCTAGTCTCAATTTAGAGGAAATATTTGTCCATTTGGTTGTTTTGTTGTTAGAGTGAAATTAAGTCCAATTTTTAAAAACAGGTCTAATTACAAGATTATTCAAACAACCTTCATGTTTGTGCTGTATATGAATATTTCCCACTAAATGTGGGAGGAAGGAAGGGAGGAAGGGAGGGAGAGATATTAAACTATGATAAAGAAAAACTACAATAGATAAGGAAAGTTTATATGTCACTCTAAATCAATGAGAGAATGCTCAAGGAAAGAAGACTTCAGGAAGACTATCACCCATTGACCAACCAGATGGTGAAATCTCTGTGCTATAGTTAACAATTCTATATTGTGTACATTATGGTAGTGAGGATGGTTATTATGTTAAGTGTCCCTATCAGTACAGAAACAAAGGACAAGATGAGAAACTTTTGATGGCAAAGCACATGTAGACACTTTGCTCGTAGCGACAGACCCATGGGTGTAAGCATGTAGCCAAGTTCCTTAGATTCATGACATCTTTTCCATTCTTTATATCTATTTTATCTCCATAAAGCTGATGACTGGAAAAACAAGGAACTAAACACATAGGTGTGTTCTGCAGTCACTGATCAATTGAGACCCAGGCTCTGTAGCATAGGTGATCAGTGGGGATTGCCAGGGTAGGGCTGTGGGGCCCTGAAGGTCTGGAAAGGCTGGGACAGAGAAACAATAAGGAGGGTGGGGAGGCCTGCAGAAGGCACCTATGCATCTGTATATCTAGCAGGCCAACTTGCAACCAATTGTGACTCATGAGGAATTTTTTTTTAATACCTAGTGCATCCAAGTCACCCCACTCGGTTGATTATGAAGGGACCTTGTCTTGTCATGGCTACAACACTAGTCTTCAACAAACATTTTATGACAGGTTCTCCAAGTTTACTAGGAAACCATGTTTAATTTGGTCATCACGTGAAACTAATTCCAAACTGTACAGAAGTTTCTATCCATTAGTTAGTCAACTCTATACTTGACTCCAAATGTATATCTTACAGAAAAGGGCTCTGAAGAGAATCAGAAGGTATTACTTTTAGAATGAAACTATTCAAATACACTTAACTATCAGCATGCCCGTGACTCATACCTATAATCCTAGCAACTCAGGAGGCTGACATCTGAAGATTAGTGTTCAATGTCAGCCCAGGCAGGAAAGTCCATGAGATTCTTATCCAAAGTTAACCACAAAAAAAGCTGGAAATGAAGTGGCACTGTGGTTCAAGTGATAGAGCGGTAGCCTTGAGCTGAAGAGCTGAGGGACAGCGTCCAGGCCCAGAGTTCAAGCCCCACAACTGATAAAAAAATAAATCTGGAAATGAAGCTATGGTTCAAGTGCAAGAGCACTAGCCTTGAACAGAAAAGCTCTATGAGAACATCCCTAGGCTCAGAGTTCAAGTCCTAAGACTAGCACCAAAAAGAAATAAAATAAGTTTGACTAATTACTTCCATTAGCTCATTAATTTCAAATTAATTTGTAGGCAATGTCAGTGAAATCTGAGGCTGTTATATACAGAAATTCAATTTTTTATACTTCAATGAATCAAACATCCATGAGTATAACTTCTATAACATATTTTTACTGCTAGGCTCATTCCTTGATACTTAATACTCAGTTTAAGGAGCTCATTTAGTTCAAATTAACATCCTTTAAAAAAAGATTTTTGACCCTCTTATAAATTATAATCTGTTTTATCCAATGAAACTATGAAAGACATAGACAACAAATAGTATATAAAAGTAGGAACAAAAGGTTAGGAAACTCACTGAAGCCACACAATTACTATATTTTCAAATTCTTACTATATTTTCAAATTCAAGAATGCATTCTTCATTATGCTACATAAAATCTTCCCTTCTGATGGCTGAATGCTTAAATGCTTGCTGTTATCAGTGAGCTCTCATTTCTGATGGTCATACATCTCACTTGTCTAGTTGTTCTTTTGTAAAATCCAAACATACATGAAAGATCTCATTGTCCTCAATGCAACTCAAGGGTCTTAGATAAAATTTGTTTTAATATTTTGTTCCCAAGTCACTTCTGTCAGGTATGACTGAGAGAGCCTTTCACCCTTCATTTTTCCTTGAGAATATCCTCCATTCTTGAAGCCATTGGTGAGAATGGCTTTCTAATATCTGCTGACATAAAAATATTGCTCTTTCCAAGGGACCCATCTTTTATGAGACACTTTAAAGAACAGACATGGAAGTTGGCTGCAGCTGTTTTAGTATATTTAAATCATGGCAAAACAGCAACTCCCTATTTAAAACTTTGGCTTTTGTGATCAGAAGTTAGGCTTACTTGAGAGCTCTAGCCAATGTCTTAAAATATTGTAAGCAATGTATGAGCCAAATAGAGTGACTTAAACTATTAATCATGGCGACTCTGGTGGTAGAGAACAGGAAGATCCAGATTTGAGGTCAGCCCTCACAAAGCTATAAAGTAGATCTCATCTCAATCAATAACCCAGTTATTGTGGTTCACAACGTGTGAGTGTGTGTGTGTGTGTGTGTGTGTGTGTGTGTGTGTGTGTGTGTGTGTGCTGGGGCTGACCTCAAACCCTGGTCACTGTCCCTTATCTTTTTCACTCAAGGCTGGTATTCTACCATTTGAGTCACACCTCCAATTCCATCTTTCTGGTGGTTAATTAGAGATCAGTGTCTCATGAATTTTCTTGCCCAAACTGGCTTTGAAATGGTATTCTCAGATCTCAGCCTTTAGAATAGCTAGAATTACAGGTGTGAGCCACCAGTACTCAGCTGTATGCCTTACTTTTAAGCCTTCTGCCTCTCCTTTCCACCCACTTTTTGCACCACCACTGATGAGGACATGAGTACTGATTAATATTGAAAACAACAGATAAAGCCAGAGGCTTAAAACACAAATGCCTAAGAACAAACCCTTGAATGAAAAAAATTAGGAACAGAATAGTCAGCCAGGAAGGAACTATTTTTTAGGGAAGATACTCAAGATATGAAATATAGGTTCCTACTCCTGGGTAGTAACAAATCTAGACACATGGAGTTTTAGGGAAGGTGACGGAAAGTACCAGAGGTCAGCAATATCCATGTCAAAATAAAAGCCTCCCGCTTTAGATGTGTCTTCTAATTATGATTGTCCTCTCTTACTGTTGTTTCCACTAAAATATATTCAGCATTGATTCAAATCCTCCAAGCTCCATGGCCTTTTCCATATTAATATGTCACCAGTTTTATTCCCTGAGAGGTTTTAACAGATTATTTGTATGCTTCCACTGATAGTTTTTCTAGACCATGACTAGACAGAGCAATTTAATTTTACAAGAATTTTTGACAACCTACATCTTTCACACTTTCGTGGCATAGAATATTAAATTTAATTTCAGGGAAAATAAGTCTCCATCCCCTCACTTTATGTTAAAGTTAGACTATTTTCCATCTTCACTTCCTCCCACTCTGCAATGTTAGGCAGCTGATATTTACTGTTGTCATACTCCCCTTCACAATAAAAATAAGTTTTTCCTTCTACCAAATCCAAGGAAAACTGTTCAAATACTTAGTGCAATTTGATGATAAAGTAAAAGGCAAAACTAAATCATCAGAAAACAAGCTATTCATGTCTTGTGGCTATAAGGCCAGCCACTCAAGTAGCTGCGATCTGGAGGATTATGAGTCAAAGACAGGATAGAATGGAAAAGTCAGTGAGATGCAATCGCCAGAACAAGAAGCCACAATCAAGACTAGCGAAATAGTAGCACAAATGGTAAAGTATCATTTCGGCAAGCCAAGCAGAAATCCGTAAGGTGAAACCCCAGTTCTGCCAAAAGTAAAAAAGGAAGAAAAAGAAAAGTCTTCTACTATAATTCATTAACTTGTTTCTAAAAATAAGGTGCAGTGGATCATCAGTGAAAACCATCTGAGCTTCCTTATTTAAAAGAAGCTTATTTGAAAGAGTCATTCCTATTGTTTTAAATTTTTTCTAGTGTAAACTATCTGCTCTTCCCCTCCATAATGTAAATTAGATATGTAAAGGAAAATATTTATTTTCTAAACTTCTACCAGACTTATTTGTCACACACACACACACATACACACACACACACACACACAAGCATGTGTATACACATACACAAACTACTTCCAAATTTATAGTCCCTGTCTCCTCAGCATAATCTCCATTTTCTCATTTCACACAAGTTCAAAGTTCTCTTTGACTAAGAAAATCACATCATTCCAGATTTTTTTTTTCTGGTTTGTCGTGGAGCTTAAACTCTGGGCCTGGGCACTGTCCCTGAGCTCTTCAACTCAACACAAGTGCTCTACCACTTGAGCCACATTGCCACTTTAGGTTTTCAGGTGGTTAATTGGAGATAAGAGTCTTATGGACTTTCCTGCCTGGGCTGGCTTTGAACTGTGATTCTCAGATCTCAGCCTCCTGAGTAGCTAGGATTACAGGCGTGAGCCACCAGCACCCAGCTCATTTCAATTTTGATGGAGATCCTTTCCTTAATATATAAATTATCTTCTACATGCCTCTCAATGATATCCCTTCTTGTTTCAGGATACTTTCAATGACGAGCATAATGAAACAGAAAGTTAGGTTTTCAAAGAGTTATCATTATTTGAATTCCTTTCCACTGTTTTTAATCATATGGACTTCAGAACAAGTACTCAGATCTAACTTATATATGGACCGGATATTAAAAAGTATCCTGCTCTTTGAAGAAAGTGTGAATCTTTTTCAGTTGAACAAATTTTCCCCTAGATAAACCCTCATATTACTCCCTGGGCTACTGACTATAGAGCTGTCATCTCTGCAGGTGACTTCTGTGAAATCTTGAAGCTGCAGGGTACTGAGAGATTCTGCCTTTGTATAATGACCCCTTCGTGGGGTCATTTATTACCACTGATTAAATATGGTTGTTACTAAGTCTTTTTCTCTGAGATAGAATTTAAGTGGCGGAGTGGTGTATTGTCAAACGACAAAAGGACATCACAGTCACAACTCAAAAAGTTGGATACCCTCTACTCTAGAAAGCCAATCAAGAACTACACTGGGCATTTTAATTCCATGGCCACAGCCACCTCGAGGCAAAAGAACTCCACTTTAAAAAACGGGACCTAACTGTTTCTTACTAATAAAGAAGGAATATCAAATCATGCCCAGTGTTAACGGATTCTTTGCCCTTTGAACTTGATAATGAACTTTCTAGTTGTTCTTTGCTATGAGCATTTTTATTATTATCCACTCAAATGGCTCAACTTCAAAAAAGTATCTGTCAATCATTTTCTTTTGCAATAAGCTATTTCATTCATCCTATTACAAGTGTCTCAATGCATCATTATTTTGGTAGTTTTTCTATTTGCTCTGCTAGAATGTAGAATGCTGGGAACAAAAACACTTATCTATAATTTTCTGTATCTTCAGTGTCTAGAAGGGTATCTACTCAAAGATATTTGTTGATTAAGTGAATAACCACTTGGCTAAACCTCAATATTTGTAAACTAATATATTTGTCCCTCTACCAAATGAAGCTTATGAGATAAAAATATTCTTTCTTCTAACTTCTCCTTTCTTCAAGTTACCTTTTCTGGGCCAAACATCTGACTAATTCCTCAATAATGCTGTAAAAAAATGCCTTCCTTTTTATACTCAAGCTGGAGTAGTATGAGCTTCTTTATGCTCATAGGCAACATCTCCTCTGCCTGGGACTTTTATCTTGAATGGTTATCCCTCCCCTTTCTTTCCTCTCCACTCTAAAAGCAGTGCCATTTGCAAAGCACAATTCTGAAACAAATCAATTCCGTGACTGCGCTCAGGTATGTGAGTGCTCAAGCACGTGGTACATGAAAATTAGGATGAGAAGACACTAGTGATGATAAAGACCTGAGTGTGATATAGCAAGGAAACGCCTAAATCTCAGCCACAGTAGTGTCAGTCCAAGGGACTCCAAAACATGCAATTCACCAGCAAGTACACAAAGATCTGCTAAAAGCCAAGAAAAATGTTTATTGAAAATACATAGTTTCTTTAATTATAGGTTCTCTAGTCATCAACACAGACCGGAGAGTCAGAGCTCAAGGAAGCAAAGGCTAATATTTGAAAATAGTGAGATGGTGCCCCAGGACCTAGGACCTCAGAGATGCCGGGGGAAGGTGCGCGCAGTTGGAGGTCCAAGATTGGAGCAAGCCTGTCATTTCTTGAAAACGGAAATCTTGGCTATGAATTCTCAAAGAAGCATTATCTTCAGAAGTATCGTTTCAAGACCAAGGTTCCTCTAAGAGTAATGTCTTAGCAGCAAGAAGAATAACAGCTTCTGTAGCAAAATGGCCGGTAGCCACAAGAGGAGCCATAGCCACGGCCAGAGCCACAGCCATAACCGGAGCCATAGCCACAGCCAGAGCCACAGCCATAACCGGAGCCATAGCCACAGCCAGAACCACAGCCAGAGCCACAGCCGTAACGGGAGCCATAGCCACAGCCAGAGCCACAGCCATAGCCACAGCCATAACGGGTGCCATAGCCACAGCCAGAGCCACAGCCATAGCCACAGCCATAACGGGTGCCATAGCCACAGCCAGAGCGGGAGCCATAGCCACAGCCATAGACAGAGCCATAGACAGAGCCACAGCCTGAGCCATAGCCACAGCCACAGCGGGAGCCATAGCCATAGCCATAGACAGAGCCACAGCCTGAGCCATAGCCACAGCCAGAACCACAGCCACAGCCATAGCCACTGCTATAGCCACAGCCAGAGCTGCAGCCAGAGCCACAGGAGTTGCCGTAGTAGTTGCAGCACATGTTGTCAAGAAGACAGAGTGTGTATGGGAGTTGTCAGAGAAGGATTCTGAAGAAGTCTATGTCTTCTTCTCCCCTGGGGACCTTTATATACCAGAGGTAATGGGCAGAGTGTATTATTCATCCCCTGACTGAGCCAACAAATATTTAAACAACTCCTGTTGACAATCAGATGAGCTCATGATTTGGGACACTCTGGTTTTCTTTAAGGAAAATCATTTTAATTAGCTCGGCTGAAGTCAAATTAGGTTCCCAGAGGCAAAACTGATTGGAACTCCTTCTAGATCTCCTATCACCTAATACATGGGTCCTGCAGCATAATTTTGAGAGGATGTAGGAAATGTGGCCACCTTCTTTCTCTTCTCTTTCCAAAAACCTCTCTCTCAAGCCAGGAGGAAATATTTCTGCCTCTTTCCCTCAGTCATTGCAGTTACTTACCAACTTCCTTCCGTCCACCCTGAACTTCCATTTTCCAACTTCACTCAGATCCCAAGAAACATCAACATCTCATAAAAGCCAAGGACATTCATGGGGGCCTGATTACATATGTTATTTGTAAGCACTTCCCACTTTGTCTTCTTTCCTATACATTTAGGTCAACTGAGGTCGTAGAGATGGAAAGAAGCTGAACTTTTGTCTCTCGTTTTCTTTCAATGAATATATATTTGTTGTTGAATAATAACCGGCCTAGCCAGGCGCTGGTGTCTCACACCTGTCATTCTACCTACTCAGGAGGCTGAGATCTGAGGATGGTGGTTCAAAGCCAGCCCGGACAAGAAAGTCTGTGAGACTCTTATCTCCATTTAACCATCAGAAAACTGGAAGTGGTGCTGTGGCTCAAGTGGTAGAGCACTAGTCTTGAGCTAAAGAGCTGAGGGACAGCGCCCAAGCCCAGAGTTCAAGCCCCACAACCAACAAAAATAAATAAATAAATAAATAGCCTGACTCAAATATAGAAACAACAAGAAAAAAAGAAAAAAGAGAAAAAAATCTCACTTCAACTAAAAACTAAGCTCTTTCCTCCAATGCAGACTGTGTCCAAATTTTGCATGATACATAAATTCGGAAGCGTATTTCCGGAATTCAAAAAAAACTTTGTTTTTCTTTTCCTCTCCCTAAAGTTCCTGGCACATTTAATTCAGAAGTTAAAGAATAGTGACTAGGTTGGGCACCGGTGACTCATACCTGTAATGCTAGCTACTCAGAAAGCTACGATCTGAGGATTGAGTTTTAAATCAGCCCATTCAGCAAAGTCTGTGAGATTCTTATCTCCAATTAGCCATCGGAAAATTGTGAAGACAGATGGTTCTTGTTGCAGGATCCTATACAGCACAAGTATAGTGGCTTCCCGAAGAGGAGACAGGGCCCTCCTCTCAGGGCAGCCCTAATGTCTCTACTTCAGGACTTTCCTTTCTCTCCTCTACATGAGGAATAGAAACACTGGAAGAATGCCACATATGTGTCAGCTACTCTCAACAATGGCTATTTTTGTCCTCTGGGAGACATTTGGAAATCTCTGGAGAAAGTTTCAATTGGCTCCACTTGGGGCCAGGTACCATTGGTTCATGCCTATAATCCTGACTAGTCCAAGAGGCTGAGATTTGAGGACAGCAGTTCAAAGCCAGACTAGGCAGAAAGTCTGTGAGATTCCTATCTTCAATTAGCCACCAAAAAAGTGGAAGCGGGCCTATGGTTCAAGTGGTAGAGCACTGGCCTTGAGCAAAAATAAATAAATAAACACCCAGACTGAGTTCAAGACCCACTACTAGCACCAAAAAAAAATGAACTATTTTTTTATTTCTGAGATTTCTGGTATCTAGTGATAACAACAGGGATGCTCAAAATGCTACAAAATAGTCACCAATAACAAAAACATACCTGATTCCAAATGTCAGTAATGGTGAGCTCTAACAATCCAGCTTTCTAGCTATTATTGATAAATAGCTGTATTCACAAGTGTCTGATTGAAACATACTGTTTATTCTCACTCTACCCCCAATATCTTACCTTCCTATCATAAAACAGCACTTTAAAGGGGTAAAATAAAAACGATTTTTTATTTGTTGTTTATTTTTACTTATCTTACTTGCCTAGATTTAACTTAAGTCGTTATTTTCAGAATCAGACAGAATCTAAATTTTTCAATTGTCTTTCATGTTAGTAGCCATGAAATTCAATTTGGGGGTGAATATAAACTCGAGAATATCAGACACTTGGCTGGGAAGATGGCTCAGCGGTAGAGCACTTGCCTTGCATGCTTGAGGCCCTGGGTTCGATTCCTCAGCACCACATAAGCAAAAAAGAACAAAAATAGAAAAAAGAGAAATCAGACACTTGAATTTAGATAATAAAGGCATGAATGGTAATTCATTACTTTATTGAAAAACTTGGACAGGGATTCTCACAAAACTGTTGATTTCATTCTCTGAAAACCTTCCCTATCATTTTTCCTTCTGTTGAGTATTCTTCCTATTTTGTTCCAATATTAGTCACCAGTCTTATCTGATCTCTTTGCTGATTTATTCCCAACAATGAATGAAAATTAATCCCTATTCCAATATCTCTCTTCCCTTGGTTTCCTACCCTTTTATTATTTTTGAAATTCAAAATTATAAAATTATAAATTATAAATTCTATCTCCCTGGTATTGACAGTTTGCTTTGCAACACCACTGGCAACACACACTTTCAGAGCATGATATCCTTAGATTTGATTTTCTCTCAGAAAACCTTGGGGAAAAAGTCTTATATCTAGACGTGTCACTAGTCATGCCTTTCCATGACATCTCTGGATACTGAGCCATAAAGTTTTGTGCAGCCATGATTAACCAGATCTGAATGCACTCCTGACACAGAGTTTATACTTAATATTTCTCCAGTAAAAATACAAATGACTAATTCCATGTTTCATTGTTAGTGTGCCACAAATAAACAAGCTATTAGTTAAAAAGCAAAAATAGTTTCTTCTTTCTAATCATTTTTTTTGTTTCATTGCTACTTGGTGAGGAATAGAATGCAATAAATGTGTCTCTCTTGATTTCAATTTTCTAATACCACCATAGTTTCAAATTCTCATTTATATTAGTTTGTGGGACATACATATTTATTTCTATTGGAATGCTGATTTCATCAGAATTTGGTGTAACAACTGTAATATAAAGTACATGGCTCTTTAGGAAATACATATATAATTAAAAACTTTTGTGATGAAGAAGCTAAACCTTCCAGAAAATAAATTACCTTTCTGGTGACCATTGTAACCCCTGACTGAGCTGTATAGAAATGTATTACTGAAACCTCAATATCAAAGTCACGCCACAGGGCATGACATTGTGCATGTTTTTAAGTTCAGCAGTTATAGGATGACTGTGTTGTATTTCAAAAGCACAACACATGGAAACATGCTAGAACACTGTCATAGCTAAAGACCACATGATTTTCTCGGAAATTCCAGAAGAGTCCAAATATAAGCCCATTGTAAAGAAATGTTGTACTTTCAGGACTATCATTGTGCTGATGTATACTTTAAGTATCATCTTATAGTAAGGTGTTTTATCAAGATAAAAATTTGCTAAATAGTAAATCTTGAATATCCATGTAAATTATGTTCTAGAGCTCTCCATAAATTGAGAGGTACATAAATTTCCCCATTACAGTGTACTGCTTCATTAGTTTCTGCCAAGCATCTTCTAGACAAAACTCTCATGAAATCATGAACACAATCCCCTCAAGCAGTACTATATTGTACTATTGCAGGACTATATTGCACTATGTTGTATAAGAACTTGTCTTAATTCGTATCTCCTTTGGTTAAATGAGTAATGAGTGTATTTATCAATAAGCTTCTTTCTTTTGCAGAAAGAAGCTTAAGGTCAGAAGCACAAATCCACAAGAGCTGAGTGCTTCCTCCACTCCTAGCCAGTTTCTGTCTATCTGTCTCTCTGTGTGTCTCTGTCTCTGTCTCTCTCTGTATCTCTCTCTGTCTCTCTGTCTCTGTCTCTGTCTCGCTCTGTCTCTGTCTCTCTCTGTCTCTGTCTCTCTCTGTCTGTCTGTCTGTCTGTCTGTCTGTCTGTCTGTCTCTCTCTCTCTCTCTCTCTCTCTCTCTCTCTCCAGCCCCCTTCATGTCTCTCTCTTTGAAAGTATTTCTTGCCAGATCTGATGGGTTATTTCAGATCTCCCAGTCATGGTAATGAGATGGCTTATTATCCTCCCTCATTGACTTCTTCGTGGCCTGCATGTTTCACACTTTGACTCAAATGTCCCTTGTTCTTAGAATTCTTTCTTGGCTCACTCATCACTAAAAAATCTCTCAGTGTTTCATAGGAAAATAACTACTTTTTTCTATTTTTAATCTTATATAATTCATAGAAGACTGTGAGTGTAAAGTGATTAAGGCCCCAACAGAGAGAGAGAGAGAGATCTACATATATATAATAAGTAAGTAGGCATAAGTAGATGACGAGGCGGGCAAGGAAGGAAGGAAGGAAAGAAGGAAGGAAGGAAGGAAGGAGAGAAGAAAGGAGAGGAGGGGAGGAGAAGGGAGGGGAGGGGAAGGGGAAGGAAAAGGGAAGGAGTAAGGGAGGAGGATAGGGAAGGAGGAAGGGAAAGTAAGGGAAGGAAAGGGGGAAGGAAAAGAAAGGGAGGGAGGGGATGCAGAAAGAGGAGGAGAGTGGGGAGAAGAAGACAGAGGATAGGGGACCTGAGAAGACGGGAGGGAAGGAGGGGAGGGGAGAGCCATGTGGCCATGGTTTTGTATACTTATGTGGTTGCCATGGCTACTACTCACTTGGCTACAGGAGATGCTTTTTCTTTTACAATTAGGGCATCATTTATGTTGAAATAACAAGAGGAAATCTATTCCAAAAGTAGTTGACATCAGTAGCCATGACTATTTAAGTCTTGCTTAGCTGATTTTGCCACAGCCACTTACCCCATCGCTACAGCCAGGGCTTGACAGACATCTCCATGAAATCAGCACATGCCAGCGTGGGGAGGTGGGGATGTAAAGGAATGGGAAGCCACAGGCTCTGCAGGTCTGAATGCTACTTACAACCTGAGAGGCCTACAATCAGGGATGCGTGCAACACCCAGAGTCTGCCTGCTCAGGCACATAGCAATCTGTTTCCTATAAGCTCGTTTTCCTAGGCATTCCAGTTCTGTTAGAAAGTCTCTTTTAAATTTGTTGTCCCTCAGTATTAATCTCTAGTTAATGAAGGGCCTGAAACAAAAGTGGCTTCTTCTCATCACATTTATCCTATTAAAAATTTCTGATTTATGATCATCCATAAATCAAAATATGTTTTTGTTCTCTAATGAAATTCAGTGGCCTTAAAAGGAATCACTACTGCATTGTTGGTAGAGAAGTAAACCTGTTGAACCACTTTGGAAATCAGTATGGAGGTTCCTCAAAAGACTCCACATAGAGCTCCCCTATGACCCAGCAATCTCATTTTTAGGCATTTACCCAAATGATCACAAACAAGACCACACTAAAGCTACCAGCACAACTATGTTTATCACAGCGTTATTCACCATAGCTAACATATGGAATCAACCCAGATGTCCCTCAGTAGATGAATGGACCAAGAAATTGTGATATAGAGATAGAGATAGAGATAGAGATAGAGATAGACATATACCTCCATCAGAAAGAATGAATCTGCCCCATTTGTTAGGAAATGAAAAGACTTGGAAAAAATATATTAAGTGAAATAAGTCAGACCCAAAGAAACATAGGTCCCATGGTTTCCCTTATCTGCAATAGCTAGTATAAGCTAGGACAAGCAGAAGAGGTCAAAAACTATGTGCATATGACCATGTAAGTTGATGCTAAGCAAAATGAACCCTAAGATAGGGACACAAGAGATTTTATCTTTCTTGCTGCTCTTGTTAATGTACTTATAATGTGCTATGTGATTTTTTTTGTTTCTTTGTATGTTCTTCCCCCATGGTATAACCCCTGTTGTCACTGTATTTGATTCCGGTGTCCTACCTCTCATATAAACATTTTTCTAATTTGGAGAGGGGAAGGAAAATAACAAAATGCTGAAATAAGGATACAGGATGACCAATTGTAACAATGACCAATTGTAACAACTTTGGGGAGGGGAGGAGGAGAAGTGGGAAGGGAAGGAATGGTAAGGGGAAAACAAAGGAGGGGATAACAATGCTCAACAGGAAATGTACTCATTACCTTACTCATGTAGCTGTAACCCCTCTGTACTATATATTTACAATAAAAACTACACATAAAAGAATAAATTCAGTGGCCTTGAAATTATATATGTGTGTAAATATATTTATTTAAATCCTTGTTAGGTAAGGCTAGTATTATCACTCTCATTTATTAAAAACCATAGTACAATTTTAGAAAGTGATGTAGCCAAAAACTCAGCTTATAATTATAAAGAGCTTAATCATCAAACTTTAAATTCTATATTCTTTATGTCTGATCCCAAAATGAAAGGTAAAATCTGAAAAGTAAATCAACTTTCACTAAATACATTACCATAGCAATCTTAGCAGTGAACATATGTGACTTGCTTGAACTCTAGGCTTGGGTGCTATCCTGGAGCCTCTTTTGCTCAAGGCTAGCGCTCTACCACTTGAGCTACAAAGCACAATCCTTAGATCTCAGCCTCTGGAATAACTAGGATTTGCAGGAATGAGCCATCAGTGCGCAGCACTAATTGCATTTTTATTTATTTTTATTTTTTATTTTTTGTCGGTCATGGGGTTTGAACTCTGGGCCTGGGGACTGTCCCTCAGCTCTTCAGCTCAAGGCAAGCGTTCTACCACTTGAGCCACAGCGCCACTTCCAGCCAATTGCCTATTTATACTAACAAAATTATTTCTCACATTTTATTTTGGTCTCCATAGTTTTGAACAAAACCAGATGCAACTGAAATTTATTTTTCCCTCTACCTTTCCATGAGTTTCAAGCAGCCTCACGTAAACAAAGCTCCATTCACCTGTGGGTCCATTCTGGGCTGTTCCAGGTTTTATCTCTTAAGATCAGAGTTACCTACAATTATTTCTTCAAGAAGACTTAGGCAAAGATAAGATTAAGAGAGGATGTGTATAAATATATGCTTTAATTCTTGGTCAAAGTCTGCGTAGTAGTATAGTCACTTCAATCATGATCACATGGAATCAATCCACAAAGTAGAAACCATCTAGAAGTCCATGGGTCTATCATCATTGTCAGTGTCCATTCCTTCATTTACAAATCTCCAGTGTAGAGCTAGAGCCAGGTGTCAGGGGCTCAGGCCTGCAATTCTAGCTACTCAGGAAGCTGAGATCTGAGAATTGTGGTTTGAAGCCAGTCCAGGCAGGAAAAACCAGAAGACTCAATCTCAGTTAACCTGCAGAAAGCCAGAAGTGGAGCTGTGGCTTAAGTGGTAGAGGGCGAGCCTTGAGCAAAAAATTCAAGGATAGTACCCAGGCCCTGAGTTCAAGCCCCAGGATTGGGACTTGAACACACACACACACACGCACGCGCGCGCGCGCGCACACACACACACACACACACACACACCTCCAGTACAGCTTGATAAAGGAACAAGGAATATATAATCTCAGGAGACAGAGGTAGAGGTCAACCTGGGGCAGATGCAAAAACCCTATTTGAAAAATAAACTAAAGGCAACTGAGGTAAGTCTTATGAGGTAAAGGACCTGCCAAGCAAGCATGGAGTCCTGAGTTCAATCCCTGGTTCCACCAAATAAAACAGTCTACAATGCAATTCATGTACAGGAACTACTTCCCTGTCTTCCTCCTAGCCAAGTTTTAAAAGTTGGTATTTTGATATTTACTTGTACAAATATAATTTGATTTGTGGCTAGACAGTAAATAAGCAATTGCACTGCATGTCTGAGATTGTGAACACAGTAATATAAATTCAATCCAAATTCAATCCTACAGCTATGCACAATTGCAGGGGACCCATGCTTAGTGGGCCTCTAAGCTTCACGATTACATTGTGTCTTAACACCGCTAGCTGTGAATTTGTGATTCATAAGTGAAGTCTACTGGGACAATGAAACCTGTGCTACGGGCTTGGGTTGTTAGGTCACAAATTATTCCCTCCCCCACCATGTCTCCATCCACCTCTCCTGGGTTTCCTCCTCTGCTACATATTCTGTCTCCTCCAGCAGCAGGGCTCAGGGATAGGAAGAGTGGATGGGGGAGACTTACTCAGCAGCACCTGTCCCTGTCCCCAGAGGCACAGGGCACTAAATAGCGAGCCAACTTCACCAGAGCGTGTCAGGAGAACACACACATACAGAGCAGGGCTTGTTCTGGCTCTTGAACAAGAAGTGTCTTGTTTAAACACCTTATCCTGGATCCTAAAGGATTCTTGCTGTGTGAAGCCAGGGATCAGATTGGGAAGATGTGAATGAGAAGAGTGTATTCCACCAGACCTTCAGGATGCCATGAAGTTCTAAGAACTGGTCCTTCGCCTGCATAGCCACTATGTGCTCACTGGTCTAAGATACAGATATATCTATAGATATAGGTATAAATATATATATATAGCTATACAGATATAAGATATATATACATATAGAGATACATACATACATACATACATGATAGAGGGTTTCCTGGTAGCCTAGTCTCCAACTGAAAACTGTTCATAATGCAAGTAGGTAAGTGAACTAGTTCCTGAGGAATTTCATTGCATAAACAAATAGTTGCAACTGGTAGAGAAATAATCAACCCCAGAGACTCAGCATCAAACAATGAGTAACCTTCAAGGTACTTAGCATCTCTGCTGGAAATCTGGTCCCCACCAGCTTGGCTGCAGCAACACTTCAGACTCTCCAAAGCAACCCTCTTGCCTAATGCCATCTCCCTCTGTGCCCAGCTCCCCGCTTGCATTCCACTGAAGGCCGCAAGTGAGGTAACATGGCATCTTCAGCCCAGCCTTCTACGTTAAACTAGATCCTGAGTATGCGCAAGAATCAAGGAATAACCTCTCCCACTCCGATCCCTCCTATCAAAGCCAGAATTCTATTAATAAGATGCCACTTCAATGACTCCTTCTCCTTCATTGACCTAAAAGGTCACTTCTCAAACTCTCTGAAAGTCTACTCTCATTCATTCTTTGAGGATAAACTTGAGTCTCCTGACCATGTATTATTTGGATGTCTAATACTGGGGTTTTTTTTCCCCCAGAACACCACTGTGCATAACTATTAGAGGCATTATCTCGTATGTTACCCAGCTGCCAGGAGAATTGCTGGAGGGTTGGCTGACTGAAAAATAAAGTTAAAAATAAATATGTCCACTGTAGCCAATTACAAGCTACCATGGTGATGTCACTCAGCATGGATTGAAAAGAGAGGCACATTCGGTCCTCAGGGGCAGGCAGAGTAGGCTCCACATACCCCTGACAGCATAGCACTGAAACACACAGACTCTAGCTTCAAATTCTGACTCTCACTTACTAGCTTACTACTTCTCTAAAGCAATCCACTATTTTGTGCCTCCGTTTCCCCTTCCTAAATAAGTATAATAACATATCTTCTGCTTATAATAGGAAGCTATCTGAATTAATATCTATCAATCACAGAATATTAGCATCTCTGATAGTAAGAGCTGTTTTACCATCTTTAGTATAAAATAGAATATGTGATCTAGTTTCATTCCATTCATCAGAATGTGAAGTCCTTCGAGAATTTATTTTGTGAAACATTCTATTTTATAAATACTTACCCTATCTTATAAAACCTGACAAATGACTGTTAATAATGCAGAATCTAAAGTAGAAATTTCATTTTTCTATGTCTAAACCAATTCTACACTGTCTTAATTACTCTCAGATTTTAGGTTTTGGCATCTTTAAAGATATATATCCTCCATCTTTCTCCTTGTTCAAAATCGCTGTGGATTTCAAATAGCATTTCCAACACCTCTTACAATACTGCTATACACCTATATCCTTAAAGACAGAAGAGATGTGTTGTTCCAAATTTACAGAACATTTCTTCTCTGTTCTGAGAGGTTCACATTTCTCCTTCTTTATATCCACTTTACACTGCATTGACCAAATACATTTATGTCTCTGCTTGTGTACAAATATGTTAATATGGAATTAAATGACCCACAAATTCCTATAGGAAAACATGTAAGAATGTATTTCTTGATTGAATCAATGGCAAGCATAAAGTTTCACCTATTATTTATGTTGCCTGATATTGTAGGGAGCTCTTGAAGCTTCAAAAAGTAGAAAGTCCTGATTATTTTTTTAAAAAAGGATACATAAACTGGCTAGATGCAAAGAAGCATATTATTTGGGTGAAGAATTTTCTTCAACCAGAGGAAGCTCAGGAACATAGACTCAGAAAATGCAGAGGTTACCATTTCTTTTGAAAAACAATTATACAATTTAGAGCTTCAGTCTTCAGACTTCATTCATGGGAGCAACTACTTAACTCCAAAGTATGTTGAAGCAGGTGACAACCAGATTCTAAGCCAGACACTGCCTCCTGAGAGGGGAACACAAAATCTATTTAACCTGAGGAGTATCATTACATGGAAAATGATTGTATTTGATTAAACAGTGAAAAAAAAACATCTTTGGGAACAAAATGGATCAGAACCGTGGACAGAATGGAATCTACAGACATGTCTGTGCTTCACTCTACTACTACAGTCAGGTCCAGACCCAAAGTCATAGTGCAGCTGTCTATAGTGCTTGCTGCCGTGGCTGAGAACAGTCCCAGCCTGCACAGAGGTCTCCAGGGTGGAAGTATTCCATGGTTTCAGAATCCACCTGCTGAAGAAGGACACTTTCTCTTCTAAATATCACCACACCCCTGAGACTTTCATACAACGTAGACTGCAGAAAAGAACTAGTGGGGTTTACACCTATCTGACTCTGCTTCGCATCTTCAAAGCAATTTGTTTAAAATGAGCTCACTATTTGAGTGACTCTATGTTTGTTATATGTTTTCTGTTTAATTTGCTATTACTGGAAAAAATGTAAAATTAACCACCAACTTTTTATTTTTCTGTGCTCTGGCAAAAAAAAAAAAAACGTTTTTTTCCATGTAAATGGACATTGACCCCAAAGATTACAAACCAGGACACAGTAAAGCTGCAGCACTATTGTGTTCATTGTAGCATGATTCACCAGAAAAGGTAGGGAATCAGCCCAAATGCCCCTCAGTGGATGAATAAACCAGTGGATGAATAAAGCTTATACAAACAATGGAATTCAGTGGTGGAATAAAGCCTATACATACAATGGAATTCAGTGGCTGAATAAAACCTATACAAACAATGGAATTCAGTGGCAGAATAAAGCCTATACAAAGAATGATATTGTACCATTTGTAAATAAATGAAAAAATTATGTCAGAAAGACAAAGGGTACATATTTTCCCTTGTATGTGGAAGGTAGATTTAGCTTATAAACTCTAAGTAAATACATTGAGTGGGAGTCAAGTAGATACAAGTGTATTAACTGAAATATAGTCAATTCAGGGAAGAACTCAAATAATACAATTCCTTAGAAAGCCAAAATCAAAGTCGAGTAAAATAAACACCAAATGGGTACTCAAAAGGGATGGGGTGAGGTCAAGGGGAAATGGATGGACAAATGAAGGGGAGAAGGTGGGGGAACTTCAGACAAGAATCCAATGAATATCCTACCAAATGAAGAAGAGTTGAGGAAGGAGTTTTTAGGGGAGGGATGGATGAGAATGTTGAAAAGGGTGACATTAATCATGATATGGTGCATTCATTAACTGCTTACTAAATGGCAACTACTTTGTACAACTACTTACAGATAATAATAATCGAAAAACAAAACAAATGAATCACCAATCTTAAGGAGCTTGCACCACTTAAAGGCATGCTATAAAGGCATATGTTCAACAACTTTGGTTTTGAACTACCTATCCGCTCTTCATCTTAGCCCTTCTCCATAATATTTCCAAGAATATTGAAGATGAAATTCACCATGCTTTTAAATGCTCAAGACAAGCTCCTACCAGGCTCATGTCTGACAAAACCCAGCAATTCCACATCAGAGATTAAACAGAGGCAAGCCTCCTCCAGGGATCCTCACTAATTTCCAAAACTTGATTAATTTGCCCTTCTTTGAAGCTCCAGCTTTGTTCTCTGTGTGTGTGTGTCTCTCTGTGTCTCTGTCTGTCTGTCTATCTCTGTCTGCCTCTCTGTCTCTGTTTCTCTCTGACTCTCTCTGTCTCTCTGACTCTGTCTCTCTGTCTCTGTCTCTCTCTGTGTGTCTCTCTGTCTCTGTCTCTGTTTCTCTCTCTCTCTCTCTCTCCCTCTCTCTCTCTGTGCCTGACATTTTGCATTCATTTCTTCTCCAACTTTCCCTTAGAATTTCATCTGCTTGCCAATCTACCTTTTATTTTTCTGTAAAGCTTAGTCCCCTGTCTGATTCAAAGGAAGCACTTGAGCTGATGATTTAATCAATGGAAGAATGAATGAGAACTGAGATGAGTTGATGAATAAAAGGCAAAGAATCAGGCAGGCCATTATTTAAGCTCTTTAAGTTCTCATAGTCTGTTATTGTTATCTTAATATAGACAAAAGTGAAATTTTTAATAACAGCTTATTAAACACAAAAATTGGCAGTTGTGTTTGATTACAAGATCTTCTTACATTTTAACCCAAGTTCTCCTGAGGGTCCTATCAGAAATATCTCATAATGTATGCCTTTAATGGGTTCTAACTTGGCGGAACACACTAAAGCACTGGTATTAGATTACTTACAAGATTTCCTCTCAGGCATCAGATCTGGGTCATGTTCTTTTTCTTTTGTCTTTTGTCTTTTTTCTTTTTTTTTCTTTCTTTCTTTTTTTTTTGTCTGCCCTGAGGCTTGAACTCTGTGCCTGGCACTGTCCCTGAGTTTCTTTTGCTCAAGGCTAGCACTCTGCTATGTGAGCCATAACACCACTTCGGACTTCTTTGGGGTTTTTTTTTTTTTTTTTGAGTTTTTTTTTTTTGAGTAGTTTATTGGAGATACAAGTCTCATGGCCTTTCCTGCCTGGACTGACCTCGAACCACAATCCTCATATATTACACACCTGAGAAGTTAGGATTACAGGTGTGAACCACTGGTAGCTGGTTCTCAGGTTCTTCTTAATGCAATGTTCATAATGTTTTCACAAATAAGTAAAAGATAAAAAATGTATGGTGGAGATTTTTTCCACTACCTCATCAAAGTAAGCAACACTTACAGCTTTTTCATTTTATGTATTGATCTTTTACAGTTTCCTCATTTAGTTCCATGTCTATGTTTGAATCATGAGCTCGTCTTAATTGCTATAAATCTCCCTTCAAGATCAACGTATTATTGTCTTGTAAGTGGCCCAGTGATTCTATCTAGCTGTCAAGGGGTGTGTGTAGAGGAACTTAATACTTTCAACAAGGAGCTATGTAAACTAGATAAGAGAGAAAGAGCACTCATTTTCCAGCAGTTTAGGCTTGGAATGTTGCAAAATAAAATGTCATAAAGCTACAACCTCAATTCTAAAGATGTACCATTTATTGAAGTCTTCCTATGTCATAATTTTTGTGGATCCTGTAATTACTCCTTTCCAAAACAATCTTGACAGATAGAAGTCACTTCATATTCCAGGATTTAATATTAATTTATTTTTCTACTATCACCATAAAGCAGGTTTTTTTGTAATACTATTCATTTACATTCTTCTTGCTTGCCTTGCATTTATATTATTTATTTGTTATTCTTCTTGCTTGCAAGCATTTATTCGTCACACAGGATGTTTTTTAAAATAATAATCTTCATTTATATTGGTTTTCTTACTTGCTGTTTAAGTCACTGGAAACTAGTAAGCATCTATTAAATTAAGCACATACAGTATGAAATGCATTGGACACACACATATACATTTGTATACACACACACACACATATCTTTTTCTTCTAGGTCTAAAAGTAATTTCAGAAACTCTCAATTTATCCGGCATATAACTCAATGTGTGCTTCTTTTTTCCATACCTTCTGACTTCATGAATATCCTCTAGTCCATCATCCACTCTAATTGGTCTTGATAAAAAAAAAAAACACAACTTAGCGTCTCATGTCCTAATTTTCAGTTCTTTGTCCTGTTTTCTAGAATAGTTAACTGTGGGTAGGGAGTGGTGGTGGTGTTTTTCTTCTTGAAACATTCAACCCTTGGTGTTCTGAGAACCTTTCCTAGGTAAAATTCTACTTGTCTAAAGAACTGTTAGGTTTGACGAGATCCTTGAGCTTCACTCTGTTCATTCTTGCAGTTCCTGTGGTCACCTTATTCTGTTCTCAATGTCCCTCTCCCGGTCCCTCTCTCTCTATACCTCTCTCTCTCCCGAACCCTCTCCCGAGCCCTCTCCCCCTTCCCCTGAATCCTAATGTAGGATATTATGCATGCCTCCAAAGTACTTGCACTATAATAATATGAATCCTAGATTGAAGGAGGCTTCTAATAAATTCTAATAAATCTGTTCAATTTAATTAAACACGTCCTGTTTTTTCATACATCCTGACTTTTCACATTCACTTTCTCTTGCATGGAGCAACTCAGCTGCCTACTAAAATAAAAGCCTTGACTTCTTTGTGGAGTTAGACCCTCCTTTTTTCTACGCCTTACTAATAGCTTTACAGGTGAGTACATTAAACACATGAATTAAGAAGAGGAATTATTTCTATATCTTGTTGTATTATAATATTCACTTTTAATCTTATGTACAAACTAAACACTCTTGGGGCCTGAACTCTGGGTCTGGGCACTGTCCCTCAGCTCTTCAGCTCAAGACTAGCACGCTACCACTTAAGCCACAGCACCTACTTCTGGCTTTTTCTGCTAATATGGTGCTGAGGAATCAAACCCAGGGCCTCATGCATGCAAGGCAAGCACTCTACCACTGAGCCACCTTCCCAGCCCCAAAATAAACATTCTTTAACAAATCATTTTTCTTTTGTTGGCTTTGGCTTGAACTCAGGGACTGGGTGCTGTCCTTGGGCTCTTTTTGCTCAAGGCTTGTGCTCTACTTCTGATTTTGGTGGTTTCTTGGAAATAAGAATCTCATGTACTTTCCTGCCTGGCTGGCTTCAAATCACAATCTTCAGATCTCAGCCTCTTGAGTAGATAGGGTTACAGGCATGTGCCACCAGCATCCAGTTCAAATAAATCTTAATTTTTAAAAAAAACTGTAGGCTAGATATAATTTTGTTATGGTCCTCACATTGGGTTTTTTGTGTTTGATTTTTAATAAAGTTCATGTATATACCTGAGTGCAATGATTTATTTCTTGTTGGTATTGTATTTATGTTATCTATTCATAGACAACTGCCAGTGTAGATAGGCTCTCAAATCGCTTGAGGATTTGAATCAAGTCAAATAAAATCTGATTGGATACAAGAAGTTAATTCTTACAGTAACATCTAGGGTAAATAAGACCAAAAAAAAAGTGAACTTGTGGAGATTCTGTAGAAAGCCATTGCATCTGATTAAAATAACAAAGAATTTCTGGCCCAGAGCAATTGAAATGGTATTCCAAAGAGAAGGAGTTACAAGGAAGACAGACACTGGCAAGAGATTGACTCAGAGCAAAGACGGTGGGGGGGAGGGGGGGAAATGGAGCATGATGGGAAATTTCCAGAGCTTTGCAACTTTGACAATGGTTTGCATCTAGAGGACTCCTACTCTATACATGTAAACTCTCTGGGATGAAGAAAAGATTCCCACCAAGCATAGTGAGATAATGACCCAGTTTACATTGCTTAGCAATAACAGTGATTAAAATGAGTAATGAGAGTTCGGATATTCCTCTCCACTGGGTATGCCACACCCCGGAGATGCTCATAAAAACAATGATGTAGTTATTAACTCTACACCTTTGGACAATGTTGCAGCTACTATAATGCCTTATTATAAACAGTTTTCAGTTACCTCATCATTTAATCATCATGTTATAACAGCAAGTAGAGCCACCTAACAATGTATACATGTGGCCAAATGACTGTTCCTTTAGAAACTACCCTACCAGTTAGGTAACGATTCCTGTCTTAGTAGCTCTTAGATCCCCAACAGAGGGTAATTGGTTAAATGTCTGGGGAAACATAAATTTCAGTGGTAACTGGTCATTAATTCTTCAATCAAAGGAGAATGCAGAAGCCAGTGCTGGCCAATGCTCCTGACCCATGCAGGGCACAGGTATCGTGCTGGGCATGGCCTCCTGGCCTGAGCTGTGTCCAGGCTGATGTTAGAAAAGCTAGCGATAAATTGGGCATTGGTGGCTCACACCTGTAATCCTAGCTACTCAGGAGGCTGAGATCTGAGGATCATAGTTCAAAGCCAGGCCTGGCAGGAATGTCCCTGGGCTCTTATCTCCAATAAACCACTAGAAAACTGTAAGTGGCACTGTGGCTCAAGTGGCAGAGCGCTAGCCTTAAGCTGAAGAGCTCAGGGACAGCGCCCAGGCCCAGAGTTCAAGCCCCACAACTGACCAAAAAAGGGGGGAAAAAGCTACTGATGCCTCTTTTCATAAGCACTAACTCAGAGTTTATCCCTACGATCTCTCCAAAGCCATAGTGAAGTGAATGACCGTGTGTTAACCATTTTTGTGCTCATTACAGAATTTTTCTGGACTTTGCAGGAAAAAAAAGAGCCATAGCATATGATTTTTGAAAGAGAAAAGCCATCTCAAATAAGACACAATCATGTGCCAACAGTTGATCTGACACTCATTCCCACACCTCAGCATTAGGACCCATGAAAGGACCCACAATGACAAGCCTTAAAAGCAGTTAGCAATGGCTGAGTGTGTGCACACTCATCATACCAACTCCTCAGGTGGTAGAGGCCTGGAAGATCAAGGATCAAAGCTAACCCAGGAAAATGTGAGACCCTACTTGAAAAATAATGAAAGCAAAAGGACTGAGGGCATGGCTCACATAGTAGAGAGCCAACATAGCTTAAAACCTGAGTTCAAACCTCTGTGCCACAATAATTAATTAATCAAACCCTCATGCCATGTGGTGAACTCACTCCATATTTTATTTCACACAAGGTTATAAGCCTACAGTTGTTAGGACCACCTTCCAGTTTCAAAAATAAAAATGATTTAAATGATAACTACAGGGCAAAAGAAAAGCTCCGAAAGTTTTTAAGACACAATAGTTTTAAATATTTTCAATAAGTAAGCATAATAATTCATTTTAAATCTACTTTTTCTTTTTGCAAGACTGGGAATTACAAATACACACACACGCACACACACACACACGCACACACGCACACACACACACACACACACACACAGACGTGGCACAGCTACAATCTGACACATCTTGTAGCACGTTAATTTGATGCTGCCTAAATTTTTATCCTAAAATTTTCATTGTAAATCTTCAAAGGAGCTTCTGATTAAGGAGTCATGAACACTTGACTCAGCTGCTCAAACTCTGTGTAAGCTGCAGGATGTCCCTGTCCATTTGTCCATCTCCTGCATGCCTCTTCCTCAAGATTTCTGTTTCTACAGATTATCTTTTATCTAGTGTAGCTAAATACAAGTTGTAATTGTCCCTTAAAAAATAGATAGATGAGATTTAATGCTTTTAGCTTTCCTCCTCAGCAGTAAGCTGGAATTCTTACATTGCACTTAAAGTCCCGGAAAAGTCTAATCAACAGTGCTGGTCTGGCACTCAGCTGATTGCATCCTTCACTGGCCCGAGAGGCTCATCAGCAGGTGGGAGTATCAGGCTGCTCTATCCTTGACATCAGCTGACTGAGACTTTTGAAAAATGAGAATTAGAAACATTTTTTTAATTGTAGGAACTTCTGAATCAAAGAACCAGATAGGTAGAAGAATGAAAGTAGACCTCTGTTTCTCACCCTGTGCTAAAATCAACTCAAAGGGCAGGGAAGACCTTAAGGTGAGAGAGCTTGGAACAGAAACCACACAGGAAGGCACAGGGGAGATAGGCAGGAGCGGGCACTTCCGGGGGAGGACTCCAGCAGCGCAGGGCAGCACTTCCGGGGGAGGACTCCAGCAGCTCAGGGCAGAGAGAAGAACGGACTGACCTGGCTGCATCCAATTGAGAAGTTTCTGCACATCAAGGAAAACAACCGAGAGAATGAAAGAAAACTCTTTGCAAGTTATCCATTGGACAAAAAATGTATCATACATTCAGAATATAAATGACTCAAAATTTAAACATGAGTTAATAACTCATTAATTAAACCAATTAAATATTAACCAATTAAAAACAATTAATATATGGACACATAAATTGGACAGTTTACAAAAGAATGCAAATGGCTAATAAGTATATGAAGACATGTTCAATGTCTTAGCCACAAACAAAATGCAAATCAAAACTACCATCATATTCTTTCTTGCTTCAATCAGAGTGGCAGTTACACACACACACACACACACACACACACATACACACACACACACACACACAAAACCACCAGGCAGCCAGCACCACTGGCTCATGCCTGTCATGCTAATTCAGGAGGCTGATCTCTGAGGATTGTTGTTCAAAGCCAGTCTACACAGGAAAGTCTGTGAGACTCTTATATAAGCTACCAATAACAAAAAAGACCAGAATTGAAACGGTGGCTCAAGTAGTAGAGTGCTAGCTTTGAGCAAAATTTATCAGAGACAGCATTAAGACCCAGCCAATATGATAGTAACAATAATAATAATAATAATGCTGACAAGGATTTGAGGGAATATAAACTAGTGCAGCCACCATAGAAATCACTAAGAAACTAAACATAGAGCTATACGAACCTACTGTGCCACTTGAGTATGTATCCAAAGGAATGTAAATTATCAACGTACAACAGCAACCTATAAAGGAGATGCCTACACACCATGTTTAGAGTATCACTATTCACAGTAGCCCAGCTATGGAGGCAGCCAACATGTCCACCACATATCTATCTATCTATATCAATATCTATATGAATGGGATATATATGCATTATTCAGTCATGAAGAACAATGAAATTATGCTATTTGCAAGGAAATAGCAGTGGAATTTATCATGTTGTCGGGACAAACCAGACTAAGAGATATATGTCACATGTTTACATTCCAATGCCCATCTAGACCTAAAGAATAATGCTATGGCATGATTGTAAAAGGAGGCTTTTATGATAGAGGGAAGAAGTGGAAAGGAAAAGGGAAAGGTGCTGTTTTAAGAGGGAGGCAGTAGGTTGAGGAAGAAGAATAGAAGGGGCAGAATTATATCAAAGTTCATTGTAATAATAAACAGAAAACATCACAATGAAACCCTTTGTACAACTAATATATACCAATCAAAATACTTTTTTGAATAAGAGAAAGTTTATTTAGAAGTAAAAGAAAAGCTGTGAAAGAAAGTAGCAGAAATTATCCATCTGGAGAAGGGACTAAAGAGGAATCCCTAAAAAAATTTTTTAAAAGATGTTTGACTTGAATTCTCTCCCTTCCTGTGGGCTGTCTTGATCATCTACAATGAAAACCAGAAATGCAATTTGAGAATGTCCAATTTGCCTATCTTTCCTTCTATTATTTGTACGTTTTATAATAACAATGTCTTTGCATAAAGTTCATACAGATTTCCTGCTAGTTTTATAAGATGAGATCGTAATACCTATTAAATGTTAATATCTGGGACAGCACAGGAAAAGTTTAGTCTTTATTCTTTCACATATCCATAGTTAATTGCTACATCATGATTTGTTCACTCATATTTCAAATTAACAACCCCCCCCAAAAAAAAAGCTTTGAGCAGAGAAGCTCAGAGACAGCATCCAGGCCTTGAGTTCAAATTTTTTGTGCCAGGACTGACACACAAAAGAAACAAAACCTGAAAGACAAAACTTCACAGCAAAACAGCCAACACATTTTAGGGAATGTGCTGGTCAGAGTAGACATTCATGATAGCCAGAGCTACATCCACAGCCACAATATCACAGCATGAGCCAGAGTAACCACCACATGCAGAACCTTACCAACAAACCAGTTCTGGGCAGCACCTGCCACCATGATCATTTCCATAAACTCCATAAGACTCCCCTGGCACATAATCCTAGTCCTTTGGTAAGTGGAGATCAGGACCATAATTTCAGACCAGCCAAGCAAAGGAAACACTAGCAAGACCTCCATCTCAACAAACAAGCTTGGAATTGCAGCGTACACCTGGCTTATGGAAGACACAGATAGGATGATTGTGGTCTAAGGCTGGGCCAGACAGAAACACAAGACCCCATCAGAGAAAATAATAATAATTTAAGGCAGAAAGCGGTTGTGGAAGGTGAAGGCTCCAGTGGTAGAGCATTTGACTAGCAAATGTAAGTACATGGGTTCAAACCTCACATTGCCACCGCACCAAAGCCCAGCATGATGTGCGTGGGTGAGATCTCAGCCACAGAGGAAATCAGCTTACTACCATTCCCATCTTATCATTCTCAGGAACCGATGGAGCGTGTGCTGTGTAGACCCTCTTCTCACCTCCTACACGAACTTGTGCAACAGTCTCTCTCCATTCTGAGGAAATAGTTTGTCATGAGTGAAGAAAGTGTTCAAGTAATGTGCAAACTTGGATTTTCCCCCAAATGAGTCTTCAGCTCAAAATAATAATTTTTTATTTGTTTTATTTTTTGGTGTGCATGTGCATGTGTGTCTGTCTGTGTGTGTGCACACACACTACTAGAGATTAAACACAGGCTTCATACTTTCTGGGCAGATGTTTTTACACCTTGAGCTGTAACTTCTGTCTTTTTGCTTTTAGCTTTATCAATTACAATTCCTCCCCAACTTCCACTAAGATTGGGAACCATGGTCCTCCTATTTCTCCCTCCCAAGTAGCCAGAATAGCAGTCATGAGTCACCATACCCAGCACGAAGTTATATCTGTTATGAACCCAACCCATAACTTTGTTTCATGCATAAGCAGCAGTGTAACACGTACTGTGGAAGTAAGAGTCCTACTGAGTATGAGAGCTACAACAGCAAACCCTTTTGCCTCTTTCACCTCTTTGTACCCTAGACTGAAAACTCACTGCTTTCTTACTGAAGGTCAACATGCCACACTGCCTGCAAGCAATGCTCCCATGAATGCATGAAACCTCAGGGGCACAATTACATTGTGTCTACTGCTTTCAAAACAACATGGTATATAGGCCATTAACTGCCAGTAAAGCCTTAATTAAAATTGACAAGGAAAGTTGTCAACACCTATATCAAAATGTATGCTCTGATAGCAATGTATTTATTTTATTCTTTTTGTTATATATCATCCATCTAACTTTTTGCTATTAATAATACTTTAGCAACCTATTCAACCACTGTGTGATTTTTTAATATTCTCCATTAGTCAAAATTCATCCAAAAGACAACTCTAGTAAAAAAAAAAAAAAACATTTCATACATATCTACCTATCGCCCAACTCCCTGCCTTCTCTTCATCCTGTTTCTCCTTTTCAAGAGAAAAATGTCATTCATATTTTGTTTGCTGACTCAAATAAAGAGATAACCTAGATCATAAGCAAACTACACATGCTCAAAGTACATCTGTATATTAACTTATACAGCATGATGGAATTGGATATGTATAGCACACAGTTAACCCATTTTTTTTACTGCTACCAGAATAACTAAAACCTTCTGAAAGCATGATTCCTAAATACAGTGTAGTTTTATTACCAGTAGTATCATATTGAACATTAGATGTCTAGACTTGCCCATTATACATATATCCCACTTTTTATGTTCTACCCGCATCCCTCTTTATTTCCTTCCATCCACTCAATTCCCCTGGCAACCACTGCCATGTTCCCTATCTGTACATCTAGTATTTTTAGGCCCCACGTGTAAGTAAAATCATGTACTATTTCTCTCTCTGTATCTGGCTCATCACTTACAATAATGTTCTCCAGCCTCACCCTCGCTGTGGTAATGTTATGTCCTATTACTGAGACATAGTGCAAGCACAGTGTTGTTACAAGGGCCAGGAGGGATGTGGGGGGCGGGGGACACTGCCAGCCTTTAGTCCAAAGCCTATACGCCTAAAGGATAAATTACATCAGAATTCTGTTATCACTCACTCAAGTGCTAACCTGTCTCAGTTCAAATCCCAGCCTTGTCATTTACCATTTGTAGAATTTGGTCAGGCTTACCCTCTCTGGCCCTCAGTTCCCTCATTTACTATAGAGGACAAAACACTAATTGTGACTAAATGTTAAGCCTTAAATGAGTTCAGATACGGAAAATATTGAGAATGAGGTCACGAATGACAGTTATGGTTGTAGTATCAGATATAAACCATGGTTTTATTGCATAGATTAATACCAATAACACTCAAAAACAGACACAACATGACCTTATGGCACATAGCACTTCAGAAGTGAAACAAATATGCTCCAGAAAAACAATTAAAGCAATAGCATTTGGTTAAACAGCACTGACAGAAAATGTTCATGAAGGCATTTAGGATTTCGATATTTTTAGAAGGAAATAGTTATTAACTTTACTACATATTAACTGAGGCAAACATTATGCAAATATTCTATTGGATGTTATTAGCTGGATTTGAATATTAGTTTTAGTTTAATAATCAGGGAATATAAGCAGGATGCTTATAGAAACTTCCAAAGATAAAACTGAGAGAAGTTACTGCTAATAAGAATAAAGCAATGTTTAATTAAGTGCTTTGTGTATTATCTTAATTTCAAAAGCAAAAATGGAAAAGACTTTTCCCCCAGGATTATGAAAGCTCCCAGAAGTTTGCAGCTCAAAATGCCATAATACCTTCCCCACAAATGTTCCTAGAATCTGAAGTATGGGCATTACAAAAAAAAAAAATGTGACTTGGGAAGTCATGTAGTATGTTTTGGAAGGGGTTATTTAATTCTCTTAACATTTACATAAGTATCCTTTCTATAAGTAATACAGAAATAAGTCATCAGTAATGCATGCATTTTCAGCAATTATTTCTAAAAGCAATAAAACTGTGGATTTAAAATGATTAGTTCAAAATGGATTTGAAATGATTAGTTCATATTTTTCCCTCTAAAAATGTCGATGCCAATGCAAATTAAAGGTCATTCCTGCAGATTGGAAGTCAAGCCACGGGCATTACCCTCAAGATGCTCCAATCAGACCTCCGCATGAAGGAGAGAGCCCCGGACGAGAATCGCTGATTGGACAGGTGTGTTTCTATTCCATACTGACCTGCAGTGCTGAGTTCTTTCCAGCAAACAACTCAGTTACACCAGGACATGAAACCAAGTAAAAATGGTCACAGTAGTTAAATCAGAAAGTGCCCCAAATTCCTAAGCTGATTTGCAGGTAGAGTATGAGTAAGAAGAGACTTTCTCAGAAGTAGTGGGTGTGGCTTAAAGGTGGGAGAGTCCCAGCCTTAAGCAGAAAAAGACAAGCGAGAACACAGGCCCTGAGTTCAAGTCTTAGTATGGGCATGAAGAAAGAGAGAGACACACACAGAGAGACAGAGAGACTTCCTGCTTCCAATTAGCACTTACATAAAGGAAGATTTTTTCCCATAACAACCATAAAACCTTAAACAAATGAAAATCATACTCATTCATGGGACCAGAAAAGAACAGCATATGCAATAAAACCTTTGTTGAACTGAGTTATTACAGAATTCAGGTTTAAAAGAAGAGGAAGCCAGCTAAATGAGATTGTACACACCTGTAATCCCAGGACTTGGGGGTCTTCCACGGGAAGATCCTGAGTTCAAGGCCAGCGTGGACTACATAGTGAAACTCTCAAAGCAATCAGGTGTAAAAGATGAGGAAGCAATGGGAATTATTGTTGGCAGCTATGTACGAATCATCTGTATGAATTTCAAATATGAATGAGAGGCCTCATTTGTCCTCAGCACTTGTGTTCTGATTCCCAATCTTATAGCTCATGCCAGCTGAGCAGCTGAGCATGCGCACTGGCTAGTAAGCCACAGGGAGGAAAACATGTTCCAACTCAAGAATCCAACTTATAAGCCTCCCGTCTCTTTAAAAGCCCAGGACTAGCTTCTTTTAATCCACAGCTGATGTCACAGTGATATTTTGCTCTGAAGGGCTATAACTGACAACATATAAAATGTAATAGCAGCCAGGTAGAGCATTACAGTTCCTGAAATGAAAGGAGATCTGCCATAACAGAAACTCAATTGCCACATGCTACACCAACCCTAAGTGGCAGGTTGGAACACAGCACTCTCTGGTCATAAACACACCTTATCTTCATGCTCAACACCAGCCGCAAAGGCAGGTTGCAAATGTATGTCTCTCCAGATAGACCAATAATAATAGTATTTTGCTTTTATAGTGCTTTAAAGTTTACAAAGTGTTTTCCTGTGTATAATCTAGTGTGGCAATTAAAAAAAATATGAGCTCCAGTTTACAGAAAAGAAAACCACGGCTTGGAGACATTAAACTATGTCCAGATGGTTAATCAAATATTTAATGGAAGAGAAAATGGCAACCAAAGTTATCTTGTTCTAATTATAGGCTCCTTTCTATATTCTTTCAAATAGTTAATACCAGAAGAACAGCTTGTTATATTATTGGATGAAAAATGTCTGTTCTCATTTTTTTAATAAGTTTCCTTCTTCTAAGTATAGGCTTTTTTCTAAAGTCATTCGATGCCGTAGAAACAACTTGTTGGGTTCTTAAATGAAAAACAAAATCTCTTTTCTGATCCTTTGAATTATGGAACCATGTTAGGAAGATCTAGCATCTGAACACAATAAATACTGACATCCTGAGCATGCAAAATAGCCCCTGTCTGTAAGAACCATGCATGGCATAGTCATGTAACTCACCATTTCTGTGTTAGTCGGTTTCCTGCTGCTATAACAAAATGCTTCAAGGAAGGAAAGAGGCTTTTCTGTCTCATGGTTTCAGAAGCTTGGGCCATGGCCACTTGGCTCCATCCCCCTGAATCTATGCTGAGGCAGAGCATCACGGCTGGCAGGGATACTGGGGCAGAGAAAAGCAGTTCGCCCCACGGTAATGGTAAGACCCTGACTCATAAAATAAAACCAGAGGTGGTGGCTGGAAGGAAAATAATAATGAGAGAGGCAGGTAGGGAAAAGGAGGCGGAAGGAGGAGGAGGGAGGAGATAGAAGAGGAGAGGGACAGAATGAGAGAAAGAGGATGAAGATGAGGAAGAAGAGGAAGAGGAAAAGGAGAAGTGATTTAGGGTTCTTTAAGGGCACTCTTCCCAGTGGCCCTTTTCCTACAAGTGTTCCCTATATTCAAATGTCTCCATCTGTCCAGCTGCTGGTGGCTCATACCTGTAATCCTAGTTACTCAGAAGGCCAAGATCTAAGGATCCTAAGTTATAGCCAGTCAATGCAGAAAAGCATGTGAGACTCAATTAACCACCATTTTTAATTAATCATCAAAAAAGGGGGGGGGGAATGCCAGATGTAGAGCTGTGGTTCAAGTGGTAGAGAGCTAGCATTGAGGAAGGAAAAAAAATCTCAGGGACAGTGCCCAGGCCTAGAGTTCAAGCCCTAGGACCAGCACAAAAGAGAAAGAAAGGAAGAAAAAAGAAAGAAGGAAAGAAAGAGAGAGAGAAAGGAAGGAAGGAAGGAAGGAAGGAAGGAAGGAAGGAAGGAAGGGTGAGAGAGAGCGAGAGTGAGAGAGAGTGAGAGCTAGAGAGAGAGAGAGAGAGAGAGCACCCAGAAACTGGTGGCTTACACCTATAATCCTAGCTACACAGAAGGCTGAGATCTGAGGAGTGTGTTTCAAAGCCAGCCTGGGTAGAAAAGTCCCCATGAGACTCTTATTTCCAATTAACCATGAAAAGAAGAGAGAGGGGGAAGGAGGGAGGGAGAGAGGGAGGGAGGGAGGGAGGGAAGCAGAGAGGGAAGGACAGAAGGAAGCCAGTCTCCCAAGAGCACCATCCCCTAGGGACAAACACAGTTAGGGAAGTTTTAAGATCCAAATTAAAAGAAATGCCAAGATAATCTGACAAAGTGTGGAAGGCACTAATTTAATCTAATTCCAGAAAGCTCTGGAAGATGAAAAAAAAGACTTTAAAATATAAACTGCATTCTGCATGGCGAGGCCAATAAGTCAGGAAAGAACTGCCACTGAAAAGATAGTTCATTATCCTCACAGATCCCACAGAGACAAGGCATGGCACTCACCAAGGGCTGCCCAGGGCCGCCCTGCCGTCAATCATAAGCAGAAGAAGATGGCAGACGTGTGTGTGCTTTCTGCGGGAAATGCAGAAGAGGCAGAGTAAGCAGGTTTTCTGTGAGCTTGGGCACAAATCAGAGATGCGGCAAGTTGCCTTGGGATGGTCTTAAGGAGTGAGCCAGAGCGTTAGAGCCCAAGGAGGAGGTTGCAAGTGTATATGAAAACATGGAAGGTGAAATGCATATACACAGAAAAATGTTCATTAGTATATGCTATTTGCAAGGGAGCATACCAATGGTGTAACTCCTTTGAACAACTTCCTTACAGTCTAACAAAAGGAATATGAAGAAGATGAGCTGTGTTGTGGAAGGGAGCGTCAGGAGGTCAAGGAGAGAGAGAGAAAGAGATGCCAGATGGGGAGAGGAAAGGTGGGTGAATGCGCTCATAACAATGTACGTATGTGAAAATGGAGCCCACTTCCTTGAGAGGACTGGCAGGGTGGGAAAGATGGGGAGAAAGATGAAAGGGGTGACACTGATCAAGAGGCACGGTACGCACAAGCTGACATGTTGAATCACAACTCCTTTGTAACACTGCTTAAGCATTTGATCATTTTTAAAGACACATGAAGAGCCATAGGATGCTTGTAAGATTACAAGAAATGGCAAAGTGTGACCAGCACACTAAACATGATTTTTCTCAACACTAGTATCTGTGTCTTTACCCAGCCCTGCCTCTATGAGCAGGTGGTAAAGGTTATTTATTGTTTCTTGCTTCCTGAGGTAGAGTGTTTAACCTATATGTTATATGTTGCCCTGGATGCTGACCTCATTGTTTTACTGATTGACAAAACAATGCTTCACTCGGTCAACCAGTTGTGTTAGGGGCAAGGTCACCATTATTTTATTACCTTCTCTTCTCACCTGGTTGGCACTCATATTGTTTGTGATTTTTTTTCCTTGCCATGAGTAGTGGCAAGAATCTTTGAAGAGAAATAGTTTCTTTAAAAAACAGACATAATGTCAGCGTATACGATTCACCAATGCAATATTCTAAAAGGACAAGCATGGGCATCTATTCTGGAGGATTTTACTTATTGATAAAATTGTATCTCAATCCCACCAAGTACAGTGGCTCACACCTGTAATTCCAGCTACTTAGGAGGCTGAGTTCCAGAGGGTTGCATTTTTATAACAGCCCAGGCAATAAGCTTACAAGAACCCCATCTCAACCAGGGGGAAGCTGAGTGGTGCATGCCTGTCATCTCAGCTATGGGAAAGATGGTCGTGGGAGGCCAGCCTTGGGTAGAAAGGGAATCTCAAAAATAACAAAAGCAACATGAGCTGGGCTCAATTGGTAGGATGTCCGCCTAGTCAGATGAAGCACTGAGTCCACCCACCCTCCCCATGATGAAGAAAAACATTATTCCTGAGCCTTACCTATCTGAAAAGAATGCTTAAAGGTTCCACTGGTGGCTATGTGTGTCTGATCGAACCAAAGAATATTTATCAAAATGAACTCCAGGAAATGGAAACAAGAGGTTTTTTTCCTTCGTTCCTGCCTTCATTTTCTTTTCTCTTCTTTGTATCCTGTTTGTTCTTTTCTCTGTCTTCAGGAGTGTACACAGAAATGAAGGGACAAAGGTGAGCACACGCAGCTGTGCTACTCACTGGACACTGCGTTGAAAATGAACTCTGCAACTGTGCGTGAGAACAGGAGGGAAAAACTGGAAGCGAGCAAGGGAAGGGGTGACATTGTCCAAAAAGAAATTTTCCCCTTTACCTGACTTGTATAACTGTAACTCCTAGGTAGATTACCTTTATAATAATAATTTTTAAATATTTTAAAGGACCGCAGATTAGAACAGCATTAAATATCCATAGCAAACGGGAAAGCCCAAAGAAAATGAAGCAGAATTTTAATGAAACTGAAAGTGATTGGGAACCCAAGAGTGTCATCTATAACAACCTGTCAGAGTAAATAATAGTATTTCCAACATATGTAGGATTTCAGCTTGGCCTGGTGATCTGCCCCTCAGAAAACTGCATCAGGTTCTGTCCAGGAAGCAAGGCCCAACACAAACCCAGAAATGGGCAATGCCCACGAGAGAAGGGCAAAGGGGTTGAGCGGCCCAGCGAGCCTAGGGGACAAGAGGTCAGATGGGACAGGGGACAGGGCAGAAAGTTTCAAGAGGAATTTCATGGGGGGGGGGCGGGGTGGATGGAATGGGTGAATTTCATTGATTGGGACCTGAGCCCTTTTACAGTTCCAGCAACACATGGGAAATGGAGGCAGTTAGTCATTCCTGGAAAGAAAAGGCAATTCTGTTACACCATGGATTGCCAGTAAAGATTGTTCACACTATTCACACTCGTGGGTGGAATTTCCACATGGGAAGGTAGAAAGAGGACAACTATGTGTATCTAGGATGAAGAACATATTGGAAAAGCAAGTTTTCTGTCTCTCACACAATACGAAGTCAACAAGTGATGTGCAAAATTGATCAAACAAGAAATGCAGTATGCAATAATCATGCAGTGATGAGTCACGGAAGGAATGATGGCTCTTGAAAGTGATTGTCGCTGTACAGAACAAAGGAAATATGACACAGCTGCAGTTCTCATTCCTACTCATTCATAGAAGTTACTTTGGAATCAGTAAATACCTGGATCATTTGTTAAAGTTAGGACTAATTTCGGAAGAATTGTAATGAATACCATGAGAAAGGTAGTAGAGATGGGACTTATAAATGACAGAATCCTACAGGAACAAACACTTTATTTTTTTTCCATGGCCTGACATTATTGGAGATGATGACAAACACTTTGAACCTTAAAGTATTCTTGACCTTCGATTTTAAGATCTTGCCTCTAAATGGAATGTGAAATGGGGATGTAGTCAAATATAAGAATACTGTTTATTCAGTAAAGTGCAATTCACCCAAACAGGACAAACAGAAGTGAATGAAAACATCCTAAGTAGGCAAAAACTGAAATGAAATAAAATGGTAGGCTGAGTTAATACGATACTATCATTTTCAACTGATATATAATTAATTATATATGAGTGTTCAAAATACAACGTACATAAAAATGCCTTGGACATTTTTTATAATTGCAACTTCACTGACACAATAAATTATGAGTCATAATTATGTTCTTCCTAACTTTATTTTCCATATTATTTGCAATAAGTAATTAGGGAGTCAAAATACAATTTTTTTCTATAAAAGAATATACAAGTTCCTGTCATCTTTCCCACTGGCATCCACTTCCTTTCTTATGTAACTCCTAATGTTTTTTCTATAGACGCTTCCTCGTTTTTCTACATCCTGAGTAATAACCAGATGACAAGACAGAACCAATATTCTAATAAGGGTTTGGACAGTACTATATAGCGGAAGGATTAATTACTGCCCCCTGGATGTCACACGTCTACTAGCACATATTTGCCCGGAGTTCCTGTTTAATTATACATTACATTGCTGATTCATTTCTAGTGGGTAACTGAGTTAGTGTTTGCAATAGTTGTTTCCAAGTCAGTATTTCTCTATCCTTTCCCTGGCCTTCTCTCTCTTCCTGCTAAGTTTCATGTTTCCTGGTTACACTTTAAAGTTGCCTTTGTATTTTCATTCTTTTATTTAACCTTTTTATCTCTAAGTTAACCTTCAAGATTTGTTAATACCATTTAACTTAGCAACATGGGGAGAATGTAGTTAGCGTGTCTACTTTATCTGGGTCTGTATTTCTTTCCTCTTTCTTTCTTATATTTATTTTGTTGTAATTTATTCATTCAGCTTTTCATTTCTGTCTTCTTAGCTTCTATTTATTGTTAACTTAGGAACAAAAGATGATTTGCCTATATTTTATACAGAATTCATACAAAGAGGATCACAAATAAGTTGCTAATGGACAGTTTCTAGAAAGAACTCTAATGCTCCATTTGGACTCAGTGATTTCTTACATGGAGTATAGTTAGGTTCATCTTTCCAATTGTAGATTAGCTTTGGTACTG
This sequence comes from Dipodomys ordii, assembly GCF_000151885.1. Lineage (NCBI taxonomy): Eukaryota > Metazoa > Chordata > Mammalia > Rodentia > Heteromyidae > Dipodomys > Dipodomys ordii. Next base: position 5,245,783 of record NW_012267320.1, on the reverse strand, counting down.
AGATGAACCAAGGTTAGTGTTCGGCATGTAGTAGCAATTCAATATCTCTGATTGGCTTATCTGACCATTTTCTCAATAAACATGAAAAAATATGCTAAATACCCATTTACTGGCATCTTGTTAGTAGTCTTTAATCTATAATCATTTGTGACTCAGAAGCCTGGTGTCTGTGCATTTTATGAGTGGTGGTTATAAGAGAACAGAGATGCAGTGTCTGTATTGTGTGAGTTGAAGTTATGTGAAAACAAAGTCATATCTGAAGTAGTAGTTCCTTCCCTACTTTATTATTAATAGTAAAAATATGAAAATATGATATGTGTATTTGAGATAACTCTTCTCAATAAAGTTGAGAGAGAGAGAGAGAAAGAGAGAGAGATTTTGAGGACTTCTTTTTCCTGGATGGAAGGCATGGCTACAAAAGATTTTTATATACTTTCTTGTGATATGAATCTAGAACTGAGGATTGTCCTGACAGAATGGCATTACACAACTCTCTTGAACTCAGAACAGGGTTATTTGTACTGTCCTCACTATTTCTTATGCTACCATAACTATCTTGATTTCATAAAGGGAAGATTTTGAATACTGAAACTTTCATTAAATGTTTTTTGTTTGGGGCTGTTTTTTGTTGTTGTTGTTGTTTGTTTTGGTGCCAGTCCTGGACTTGAACTCAGTACCCGGGCTCACTCTTTGAGCTTTTTTTGCTTAAGGCTAGCACTCTACCATTTGAACCACAGCTTTACTTCTTGCTTTCTGGTAGTCAACTGGAAGTAAGAGTTTCACAGACTTTCTTTCCCAGACTGACATTGAATCATGATCCCCAGATCTCAGCTCCTAAATAGCTAGGGTTACAGATTGAACCACTGGTGCCTTGCTAAGTATTTTTATTTTTAACATTTTTATACTTACATGTAAAAAAGTATTCTCCTGTCTTTCACTAATGTCTACCTTCTGCTTCAGGCTTTTAGACCATGCCAGTAACATCATCAACTGTAATCATTATACCTCCCAATTCCTTGATTACTTACAAGTAATCTTTCACCAGTGGCAACTGGATAAAAGAATGCTAATTTATATATATCCATTTTGTTCACAAGGGGAGTCTAAAGTCCTAAAGAACTTTCCAAGGCTAATTTTGATAGAAAATCTGCTGCATTATGTCCTAGTAAACATTTCCCAAGTGTTCTCTGTAGGCTATTTTGAAAGCAGTTAACATCTGTCCTCTGTCACAGGTTGGTGGGAAAACATTCTCCAAATGGCACTCCATATGTGACTGGCATCTTTGATGACACTATCCAATAAAAGTGTTTGCCATAAACTTATGACACTCAGGAATGCAAAGAGAGCAGAGCCATAGTGAGTCTACTAATGAGCTAGTACCATATTTACATTGTGTGTGCATACAAGCAATGAATCAAGAAAAATGTGGCATATATGCACAATAAAATTCTATTCATCTAGTAGAAAGAATAGTGTATCAGTTGTAAAGAAATGAAAAAAATTATTTCAAAATTATTCCTTATCTGTGGAAGCTAGATTTAGCTTGTACACTTGTAAGAAAATAGGTTGAGTGATATATAAGTGCATGCAAATCTATTAACTGAAATATGGTAGATACAAGGGAGACCTCAAATAGTATAATTCCTTAGAAAGGCCAAATCAAACTTCATCAAAATAAAACATCAGGAAGCAGATACTCAAAACAAGTGGAGTGGGGTCATGGAAAACGGGGAGAGATAGACTAATGAAGAAAGGAGTGTGGAAAATCCAGATAAGATTCCAAGGTTAAGAGTCTCGCAGACTTTTCTGCCCCAGCTGGCTTTGAACCAGGATCCTGAGATCTCAACCTCCTGAGGAGCTAAGATTTCAGTCGCTAGGATGACAGCCACGGGTGCCTATCTGAGCTGATGATTTTATGACAGCTTTCCAGGGGATAATAGATGGTTTTCACATTCTCTGTGCGTTGAACTACACTAAGTAGAGTGTTCAAGAGTCTGGTGGGTTGTACATGAACAAAAGTCTTTGCTTTGTTTGAGAGAATACAGTCTTCTTTAAAAAAAAAAGTTTTTTTCTGGTAAGTTTGATTTTCATGTTTTCTTGCAAAACTCTGAGTGTTTTTAATTGACTTTCCCATCCTAATAAATGTGTTTAGCTTAGCTCGGTAAATGTGATTTTCGATTTTGTCTTTTGTTTTCCTTGATTCAGTCATTGCGGCTTGCAGGGAAATAATGGTTCATTTGTTCTCAGAACACTTAAGGATTTAAGGCTGAAGTAAACCATGGTAATTTCGTATGAGCTTCCTCTCTCCCTCTTCTTTATTCATCTCTATGAAAGAGTAGGATACACCGGGGTGAAAATTAGCCGTAACCTCTGTCATGTCCAGTGTGTTAAATGTCTCCATAAAGAGGTTTAGTTTGTGGCACATCTCCATCTTCCTGTTGTCTTTATTCTGGCTGTTTACAATGCCACTGAACCCGTATACAGAGACCATATGAAAATTTATGACCCTTTATATACTGCAATTGGCAATGACATGGAAGGACCTGTAAGACATGCCAAGCACAATAAGTCAGCTATAGATAGAACAGTACAGTAAGCCTGGCTTACTCACAGATTTGGTGCATACAGTTTTGACCATATCTGGAAAAAATTATTTTTTAAATCAAAAGACCAGTGGCTCACACCTGTAATCCTACCTATTTAGGAGGCTGAGCTCTGAGGATTACTATTCAAAACCAGCCTGGGCAGAAAAGCCAGTGAGAAGACTCTGATTTTCATTTAATCAGTGAAAAAGCTGAAAGCAGAGCTATGCTTTGAGTTGTAGAGCACCAGCCTGGTGCACAAAACGTCAAGGGTAGTGCCCAGGTCCTGAGATCAAGGCCTAGGACTGACACAGAAATTTTTTAAAAATTAAAAGAAATCTCAAAGATTAGAGATGTATGATTAGAGATGTATTTCAAGTGGTAGGATACCTGTAAGCAAGCACAAGACTCTGAGTTCACATCCTAAAACCACCAAAACCAAAAGAAATGTCAAAAACACAGTATTTTTTATTTCTGTGAATAGGAAATACAGCTAAAATGATGCAGAGCAGCTCCTAGTGCTCTGTGATACTCAGCCATGTTTACATCCTTGTGTGGCCTACTGACTGTTTTTTAATTTGTAAAAATAGGCCCTCTCGAAAGCAAATAGTGTTCCAAATACAAGTAGAAAGTGAATTGGCTTTAATTTACATGATAAAGTAAAAACCATACAATTGTTGAAAAGATGCCATCTGTGGTGTTTTGGGGAAAATGAATCAAGCATCCACAATACAATTATGAATTCTATGCTTCCTTAGTATTTGTGGCTTTCTTATTTTTATTTTTTAAGTAGATGTATAAAAGAGGTACCATCGCATAGAGCAGTTTATGAATGCAGTGCATCTTGATCAGCACCACCTCTTGTGTTTGTCATTCAGTGGTGGCCTCCTTATAACCACAGAGATAAAAATGTGAATTTATGAAATCTTCCACTATTCTCCAATTAGGCATCGTCCACCATTCTCATTTGGGAATCACCTAGGTTAGAGGCAATGAGAGAGAAAGCTTGTTCATCTTTGCAGAATCAATAACTGGCACTAAGTTTCATTCTAGGTGCTTCTACTCATCATTTTAGAAGGTTATCGCATTCAAACCTTCCAGCACCTGTCCACTAAACATCTATTGAAGGAATTCTATTTTCTCGGTCACAAAAGTAGACATTATTACAACCAGTAAAATCTCCATCTGAGACATTCTAGTAGCCACTTGTTAATTATTCAACCTGCTCTCTCAAGTCCAAAGGTACTCAATACAGATGTTATATTTCAGTGTACATCCTACACTCCTTGAGGAGGGGTGGACAATTCTTAATCTGCTCTTGTCTTAGTGTGGCATATTAGACCCCTTTGAGTAAATGGTTCTTCATCAATATTCAGAGTTTTAGAACAAATAGGAAGGAAGGAAGGAAGGAAGGAAGGAAGGAAGGAAGGAAGGAAGGAAGGAAGGAAGGAAAGGAAGGAAGGAAGGAAGGAAGGAAGGAAGGAAGGAAGGAAGGAAGGAAGGAAGGAAGGAAGCAAGGAAGGAAGGAAGGAAAAGAGGGAGGGAGGGAGGGAGGGAGGGAAGGAAAGAAAGAAGAAAAGATCACTGGGGCCCTGGTGATCTCTCCAAACAGCCTTCACATTTTTAGCTACAGAATGAATCATATATAACTACATGCAAGTATTCAATAAAAAATCAGTTATGACAAGCTTTCATTACAGAAAGAATATTTGTACTATACATAAAATAGTTTATAGCTGAAGAATTGAGACATTTTTTGACTTGTCTTATAAAAAGGATATGATTCTCTTCTCTAAAGGTTCCCAGAAAGGCTGATATATCTTCAGGAATACTCATTTGTTATAGCTCATATCTTTTAAGAGGGAAACGCATTGCCTGGTATTAATTCTGCAAAGACTAAGAAGCTTTCTACCATTGCTTATAACCTAGGTGCTTCATGCTATAAAATCAACACCTGAGATGATTTATTACCAGGATTTATTACTTAATGTAAAATGACTTGCTTCTCTATGATTGGTTTCTTGATGCTGTGATCACTTTAGACCTCAAGAGAGAGAGAGAGAGATCAGAAAACATTTCATTTGTGTTAACATAGGAATTACTGGGGGGAGGGGGGGAATCCCTACTGTGTTGGCTTTTCTCAAAGATAGGCAGGAATAGTGAAATGAAAAGAAGATACCATGCTATTAATGGCAAAAGATGCTCTATTCCTGAAAATCTTTCCTTTACCATTCAGAATCCTAGTCTAACTTTCCAGTTAAAATGATCACAGCCCAAGGGAAATTCCAATAAGCAATTGTTCCATCACCAGGATCCCACCCTCTGGCCACAGAACCCAGCATTATCAACTTCCCCTCTGCTTTACATGCCAAAATTGAGAACAACACACCTACTCTCCTCCCCACTAGACCAATCAGAACACATGCACCCACTGAGAAAGGACATTCCACTCAAGGATGAAGAGATCAGGTGAGTTCAGAAAAATTTATTAAGAATTTGTCAAGCACATTTGGCAAATCCATCAAGACATGAAGCATATTGGGGAGGAAAATCGAAGAGTAATACAGTCAATATGATTGTCAAGTTTCAGAAGATGTCCCAACCAGCATCATCATGCATGGAAGACAGCTTAAAATGTCATCTGTTTCTTTTTTTTCAGTTTCTTCCTTTGGAACTCTGGGTGCAGCATCTCAAAAGCAGCCACTGGGAGGTTGGTGGATAAGCCAATGAGGATTCAAGAAGCGGATAAAGAGGAGCCTGGAGATGTATAACATAGCCTTCGGGGAGACGGGGAGACGGGGAGACGTGAAGATTCGATCCTTAAGGTGTTCAGCAAATCAGTAGAGAGCATAAGGCCAGTATCTTCTGTAAGCCCCACAGCCATTGTAACCATAGCCAAGGCCATAGCCTACTGGGGAGTAGGTGCTGCCAAACCCACAGCCAACGCTGTACCCCAGAGGATAGCCGTAGCTACCCCAATAGCATCCTGGGAAGACAGAGGTGCCAAAGTCGTTGTAGAACATGGTGGAAGGAATGGAAGGCTGAGGTAGCAAGGGAGAATGGAGTGTGATGGATTTCCTAGGCTGAGAGCCACCTTTATATACCCTGGCCAGGGGGTGTGGTTAAAACAACAACAAAAAAAAAAAACAGAAGGGCTTTATTTTCATTCTTGACACCAATTTGTACCACCAAAAGCTCATTAATCTGCTTTGCTCTTGCTTAAGAGTCTTTACAGTTGCTTAGGAAAGCTTCCATGTGGTATAATACAGGGAGAAGATTCCTTCAAACAAATTACGTGCCTTCCTAAAGAAATTATTGCGGTGGCTTCAAAGCACTCAGTCTTCTAGACCCTCTGCATAATTGTCAGTAAGCAGGCTTTGTAACGCCAAGGAAGATTAGGCCCTTGTTAGGCTCTCTTCCATCCTCTGACTTTTTCAATTTCCACAACACACAGTTGAGATTAAAGAAACATGTGTTGAACACAGTAGTAAATGAAATAGTAAATAAATGATGAGTCCATTTCAAAATCAAAGTGGATCTTAGTGGTTGCTTGCTAAAAAGTGCTCTTTGGGGGAGAATATAAGACAAATGCCAGAGGACTTCTCAGAAATACACAATTATTTTTGTTTTTTGTGTCCAAAACTATTCTATTTAGGAAAAGCTGGTTAAAAAATCTTAATCATGCCCACATCTGAAATATATCTAACATGTCCAGACAAGTTCTTGAATTATTAAGATTATCATATAAAAATAGTTTGTGGATTTATTCTAATATGTGAAACAAGTGTAATTGGTTGGTCTGATACACTCTTCAAAGTAAACATTGAAAATAACAGCAATGTAAAAAAATGAATAGGCAATTTTACACTAAAACATAGACACATCTTTTCCTAGATGTAACAAAACCAAATTTTCTGACAAACTTGATAATCTTATGAAGGGCCAGGTAACAATATTAAGTCAGTATTATTTTGAGAATGCATCCCATGATTTTCAGGCAGTCATAATTCTTCTAAAAGAAACTGACTTCTAACTTCTAAAGTCTGAGCTAAAGGAGGGATAGGAACAAACAGAACCATTGTAAATCATACAAGACCTGGTAAATTACTCCTAGATGTCTGTATTGAAATACCCCACTGAGGAGCTTGGTGTAGAACTTACACCACATGTGACAGACAAGGGAAAGGTACACTGAAGTAGAAAGACTGGAAGGAAACACTGCAGGAGTGATATAATATAGCAAGTAAGAATTATAAGCTAGTCCCAAATCTTACTTAATATCCAAGAGGCAACTTTCCTCTCTTCCCTCACAGCTGGGGGGGGGGGGTACAGATGGGTTGAATCCAAGGGTAAGGTAAGACTCTTGGAGAAATACAAAACTATGCCAGTATTCTAACCACTAATTGTTTAATTACAGCACAGACATTTTTGAAAACACCTACAGTACTGCACCACCACCTTGCTTCATAAAGCTGTGGAGCTGCCTGTGATGATTCAATGTTTAATATTAAAAAGAATCAAACACTACTTGTGATCTATAGCTAAGTAAGGCCAAGGAATTGAAATCAACTTCTTTTTTACTTATTAGAAAAATCAACAGAAGATCATTACTGAACAACCTCAGGATGATCTACACTATATTTCTTCCACGATTTTATTGTGCTGTTTCATAACAATAAAAAAAAAAAGGAAATCATGGCTAACATTTGGAAACAAGGAAAATAGTAAATGTCATCGTATAATGAAAGAGGTTTAGATGACTGTCAAAGCTCATTCATGCTTGGTTTAAACATTGGATTTGAACTACTCTGGCCAGCCAAATGTACTGAACAAGATAAATACTGCATTTAACAAAAGCAGATTGTTGAATGTTCTCTAACATACATGGGATATTCTCCAGGAGGAATAATGTATTCAACCACCAAGTGAGGAGTAAAATTTTAAGAACATTGGCATTACATCAGGCATCTTTTCTACCTACAATATAAAATTTGAAACTGAGCCAGCTCACATCTGTAATCCTGTAGCTACTCAGGAGGCTGAGATCCAAGTATCGAGGTTCAAGGCCCGCCCAGACAGGAAAGTCCATGAGACTCTTACTTCTAATTAACCACCGGAAAACCAGAAATGGCACTGTGGCTCCAGTGGTAGATCGCTAGCCATCCTTGCACTGAAGAGCTGAGGGACAGTGCCCAGGCCCAGAGTTTAAGCCCCATGACTAACAAAAAAAATTGAAACTGATAATCTGATAATAGGAGGGAAACTAAAAATTTCACAGAAATGAAGAAATTAAACACACATTCTTCCAATGAATTGGAAGAGAAATCCACAAGTACCTCAAGATCAGCGACACTGAAAAGAATAAAACACTAAGATTCATGGAATGCAGCAAAAGTTCTAAGAGAAGTTTTTAGAAACAAACTCTACCATAAGTAAAAGAAAGATTTCAAACAAACCTAATTCACCTTCTTTTTTGAGGAACTAGAATGGACAGAAGAAAGGAAATAGATAAAAGCATTAGTACATGAAATAGTCTAGAGAACAGTAGAATGAGAAATGTAAAAGGAGGTATTATAACTGGTGCCACAGAAATATAAAAAGCCCATGAGTCTTTAATACGCAGATAGGTTGAATAAATTATATGAAATGGGTAACTCCTAGAAGCACTCAACCTACCTAAAATTAATAATAGAATATGAACAGTCCAATAATAGGTAAAGGTATTAAATCAGCAGTAAAAAATAAATTTCCTTTAAAAAAAATCAACAACATACCTGGTGGCTTAACTGTTGGATTCAACAAACAATCTAAATAATACCAATGCTTCTCAAATTCTTCCCCAAAATTTAAATGATAAGACTATTCCCAAACTTATTTTTTCAAGGTCCACATTTCACCCTAGTAATTGGAGTCCAGATAGAGACTAAAAAAGTAAATAAATTAATATCCCTGATGAGTACAGATTTTAAAATCTTCCACAAAACATGATCCAAAAAATCACCAACACACTAGAAGGAGCATAGACCCTTGGCTTAAGTAAAATGTATCCCTAGTGTTCAAAAATGGTCCAATTTACACAAACCAATTAATGTGACATGCTCTGTTTATAGAATGATTATTTCAGTAGATTTAGAAAAGAATTACAGAATTCAACCTCTTTGCATATTAAAAACTCCTAATAAATTAGGCAGAGAAAGAATTATACTTCAATATAAATAGCACTCTTAGAAGGAAAACAATCAAAATGAACTTCAATAATATCTATTGCTTTATCCTAAGATCAAATTTGTTTTGTCATTTTAAAACTTATCTAAAAGTACACAACTCACTTTACTTAAGATCTTTCTGCTCCTCCTCCTCCTCCTCCTCCTCCTCCTTCTCCTCCTCTTCCTCCTCCTTCTTCTTCATTCTACAAATTTATGATGTATCTCTTTGTTCTCTAGATTGCACATAGGCCATTTGTTCTGCATGGGATCACTTTTCTTTCTTTCATCAATTCTATTGTAACCTTCAGAATCCAGCTCTATTGCTTCCTTTAGGAGTATCATGGAGGGACATCAACTTTCCCATGAACGTAGCACTTACCAAAGCTGCCCTGTAACCTTTAACTGTGCACCGACATCTTTCCCCCTTACCAACATGCTTGTTTCCATAAGAACAAAACTCATGTTTTGCTTGGTCATCCTTCATTCCTTAGCACCTTGCTCACTACTGGACACAATGCAGGTTTTCAGTAGATATAAATTTCATAAGTTAATGATAGAACATTCTAAGCCTAGGTTGTCCACACATGTGCTATGAGAATTTAAGTAAAACACTTTTCAGGGCTCAATTTGCTCAACTACAAAATTAGATAAGCCAATGCAATCCTTTTTCATTAAAATTTGTTCAGGTAAGCATGTGACTACAGAAAATACTTCTGCTCATCTTATCACACATCCTGCTAAGACAAACTAATAAGCTCCTGGCTGCATCCCGCGATAAATGAAGCGCAGCAGTGCAAATCACAGAGCAGAATTGCCGAAACCCCAAAGCAGTGAGTACACTAATCATCTTAAAGGTTAGACTGTGCAGCAACCTCCCGAAGTACTTATTTATGGGGCAAATCTTGGGCACCATTTCTATGGATCCTGATTTTGTCAGTCTAGGCTGAGGCCAAGAAATCCTTATTCTCAACAGAAGTCCAAGAGGTCCCCATGACAGCCATGCCTGGCGAAATTCGCATTTTTCTATAGTAAGGCGGCTGAAGCGGTAGGCTCTTTAACTTGAATCTGTTGAACGTAAAATGATGAAAGGTGAAAAGGCGACACTCCTGCAGCTAGACTTACTAACCAGAGTCAGCGGGATTTATCATTATCAGCATCTGTACTCGATGTTTGCCAATGCCCAGAGTGAATTTTTAATTTTTTGCAATGATCAGGAGTATAGATTGATGCCACTTAGCATGCAATGGTGAGACACTAGAGATACTTACAAATAGTCTACAGAACACAGGACCACCCCTCCACAGATTTATCTGATTTAAAGAAGGGGAAAGGATCCCAATGATCCAGGTATATAATACATGTAATAATATTAATACAATATAGACTTACATAATTTATAATATAATGTATACATTATACATAGCATATGTATATATGTATATATAGTGTATATACATAGCATATGTATATATGTATATATAGTGTGTGTATATATAGTGTATATACATAATTTATAATATAATGAATACATTATACATAGCATATGTATATGTATATATGTATGTAGATATGTATATATACATATGTATATTATGTATATAAATGTATATTTATGTATATAGAGTGTCTATAGTATACATATATACATATATGTGTGTATACATACATTATATACAATGTAGATACAATATGTATATATACATCCCTATGCATATATATACATACATGTATATACAATGTATATATAATATCTATATGAATATTTCTTGTATAAATGAATATAATATAAATATTTTATATGTATATATTAGATAATATACAAATATATAATATATAAATATATAATATGTAATTGTATATCATATTTATATATTTATAGCATGATAAAACCCACAAAAAACTGCTAAAAGGAAGGATGAGGAAGAGTAATGTAGATGTGGTGAACTTGATCAGAGTGCATTATACTCATGTACAATATCACAATAAACCTCCTTTGTACAATTAATACAATAATTTATTTAGAAATAAAGAATTAACTGGTTCAAGATGTCACAGAGTTGAGGTCCAGAAATGCTAGAGTCAAGCCAAGCTGATTGATGGCAATGATTATCAGGAAATATTCCCAAAAGTGTCATGTGACAGAAGCAGATATTGATTGGACCTAATTTCAGGCACAATTTCAATATTTTGCTACCTCAGCGCGTTGCGGGCTCAGCCGCACTGGTGAGGCTGCTTTAATGCCCAGGCAAGAACCTCATTTAATAACGCCTACTATTTGAAGTGGAACTCATGTGGTTTTCTTAGGAAATAGGAAACCACAACAACGCCTGTGGACTCTTGTCAGAAAACACCTCACGTGTGATTCATAATCTACATGAAAAGTAATTCCAAGGCAGGTGAGTTTTGCTGCAAGGTCTTCATCTCTGGTAGCAGGGGAAGGTCACCTTTATTATCCAGCTTCTATGCTTGGAAATGCAAATGAAGGAGTTAAGATCTTCTTCTGCAGCTTAAGTCAGAAACCAGAAGCATGGATAAATTTATAAAAGCTACAAACTGACTTAGTTGAAAGGGCAAAGGATAAGATATTATGGTCTGATATTACTACCTTGATGCTAAAACAGACTCAAGGGGTGAGTGAAGCTTGACCTTCATTCATTCACTGACCTCTGAAAAGTCTAAAGAACGTCAGACCTTCTTATGACCTTTAAAATAATATTGTCTGTGATTTCCCATCAACAAATAGATGGCAAGCTTATCCATTTTTTTAAAAAAGCATACTTTCTCCAGTATCTTTGCTGGAAAAAAAACTCAATTTAAAATTAAAACCTGTAGTGTTCCAAAAATTCTCTTAAAATTTAAAGTTGTTTATAAGGGAAGAGTGTGATTCAGAGATTGCATCCGAGGTCATGGAGCTCCCAAATGGAAATGCGAGGGTTCATTTGGAAAGCAGATTACCAAGAGGGAGCAAGACTGAAGTGGTGAGACAAGAAACAGGATCTCTTGCAAACATCACTGTCAAACTTAATGCCAGAGCCTCGGAGGTCACTGAAAATACACTCATCTATGAGAAATAACAGAGACAACAATGCTTAGTACATTTAGTCTTTTAATGACATACCCAGAATGCTAGCTTCCTGGCAAGTCTTAGAATAAAAACAGACATTTCCCTTTATCAGATGGACAGTTCTTTTGATACAATTTAAGTTCCTCTCCTCTGTTCTCAATACACATACACAGATGTGTGTGTTTGTGTGTGACTCTGTGCACATGCATACGTATATAAACATATATGCATGGATATATGTGGATATATGCATAGATATATGTATGTATATTTTAGCTCTAGTATTCACATATAAGACCAAACATATGACCTTGGGTTTTCCTAATTATGGAATGTATCATTTAGTATAATGTTTTCCATTTTCTCACAAATGACAATTTCATTCTTATTTGTGGTTAAATAGTATTCCATTGTGTGTATATACTATTTCCTTGAGCCGTTCATCAATGGTATGAGGGCTTCCTTTTCCCCTCACCCTTCCCAGTCTGTGTTGTTGTTTCCAGTGTGTGTTGATAGCTATTCCCACTGGGATGGAATGAAATATCTCTCATTGTGATTTACATTTCCTTTGTGGCCACAGATATCAGGATGCTGAGTATGTCTTCATGTACTTATTACTTATTTGTACCTCTTCTTTTGAGATTTATCTATTTTGTCCAGTTTCCCATTTAACCCCACTTTGGGGGGGTCAACTTTTTGTGCACGCTGTACATTTCTAGTTATTAAGCCTTTGTCAGATGGCTGGCTGGCAGAGATGTTTCTCCCACTCTGTAAGCTGTGGCTTCAGTCATGCCTATCGCTTTGCTGATCAGAAGCTTTTAGTTTAATGAGATCTCATTTGTCCATCCTTGCTCCTATTTGCTAAACTATTAGAGTTCTATGTAAGAAGTGATTGCCTGTGCCAATATGCTCACATTTACCCTGTGCCTTCCATAATGGTTTCCTCTAATAAGATCCTTGATATAGTTTGAATTGTTATTAGTATAGGGTCCGGGATAGGTGCCTCATTTCAGCCTTCCAGCTTTTCCCAGTCACATTTGCTGAAGAGATTGCCTTTCCTACATCATACTCAAAAAAGCAGATGACTGTAGTTCTGCAGGTTTATCTCAGCCTGGGTTGGCTTTGAATCATGAGATCTTAGCTTCCTGAGAAGTAAGAATGATAGGCATGAGCCACCTCTACACAGCTGACATTGGGGTTTTGATGGACCCTGAATATGGTGGGGATAGCTTTTAGCAGTCTAGCCATTTCACAATGCTAATTCTGCCAATCCAAGAGCATGATTTGTCTTTCTATATCCTAGTGTTATTTTCAATTTCCTTGGATGTTAAGCTGTATTGTGTAGATATTTCATTGTGTATGTATTTTATTTCCTTGTGTAAGTTTATTCTTCAGTATCTATTGGAGGTTATTGTGACTACAATTGTTCTATTGATGACTTTTTCAGCCAGTTCATTACTTGTGTACAGAAAAGCAATTGATTTTTGTGTATAGATTTTGTGCCCTGGTTATCAGATCTAGGAATCTAGGGGTACAATCTTTAGGGTCCTCTGTGTATATGACCCTATCATCTGCAAATAGAGATGATTTGGACTCTTCCTTTCATATTATGATTCTCTTTATTTCTTTCTCTTGCTTTATTGCTTTGGATAGAAATCCCTATTATTATATACTGAATCTGAGTACATTGTTGTCTTGCTCCTGACTGTGGAGGAAATAATTTCAGTTTTTCCCCACTCATGATCATTTGGCTGTAGCTCTGACACACCTGGCCTTTACTATGTTAAGGTACATTCCTTCTATTGTTTGGTTCTTCCAAGCTTTTACCATAAAAGGATGTTGAGTTTGTCAAAAGCTTTCTGTGCATTGAGATAATGATATGATTCTTGTCAGTAATTCTATTTACGTGCTGTGTTCCCTTTATTGATTTACATATGTTAAACCAACCTTTCATAACTGGAATAAAAGTAACTTGATCATGGTGTTCCATCTTTTTAATATGTTGTTAAATTCTCTTTGCAAGTATTTTATTGAGAATTTTGGCATCAAAGTATGTTCATTAAAGAGATTGGTCTACAGTTCCGGGGGTGGGGGAGATGACTGTTTCATTTGGAATGAGCAAAATACTCTCTACACAGAGTGAGTTTGGTAGGACTCTTTTTTTCCTTTCTATCTCCTGGAAAAGTTTGGAAAATATTGATGTTCTTCTTTAAGATCTAGTAGAATTCGGTAATGAATCTGTCAGGTCTTATGCTCTCCTCTCTTGGGAGACTATTGTTGCTTCAATCCCATTGCTTGTTACAAATCTATTTAATTGTTTTATACCCTTTTGATGCCATTTGGATAGGCCAAGTACATATAAAAATTTACTCATTTCTTCTAGATTTTTCAAGTGTATTTGAATTTAGGTTTTCAAAATGTCCCCTTGTCGTTCTCAGGATTTTTTTTCTATTTTTTGGGAGGAGTAGGGTCGGTCCCGGGGCCTGAATTCTGGGCCTGGGCCTGGGCACTGTCTCTCAGCTCTTCAGCTCAAGGCTAGCACTCTACCACTTGAGCCACAGTGCCACTTCCGGCTTTTTCTGCTTATGTGCTGCCAAGAAATCAAACCCAGGGCCTCAACCTTCAAGGCGAGCACTCTACCACTGAGCCACCTTCGCAGCCCAGTTCTTAGGATTTTATTAATATGTGCTGTGATGTTCCCATTCATATCTCTAATGTTATAAACTTGGAATTTTTCTCTCCTCCTTAGTTATGGGATTATATATTCTACTTACCTTTTCACACAGTCAACAGTTTTGTTCAGTGATTGTTTGAATCTTTGGATAGATTTTCAATCACTATTTCATCAAGTTCTTCCCTAATCCTTATTTCTTTCCATATGATAATTTGAGGTTTGGCAAGTTCTTCTTTTTCTAGGATCTTGAGTTGAATCAGGCTGTTTGAGAATACTTTACTTACTTTTTGTTTTGCTTTCTTTTGTTGTTGTACTGCTGCTGTTATAGGTACTCAAAGCCCTAAACTTTCCTCCTCACGCTGACTTTGCTATATCCCAGAGGTTCTGTGTTTTCCTTTATACTAGATTCAGGAATATCTTAGTTTTTGCATCCCATTGATCATTCAGAGTTGTCTCTATGTGTTTTTATAGTTTCTATCGAGTCTCTTACTATTCATTCTTAATTTTAATTCATTATGATCTAGGAAGATATAAGGAATGATGTCAATTTCTCTTATTTGTTAAGACATGCTTATTGACCAAAATCTGACCTAGGTTGGTAAAAATTCTGTGAGCTGCTAAGAAGAAAGTGTACTTTTCAATCAGGAGGAAGAATCGTCTGTTGATGTTGTTAAGTCCAGGTGCTCTATCAAGCAATTGAATTCTGAAATTTCTTTGGGAAGTTTGTTTATCAGGATGATCTGTGCACTTGGAAATCTAAGTTCCTCATGAGCTCAGGTGACCATTTATTTACCTACACTTGGGAAATTTTCTACTATAATTTCCTTGAATAACATCTATTGTCAATACAAATAAAAATTAATCTACTTTATCTTAATGGTACCAATAGAAGTAGAAGTGTGAAAGTGTGTGTGTGTGTGTGTGTGTGTGTGTGTGTGTGCTGGTCCTGAGGCTTGAACTCCAGCGTGGGCGCTGCTTCTGAGCATTTCTTCCCAAGGCTAGTGCCATAGCTCCACTTCTGGCTTTTTAGTGGTTAAGTACAGATAAGAGTCTCACAAACTTTCCTGCCAGTTGTCTGGCTTCAATCTGTAATCCTTACATCTCAGCCTCCTGAGTAGCTAGTATGACAGGCTGAGCCACCGGCACTGCCCAGTCTTAAATAGTTTTAAAAAGAGTTTCCATTTAACAAAGCAGTTTATAAATAAAATACACTTTGATCAATATCATCCCTTTCAACATTTTCATCCATCTCTCCCTTAAGTTTTTAGGATACACATTGAATTCTTGTCTGCATTCCACCCCCACCCAGCCTTCTCTTCATTCCTTTACCACTCTCCCCTTAACCTGATCCCACCCCCTTTCAAATAAGGACTTTCTGGTGTTTACTTTGTTGAACTTTGACTTTGCCTTGTAAGGAATTATCCTATTTGAAAACTCCCTTGAATCGACTACATTTCAGCTAACATCTTAGAATCTCATTAAAGCACACAGTCTAATTTTGTAGTGAAGGAGCCTAAGGTTCTTCATTTTGGACAAGTTCCCCAGTAATGTCCATATTTCTCAGTAGATAATATTTTTCACACCAAGCAGTTAGGTCTATTCCCTACGGTTTTCAATAATTATATTAATTCAGCAAATATTTATGAAGCATGCAAAATAACATTAAATGAAACATGGTGCTTTCCTTGAGGAACTTGTGGAGCACACAGCCCCATAAAGCAAGCTGAGCTGTCCGTTCATGAAGGCGCTGGCGAAAAAGATAAATAGCAGCAGGGACAACAGCGGTGGTCAGCCATATCATTCCTTTCTTTTACAAAGTTTCTAGACCAGATGTGACAATGAGTGAAAAAGCAAACAAAACCATGCCATAATCTTCTATAATCATGTCAGAGAAGAGAGAAAACAAGAACACTGCAGAGGGGAAGAGGAGGAAAATGCAGTGAAGAATTCAATGTATAGCCTACAAAATAAAGAAGAGTGAGGGAAAGGGGAAGTAAGGGATGGGTAAAAATGTTGAAAGGGGTAACATTCATCAAGATGCATTGGATTATGTCATTTGCAGGGAAATGGACGGACCTAGAACAAATCATGTTAAGGAAGGTAGTAAGCCAAGCTCAGAGACACACTTATGAGGAAGCTAGATCTAATATACCCCCAGAACGTGGTAAATTATACAGGATTCTAGACATTCACATACAGTGAGACCAAAGGAGGATATTCTTAGGAACAAAAAGATGCAATGCCTATGTGGATATAAAATAATATAAAATAAACATATAAAATATAAAATAATATTTATCAAAATGAACACCAGGATACGGAGTTTTATTGATGTTTTTGTTTCTTTTCTTTTAGTCTTGCTTGCTCATTTATCTGACCTTGGGAGTAAGGAAAGGCACAGAAATGGAGGGACAAAAGGTGAACAAATGCAGCTGTGGTACTCACTAGACACTATATTGAAAATGAACTATACAACTTGTGCATGGGGACAGGAGGGAAAAACTGAGAGAGAGGGAGGGAAGGGATGACATTGTCCAAAAATAAATTTGTATAATGCCTTTTTAATAATAAAAATTATTTTAAAAGATGTATTGTTTTCATAAATGGCAACTCCTCTGTGCAACTACTTAAAGATGTTTTTAAGCCAAAAACAGGAGAATTCTGCAAAAACTACAGCCATGACTTACAGATCAATTTTTGGTGACTGTGGTTTCTTTACTAACAGTAAAGTTTGCCTTGTTCCACCTTCTAAAATTAAAGTTATTAAAACACCAGTCATTGAATTAGGTTTGCTTCCTGAAAGTGCCCGTGATAGGCAAAAGAATGGTCTCTCTTATCCTAGGAAGCTGGAGATATTCTGTGACACAACACAAAGAATTAAGGTTGGTGTATCCAGTTGACGTGGAGCTGAGGAGTTTTCAGATGAGTCGAAGTGGCCCAGATCTAATCACATCAGTCCTTATAAGCAAAAGAGGAAGACAGAGACTTGAAGAACAAATACAAGATACCATTACTGCCATCCTTGAAGAAGGAAAAGGGACACAAACCCTTGTAGAAATCAACTCTTTAGAGCCACAGAATGAATGCAGATACACAAGCCTCTTTGTGTGTAGGGGGGGAGGGGGGAGGAGTGGTTTTCCAGATTCCTCACCCCCTTTCCTCAGAACCCATTAACTTATACTAAAGGAGAGAAAGGGTTTGTAGATGCTGTGTCATGAAGAATTGTGCCAATAATAACAGTTGCACAAAAACTGACTCAGTTTCTAGATGATGGAAAAGAGATATAGGAAAAAATACAGAAAGGAGGAGGAAAACTACTGCCATCACCATGAAAAAAGCTACAAACACAAAGAAAACCCATGGATCCCCTCTGACTCTGATAGAACTGAGAGCTGCAAAACTAAGAGAAATGCTAGAATTGGAGCCAGAACAGAAAATAAAAAGTGGGTCCAATGGAAATCCACATGAAGCACATGGACTGGAGTGGAGTGGTACTCGGGGACCATTGAGGTCAGTCTCTCTCATACCTTAAAGGAATTCTGTCTAAGGATGAAACTCTGTCACCATACAGAGTTTCAGAGCACCTTTACAATATGTCATTCTTCCATCTGAAACATGACTAAAAACCACCTCTCTGATTATCTTTGGATAATCATTTATAGCTTACTTGCTAGTAGAAAAATAGAAAAATGCCAAATGCCCTTTTAAAACTAAATCAAATAAATACTCCTGGGGATAAGGACCATGTTTTATTTATCTGTGTCCCTAATATTAAGAGGGGGCATGGTAGGAATCTGTTTAATTAGTAAATTTCCTCTTGAAGACAGCTTCTGTCACACCAGCTTATATCTGCTTAGGTATTTTTATAGGCTCAGAATTCTTAACACAGTGGCCAGAGACCAATAATTCTCGATGTATGAATAAATGGAATTTACAACAGAACAGACAAGACTTTGGCCCTATAAAGTAGAGATTTAACAACTCAAGTCAATGGACAATTCATCTAGCACCTTCTTGGAGGCAAGAGCACAATAAACATCTGACACATGAAGAAAAGGGCTTTAATTCTAAGTATTTTTTTAATTTAGTTTTGTTTTGATAAAGAAGAGGCTTTGCTCCACGCAAGGAAGCATTTGCTAAAGCGCAGGTCACATCTCATTTCAAGTGCTTTCAATGGCAACCATCCTCTGAAAAGATCAATGCTTCATTTTCATTACTAGCTCTATCATCAGAAGTGAAAAAAGGTGGGGAAATCAAATCCATTGTTGAAAAACATGCTCTGTAATTTTAATCATGGACTTCCCCTTATTAGCAAGTATCCTAGGAATTCCTAAGGATAGATCTGCACAGCTACGTCCACCAAGTTGTGCTTTTTTTGTGCATATGCACGTTTTTT
This sequence comes from Dipodomys ordii, assembly GCF_000151885.1. Taxonomy (NCBI): domain Eukaryota; kingdom Metazoa; phylum Chordata; class Mammalia; order Rodentia; family Heteromyidae; genus Dipodomys; species Dipodomys ordii. Next base: position 5,226,861 of record NW_012267320.1, on the reverse strand, counting down.
TAATTTACTGTTATTGCGAACGTGATATATAGAGGGCTTAGAGTTCTGTAAGTCAGGTAATGAATACCTTTCTTTTTGGACAGTGTGATCTCTTCTCTTCCTTGCTCCCAGTTTTTCCCTCCTGTCCTCACCTACAACAAATTGTATAGTTCATTTTCAACATAGTGGCTAGTGAGTATCACTGCTGCATTTGTTCACTCTTTGTCCCACCATTCCTGTGCTCCTCCTCTGCCTGCCCCAAAACAGATAAATTTAAATATAAGCCAAAAGGTACAGGAAACAAAGCCCGCAACAAAGCAAAAATTAAAGATATACATATAACACAAAACCTCTTGGAATTCTTCCAACCATCCATGGGGTTCAAATCCCACCAGGGCTGAGATGAGGAACTGTAGAGAAGGAAATGTGAACCAACATGGAGTCATATCACTAACTCAAAGGAGAAGGAAATGTATTGTTTTAGTTTTCAACAACTCCTGTTTATAATCAACAGAGAGAAATACCAGCAATTGAGATGTTTTTTGTCATCGTGGGGGTCAGAACCTCAAGTCTTTTAACTGAATAGATAGGCGCTCTTCTGCGCGAGCCACATCCTTAGAACTTTTCATCCTTATTTTTAAGACTTCACATATTCCCCCTGGAGCTGCCTAGTCCATAATCCTCCCTTCATAGTCCCCATTAGAGCTACAATGACAGTATCTACTGTTTCTGTTGAGATGAGATCTAAAAAAATGTTTTGTCTCAGGCTGTCCTGGAACCACAGTCCTCTCGATCTCAGCCTTCCACACAGCCGCAATGACCAGACACTGCTCTCAAACCCAGCCCTTGGTTGACATGGGGGTCTTTGTGAACATTTACCTGAGTCAGTCTTGAGCCATGTTCCTCCCTATCACGGCCTCTGGAAAACCAAGGTTACAAGTGTGAGTCCCTGGCCAGCTCACTTAAATAAATGTTTACAATTGAAATCTCAATGTAAAAGAAAACATGATCAGCACCCCCTTTTCCTGGTTGCACAGTATAAAAATGTGGTTAAAATTAGCCATTACAACTGGGTACTGGTAGCTCATGCCTATAATCCTAGCTACTCAGGAGGCTGAGATCTGAGGATCACAGTTCAAAGCCAGCCCAGGCAGAAAAGGCTGTGAGACTCTTATCTCCAATGAACCACCAAAGAAGCCAGACATGGAGCTGTGGCTCAAGTTGTAGAAGGCTAACCTTGAAAAAGAAATGCTCAATGGTAACACCCATACCTGAGGTCAAATCCCAGAGCCAGCACCTCCCCTCAAAAACCGGTAATTATCACAAATGAGAACTTGATTAATTCAAGACCATGAAAACACAGTAAAATAAGTAACCAAGACCAAAAATACGTGTGCTGAATGAAATCCATTTATTAGGAGACTCACAGGAAAACCGATTCCTACCCACACTCAACTTGAAATGCTGACGTTGAAGGTAGTAACGGAGGAGCAGAGCAACACTAAGGAATAAGGCTAAAGTTCCAATATATAATCCTCTGGGGGGTGGGGGAGGGAGGGAGGGAGGGAGGGAGGGAGGGTGCAGATTGCACTTGGTTTGGTCTCAGGATTCTGGGTGATTTGCTCTTCATCATGGAAGAGCAGGACCACGGGTCAGAAGTCACTCTCGTCCAATCCCACGTGGAGGTCAGGCGGGGAGACAGCCATGGTTCTTCAGGTGGCTCTTGGCTTCACAGCTCTGGGGGGGGGGGGATTCCTGTCGTCATCGGAGCCCTGGGTCCTTCAGTAGGTGCTGTAGCCGAAGCCAGAGCCAGACCCCCAGGGCCTGTAAAAGCTACTGCCATAGCAACAGCCGTTGTTGAAGTTGCCACCGCCAAAGCAGTGGTTCCGGGAGCTGTAGATGGAGGCGCAGCCGTGGTTCAGGGGAGAGCCCAGGGGAATGACGCAGTTGAGGGGGGTGGCTCTGTAGTTCCCGTGGAAGTTGGTTCCATAGCAGGGGTAACCTGGAAAGTAACTTCCGCAGCAGAAATAGCGAGTCATGGTGGCAGGTGTTGGGAGGGATTCGGCTAGACTGTGCAGAGTGAGGTACTCGAGTTTTGAATGAAGGTCTCCTCCTGCCCAGGGCTTTTTATACCTGGAGCTGATGCACCTGGCAGCCACCAATTTGCATAAGTAATGCCATTATTTCCTAATAAAGCGCATATCTAGAAACCCACAGATTTTTGTGGGATTTTTCTTTTCTGTTTACAAAGAATGGCACCCTCTCTTCAAAGCCAGTAATCATCCTAGACTTGTCACTGAATTCTTTTCATCAGTGGGCCCTTGTTTAACTGCCATTCTCCTTGCATCATGTAAGAGACTCTATCATTGGAGACTCTAAGCCCTCTGCTTATAAACTCCTCCCAACTGGCATAGCTAGGCTAGAGAGAGGGAGAGAGGGAGAGAGGGAGGAGGGAGGGAGAGCTTTGGTAAGAATGTACACACTTCAGTTGGAGTCAAGGCCATTGACTCTGAGCTCTTCTGACATAATGTCGTTTTGAAACTTAGGCTGCAATTCTATAGACCCTTCAAAATTAATTCAATGTATCAATCCAAAACACTGGTATGCCAAATTATTTATGGGTAGAGAGTTTTCTTTTTGGACTTAGTGAGGTCATTTATACAAAATATCATGAATGTCTAAAGACTACTGAATCATTAGCTATTAAATGGCTTGTTTGGGGCTATGTAAATATCACTTCAACAAATTGGATGTTTTTTTAAAGCATTGCTACAAAGAAACATCAGATCTAGTCTTCATGAGGAAGTTGCATGGGTACCATGTAAAATGGCTAGAGACAATTTACTAGTAATTTTCTTCTCTTGTGTTTATGAGCTTCATCTCTGTCGGCACACATTTCATTTTTTATAGCAATCATATGATCTTCAGATGTAAATTATCTTGGACATTGCCAAACTATCTTCTTGTGGAGTTGTCACACTCCTACCAAGTGGAATGATGCCCAGTTTCAAAATCACATTATACCTTACTGGCTCCTGGAAAAAAAATAAGGCTGAATGTCTACTATAAAATAAAAATGATGTTTAGGAGTTCAGTGCTCCATCTTGGCCCTGTTTTTCCCTGTGCGATGATTTATCATGCAGATGTTAAACCAAGAAGAACTGGAGCTCAGAAACAAAAAAAAACCTATTCCAGGTTAAATATGTAGGAGGAAATCTTTTTCACCTGTGAATAAAAAAATCTTAATTCCCTGAAAGTAAGAAAAGTTTCCATGTATAAAGTCATCTTGTGCTGGGCGCCAGTGACTCATTCCTGTAATCCTAGCTACTCAGGAGGCTGAGATCTGAGGATCGAGGTTCAAAGCCACCCCTGGCAGGAAAGTCCATAAGACTCTTATCGCCAATAAAAAAAAAAAAAACACTAGAAAACCGGAAGTGGTACTGTGGCTCAAGCGGTAGAGCATTTGCCTTGAGCTGAAGAGCGTAAGGACAGTGCCCAAGCCCAGAGTTCAAGCCCCACGATGGATAAAAAATAAAATGTCATCTTGCTTACTTATCCTTGATGGACAAATACAGAGTCAGATAGGGAAACTTAATTAATCCCATTGGACATCTCTTCATTAAGCTTTTACCTCCAAGGGCACCTGACAAAGGAGCTGCCTATAAAAATTCATTAAGTTGATATGACTTCTTTACCTTTACAAATGTACTGTGTTGTGAGAGTTTATAGCTATGAAGAACCAAAAGTCAAAATCTATTCTCAAATTCAATTTTTAAACTAAACGAATAAATGTAAATGGCATTGTCAGCTCAAGGGTATGAATTATAGAGATGATGTATCAGCTGCTACATAAAATTAAAAAAAATAGGAACAGGTGAGAGGAATCATGACTGAATTAATTGTAACTGCTGACCAGTTTGCCAAAAATGTCTGGTTCTATCAGGCAAAAACACTGGAACCTGTAATTTGGACATGTTGCCACAAGGTGGCAATGGTATTTTTGCTGCCAACCAGAAGATAAGACTTGAGGTTGGCAAATGTTAAGAAGAATATCCTGGTGGAGACATAGAATTCCATTGTATATATATACCACATTTTCTAGATCCATTCATCTACTGAAAGGCATCTTTATTTGAAATTCAGAACTCCAAGAGCTGTCCTCTCCCACCCTCACCAGTTGAGTCTGGAAATCTTTGTGTTTTGTTTTTTTTTAATGAGTATCTCATGGTGATTCTCATGAATAAACCATCTTGATAAATACCAGCGCCAATCTTTCATGAGATGTCAAGCAAGCTGCCTTTGAGCTTGACTGTTTGCACTCACCCTGAGCTGCTTATCTCCCATTGGCAGGAGTGTTCTGCTTCAGTTACAGATGACCTATTTCCTTTGACTCTGGGTGACAGAGATAAGGAAAGAAAATGCCTTGGTTTGTCTTCCCATTTCCCCGCGCTCAGCACTTCTTGTCTGATTAGACAGAGAGGGCAAAAGTTAAGTGTCCAGTGCTTTTCCCATTTCAGGAACAGCCTACCTAAAGAGTGTCTGGTTTTGTTACCCTAGATCAGGAAAAAAAATATACATAGAGATATACGTATATAAATATATGTCTCCCTTGTTTTTATTTTCTTCTTTCCTCTCAGACTTCCTGGGAAGAAATTCTAAACCAAGTACTTGATTATTTAATAATTATATATATAATATATTATATATAATTTATATATATGGTGTGGGGCTTGAACTCTGGGCCTGGGTGCTGTCCCTCAGCTCTTCAGCTCAAGTCAAGTGTTCTATCACTTGAGCCACGGTGCCACTTCCAGTTTTCTGGTGGTTCATTGGAGATAAGAGTCTCACAGACTTTCCTGCCTGGGCTGGCTTTGAACCACAATCTTCAGATCTCAGCCTCCTTGGTAGCTAAGACTACAAGCATGAGCCGCCAGCACACAGCTTCATATTTTAAATATTAGTAATTATATATACCCACACTAGGCTTGTTCTATGTGAAGTTGTACTCTGAACAGTCCAAGCACTTTTCAGTGATTCATTTTTCCATATTTAATATGTGTGTGTGTGTGTATGGGACTTTTGGTGCCCTCACCTAAGCACTTGGCAGAGAGCTGGTTTTTTATTTGGTGTCATGATCTTATGATGTGGATATGTGATTAGAAAACTGGTTCCAGAAAGCTTCAGCAAGTTTCCCAATAGCACTGGTTCATAGTCGGCAGGATCAAGCTCCTAGCAATGCTATCAGGCTCTGAACATGTGCTTAACTGCTTTACTATGCTACCATCAAAATGCCATTAAAACTTTTAACAGCTTTGGCTTCTAAAATGTTTCGGGTATACAATTGGCTGTGCTGTTCTCTGAAGGAGCATATCAGCCAGGAAAGACTAGTCATAGCCTCTGAAGCAAGCAACCAACAACCCCCATGCTTTGAAAGATCAAAGGTTTATTTCATGAACGCACTGCACGTCTTTTCAGACTGATGGATGTCTCTAGTTTACATAATGCTCAACTAAAGACCTAAGGTGACTGAGCTTCATTGATCTGAACTAGCCCATGCTGGGAAAGAAAATGTAGCAAATCACACTCGCACACACATACACACATGCGCAATCACACAAAACACAAACTCCTAAAGACAGTTGGAAATATCACACCGCGTTACTTCCACACTCCTTTCATTTACTATATAAAACGAATTGTGTGTCCACACCTCAATTTCCAGTTTAGACAGTGCAACCTTACTATTTACCCAGAAGAAGAAATTTCACAAGTTGCAGAATAACATTCATAAATTCCACTAAGAGTTTAGATTCTTCACAAAGACTAAAAGAACTTTAATATCTTTTAAAGGAAGGCAGAGCAAGATGGTGGAGTAGAGGAGCCCAAGGCTTGTCTCTTCCTCAGACGCAGAAGAAGAAAACACAATGGTATTATAATCAGAGAACCCGGGAGAGGGTGCTGGAGTGCACCCCAAGAGTGGTAGAGACCTGAGTAGGCAGACTTGGAAAGCCCACATGAAAAAGGAAACAAATTTCTCCCCCACTGTGGAGAGGGAGTACTACAGGAAAAGGTGAAGGAAAGGCATCTGGTGCTCTCCACCAAATGCTTGGACACTCGAGTCATTGGAAAAGAAAGAGCAAGCAAACCACAAGTACAACCAACAAGAGAAGGAAAACGTAAACATTCTACAAAAGAAAAAAAAGGCAACAATAATAAGATGGCAGGAAGCATAAGCACTTTCTTTTCAATAATAACTTTGAATGTAAGTGGATTGAATTCTTCACACAAGAGGCATAGGGAGTTTTCATAGTGGAATAAAGAAAGCACAACTCTACGCTGTCTACAAGAAACTCAATTCATTGGTAAAGACACAAATGGACTGGTAGAGATAAGAAGGAGTGAAGATATTCCTCAACAGTAGTGTTCACATGGTTGGACTGTTCCAAGGAAGGTACCACATGGTGCCCACTCCCTTATCACCCAGATGGCTCCTATACACCGCCATCATGAGATTAGAGCCATGGCTAGAAGGCTGCCCTGCCCCAGTACCAGTGCTTCACCTCCTCTTTCAAGCTGTCCTGATGTAAGTGGTCTTAGTGCTATGACCCTGTATGTGGGGTGTGTAAACTTCATAGAACAGCAAGACCCTGCATCAGGACCTGCATGCTGCCCTATCCCCAGCCGGAAGAAGACTATGACTCAACCAGCCCCACATGACCATGAGTCTGTAGGAGTCTTACCCTCATGCAGAAGACAAGACTGTACTCAGTGGACACAGCCAGCTCCTCACCAGAACCCAGTGTGATGGGTGGGTCACATGGACTCAGTAAAGAGTTCCCTCTGCATTTCCATGGCCCTACTGTGGAGGAGAGGCTACTACCCTCAACCCACCATGACACAGCCATGACACAGAGTCTTGCAGCATTCACTGACTTGCCAATAAGGCCTGGAGCTAAAGAAATCAAATAACCACTGTACACCTACCTGAAACCAAACCTAGCATGTCCTACACAACCAGTGCCTTCACACTCATCCATCAGTAAAAATCTTTCCTTATGAATATCATTCTATAAAACCAGCAGAACTTCCTATTCCACTAATGAAGACGCGATCGCAAGGACACAGAGACATTCAAAGGGAAGAAAGCAGGCCAGCCCTAAAGAACTAAGACAGCTATCTAGTAACTGACCCCTAGGAAAGAAAAATGTATTATAACTTAGTAGAAGCAATTCAAAGTAATGATTCTAAGGAAATTCAGAGACAGACAAGCACATATCTCAACAAAGCGAGGAAAACAATTCATGATCTGAATGAAAAAATCAGTAGAGTGCTAGACTTATTTTTATAATTGTTGACGCCAAAGACTTCAATAAATGAAATACTAAAAATATGGGTGAGAGCATCAACAGCCTAGAGTAAGTAGAAGAACGTTCTGAACCTTAAGTTATGGTTTTGGAATAACCTACTTACAGGAAAAAGAAGAAAGCAAAGAATGAAAAAGAACAAACAAAGCCTATGGAACTGGGAACCAGTAAACTGACAAATACTCACATTATGAATGTTCCAGAAAGAGAAGAGATAGAGAAAGACAATGTAATGAATCAACCTAAAGAAATCCTATCCAAGGCACATTATAATCAAGCTGTCAAAAGTCAAAGCCAAGGTCAAAACACTAAAATTTGCCGGAGACAAATACATATATATCAAGCCAGCGATAGGAGAATCTTCGTTAGCTGATCAACAGATTGTCAGAAGAGAGTTTCCAGGACAGGTGCAGTGATATATGAGAGGATATATTCAGAGCATTGAGAGAGAGAAAATGCTGGAATAAATGAGGAATAAAGTCCTCAGACAAGTGAAAGTTCAGGGAATCTATCACAAGTAGATCAGACCTGAAAGCAATACTTTCTGAAGGAAATGCTTCAGCAAAACAAGGGAAGGATAATAATTATTATGATGAAACATAACTAAGTACAAAGCTCACCAGTGGAGTAAATTTCATACATTGAAAATCCCCCGTTAGGTAGCCGTGATATTCAAATCTCTAAAACAAAGATTACCACTGAAAATTATCCAAACAATGATAACTACGACATGTTTAAAAATAGATGATACAGAAAGATGGAGATTAAAATAACAAAAGTATCAATTTGGGGGGACAAATATTTGTATGTGGCTAGAGCTAAGTTAGCAACTAAAAACAGTTGTACAACTTTTTAAATATAAGGCCTAGAGTAACCACAAAGTTTCAGCTCATACATGAATAAAAAAGATAATGAAGTCACAAGTTGTCACTTTAAAAAAAAAGCAAACAAACCACAAGTATCAACAACAAGAAAACAACAAATGTTAACATAACAAACGTAACAAACACAACCCGGAGAAACAAAAACCAACAAGAAAATGGCAGGAAGCATAAGCACTTTCAATAATAACTGTGAATGTAAGTGGATTAAATTCTTCACACAAGAGACATAGAGAGTTTTCATAGAGGAATAAAGAAAACACAACTCTAGGCCACCAACAAGAAACTCAAGTCATTGGTAAAGACACAAATGGACCGGTAGTGATAAGAGGGAGCGAAGATATTCCTCGACAGTAGAAACCAAAAGAGAGCCTGGGTAGCTAGACCGAAAGCAAGCGAATAAAATAAGCTTTAGGTCAAAAGCTATAAAAAGAGACATGGGGAAAATTCATCAAGAAGATGTAACAATGTGAAATACATATGCACTACTAAGGTTTGGCTGTGGCTTGTAACTACACCTGCGATCGAAGTTTGGACTTCGTTGTAGCAAGATTCAAGTTAGAGCCTAGTGGAAATTATCATGGGGGCTCCGTCCTCATAAATGGCTCCCAGGAGTGGGTCAGGTTTTAGAAGTGTGGATCAATTCCCCTGAGAGTGCATTATCAAAAACAATGAGCCAGGAAACACCAGCTCAGAGAGGGGCGTGGCTCATTGTTTATAGCTCCAGTGGCACAACTCTTCAGAGCAACTAACTTAGAATTTAACAAAATGATTGCCAGAAAAGCTGAAGCACGGGGAGAATGCAGACAAATGGAGAGTGGAAGAATGGGTGAATAGTCAGACAGTCATAATACTCTCATAATATATATATATACACACACACACACACACACACACATATCTATATCTATCTATCTATATATATATATATATATATGTATGTATGTTAAATGGAAACAGGAGACCTGAGGGGTTGGGTGGTGTTGGGAGATATGACAGAGAATGATAGAAGTGACATTAATAAAGACAAAAAAAGATGGATTGTACTCATAAAATGACATATTGAATTGAAACCCCTTTGTACAACTGTTTAAAGATGACCAAAAATAATAATAATAATAGTAATAGTTTTTAAAAACAAAGCTGTGCACCAGGATATCAAGACTGTCTGCCTCTGACTCCTGCATGTACCCTGCCCTGTCTGTTCCCTGTCTTTAAGGGACGATGCATTGCTGCTTTCTTCTGGTAACCATCTTTTTTTCTTCCAGACTGTTATGATTTACTGTTTTTAAAGAAATCCTTGTTTCTTCCATTTCTAGTGACATGGAGAGGAAGTGGGTGGTAGATGCATGTGTTCAGTCTGTCATCTACATACAATATCCTTTCCAATGTAATTCTTACAATATTAGGCCCCTCCCTCAAAATCTATTTACAGACCATTTTTCCCCCTGAAACTGAAGTCTGGCAGGGACTTGTAAGTACTATGGAACTGGTCCAAATTACATTTATGAAGATCAAGAAATGATATTTCTAGATTTTCATACCATACTGTTATAAGACAGAGAAATAAAGAAAAGAAAGGAAGAGAGAGGGGGGGATGATACCAGAAAATGAAAAGGCACTAAACAAGACTGCAGACATCTTGGTGCTTCCTGTGGTAGAGCACAAGTGAGTCAACTCTGTTTCTTTATAAAGTATGTGTTCTTTAATAGCAGAAAGTATGGCCATTCACTGGACCAGCAACACAAAGGTGAAGTATTGTCTAAATAGACATTTCTATGAGCGTCCTTCAGATCTTCCAGAGGTCTGTGAAGATGTGGAAATCTCTGATCACGTGATCATCTTGGATGTTGGGATGTTTCACTTCAGGTCAGCTTTTCAGCTGAGACCCGAGCTTTTCGGGGGAAGATGGATCTGTTATGGCATCCCTGATCTGATTCTACAGGCCAAGGCGGGCAGCTCAAAGCACATTCTAACAGCATGACTTTAGCAAGTCATTGAAATCTGGGGAAATAACAATATGAACCCCACGATGTTGTTGAGTGCATGCAGGAAGTTAGCGCACCTAAAGTGCTTATAACAGTGTTTGGTTTACAGTAAGTATTTAATAAATGCTGTTTACTTGTCATTACAAAGCATGGCTATCTTCACTGGACAAATTCTTAAGGTAGATAGGAAGGAGCCAAGAGAAACGGCCAAAGACAGCTTCAGGGTATCAATACAGGAAAAAGAATGAAGAAGTGCGTTCCGGGGTTAGCCTTGGAAGCAATGATATCAGAGTCAGGCACATAGAGTGTCTCAAGAAATGTGTTCACACATTAAAAATGCGTTCTGGCTTAGTTTTAAAAAAATCAGAGAAGTAGCCCAGAATAAATTCAACATCACAGATTGTAAGCAGCAAGCACTCAACTCCTAGGGAAAACTCTTGGTACTCTGCTGCCCTCTATTGGCTGTCACCATGTCCTGCATGTCTGTGAGCTGCTTGGGAGCTTGACAGGCTCTTGTCAATGGAGTCATCCAGCCTGCTATCTTCTAGCTTTGAAGCTGCCCCTTGTGTGCCTTGCCTTCACAAGTGTGATGCAGGCTGAGGCCAACAGTGGTGCCAGGAGATGTGGCTCTCAAAGCTAATTGGGAAAGTTTTGATAAATATCTTTGATTAAAGTCAGCTGTTTCTCGAGTCCTAATCTACTTGTCAGAGCAGAGATTATCCCAGTTACAATTCTACTGATGGGATACCCTTTATAGCTGTTTGTTCCATCTTCTGTCTTGTCAGAGATGCATATGGAGTAGAGTTTAGGGAGAAATTAAGAGACACCTGCTGGCTCAGCCTAGTCCAAAAATATTGCTTTCCCCAGATCCCGTGCAAAGAAAGAAACTGATATTTTCTTTTAAGTTCACTATGGCAGGATCAAGATTGATTTACAGGGTTTGTCTGTAAGCTCAATGCACTTCCATGTGGAAACCAACCAGCAAACCACTGTTTGCTTTCTACACAGAAGTTATATTTAAAAACTCAGAATATTTCCTCAACTAGGATTGCTACCTCTATAAAACTAAAGTTGAAGAGTCAGAAAAATTTGGAGGAAACTCAAAGATCAGTAGTACACAATTAAAGACCTTACCTAAAGAATTATTAAAAGACCATTTTGAAACGTCTTTGTCATTCAACCACACTTATTTACCATCAACAACATTAAATCAGCATTCTTTATGTGCAAGTACTTTCCTGCTATTAGAATCCACAGGTCAAAAGACATAGCTATAGTCATTTAGAAATGTGTGTATGGTGAGCTTGAAATGAAGGAGATGGGCATAAATTCTGCTAAAACCAAGAACAACAAATGCCTTTGGAAAGAAATCTCATTGGTCTGAGGTGGCAACTATGTTGGAAAAAAGACAAGATTCATGAAAATAGGTTGGAGAAGCTATGGTGAAGGAAGCCATGGTGATACCCACACTATAAATATCACTTTTTTACAATGAGTAACTCATTGTAAAAACCGAAAACTACATATTAACCATTGGAAGTGAAGGGTGAAACTCAAGTGATAGATAGTGCCTTGAGCCAAAAAAAAAAAAAGTGAAGCAAGAGTATAGGACACTCAGTTCAAGTCCCACTGCCAGCACAAAAATTAAATCAATTATATAAAATAAAGTATTTAAAATACACTTCATGTTATCCAAAAAATTCATATGAAACCACAAAATGTCCTGAGTTACAAAAGATCTCCTGGGCAAAAAAATAGATCCAGGATGTCCAAATTTACTACAGAGCTATATTTATGAAAACAGCTTGGTACTATCATAAAAATAGACCCAAAGATCAATGGAACAGAAAAGAAGGCCTAAAAATAAACTCATGGACCTATAAGCCCTCTAATATTTGATAAAGGAGCCAATAATATAGAATGGAAAATAGTCTCTTCAACAAATGGTATTTGGAAAACTGGATTTCCACATGCAGAAAACTGACACTGGACCCCCTATCTGTTAGCCTTCATGAATATCAATTCAAAATGGATCAAAGACCTCAACATAAGGCCTGAAACCATGATAGTACTAAAGGAAGAAGTTGGAGAACATTAGAACTTCTAGGCACAGGCAGGAACTTCCTGAGGCAAGATCCAGGAACTAAGAAAATCAAAGAAAAAATTAACAAATGAGATTGAATCAAACTAAAAAGTTTCTGCACAGCAAAAGATATAGTTATGAGGCTAAAAAGACAGTCTTCAGAATGGGAGAAGAACTTTGCTATCTGTAATCAGATAATGGCCACAAAATCCAGAATATACAAAGAGATCAAGAAACTAAATCTTCAAAGAATCAACAATGCAATAAATGAACAAAAGAACTAAATAGAGATTTTCTCAGAAGAAGTAAAAATGGCTAATAGAGACATGAAAGAATGCTCCATCTCTGGCCATAAAAGAAAACCAAATCAAAACAACACTAAGTTTCTAGCTTATCTCAGTTAGAATGGCCAACATCAAGAATATTAAAAAAACACAGGCTGTTGGCATGGATGTGGACAAAAAGGAACACCAAAACCCTGTTGGTGGTAATGAAAACTGGGGTAACCACTTTTCTGTAAAGAAGTTTGGGGATTCCACAAAAAAACTAAACACAGAACACTCTATGATCTAGTGACACTACTCAGGGGCATTTTTCCAAAAGATTGCAAATTAGGATACAGCAAAGCCACCTGTACAACCAATGTTCATTGCCGCACTATTCACCATAGTCAAGTTATGGAATCAGCCTAGGTGCCGTTCTATGAACAGATGGATAAAGAAAATGTCATATATAAACACAATGAAATTTTACTCATCAATTAGGAAGAATGACATTACATTATTTGCAGAAAAATGCATAGATCTGGAAAGAAATAAAACTATGCTGAGGGAAATCTCTCAGGCCCAGAGGGGACAATAGAGGCGAGTTTTCTCTCAAATGCAGAAGTTATATCTAATTTGCAAATATGCAAATAACACATCTGGCATCGTGTGCACATGTACACAAACATATTGTCCCAAGTAGAGTAAATGCAAGGGAGAATTCAAATGACACAACTCAGAGTCTAACAAAATTAATACCAGGAAGCTGGGACTTGAAATGTAGAGGGAGGGATAATTTGAAGTAGACCAGGATAGATGAATGAAGAGAGGAAGCAGGGAGAACATAGTCATAAAATATAATTCATAGCCTGGGAAACTAAAATTGTGGAAGGGATGGGTGGCACTGGGAGGGATAGGGGTGATATAGACCAAGATGCATTGCACATATATACTGACATGTTGAATGTTAACCCTTGTGTACAATTACTTAACGATAACAAGAAAATAAGACATAAAACACTAACAGTTGATGAGTGATCCCATAGCAAAACAAGATATTAACATTAAATCTGGAGAATGAAGCTGCCTTTCCAGATTGAGCAGAAAACTGAGACTTCTCACCCATAACAACATACTTATTTTTAACTAGTACCAGGCAAGTTGCCCAAACATTTTTCATAAACAGACTCTTCTTACTTTTTTCTCTTTGTGTACATACATATGGAAAAGACAGAATATAAAACTATTTCCTCACAGAGAAACTTCACATGGGTATGTTTTTAAATAAAAATAAATGTGTAACATTTGGAAGCATCTTCTAAAAAGCTATAAAACTCAAGTTTATTTTCTTAAGCAAGGGAGTGGAAACTCAATATCACTAGTTCAATGGATAAGAAGAAAGGCCATAAAGAGAAGTAAAAAGCTAAAATTGTACTCATTAGTCAAGGCTAAGATCTAGATTTTTGGACTTATGTAAGCTGTAGTTTTCTTTCAGAACACAAATAACTTCAACTTCATTTGGAGCAACAGGACAACTCCCATAGACCCAAAGAAGACAGACTGGATATTAGTGATCTCAACCTTTGCCTAAAAACAAAATTTGTTATTTATTGAATACCCACTATTGCGACAGATCAGTGGGCCCCTGCCTCAAGATTACTTGTCTGGTGATTATGCACTGTTAAGTACTGTTAGGCCTTTATTATAAGCATCCTTTGATGCTTTTTCCTTAAATAAACAAAGCTATCAGGAGTCTCCTTTCAATACCTTTATTAACATCTGTCACTCGACAGTATGCTGACACTGAGGAGTAGAATCAGGTGACTGTTCAGGCTGAGAAGGGACAGAGGCTTAACTCACAACCCTGCTGTGGTCTTCCCCACCCTGGTTGGGCCATGAGAATCAGTAACACCACTCCTGACTCTCCATTGAAGGAGAGTAGCCGCCTTAGTCAACTGATTCCTTATCACTTCTTCGAGCTGGCACCTTGTCAGCTAGCTGTGACTGTTTTAAACATTTCCCTGGGAGATTATGCTCCAGTTGCAGGTATTGGAAAGGAAGGCTAACCTAGCTGCATACCCCCACCAGAGACTTCGTTTCAACCTCCTGAAGCTCACGCTGTCACAGCCACTCCTGCACCTGCAGCTTCCTCAGGGAGACTCTGTTGCACTCATGGCTGCTCCAGCCATCCTGCAAAGGCTCCAAGTGAAGTTACTTTGGCTTCCCACAACTCCAGCTGATCTTAGGCCATCTCACCTAGAACCACAGTCTCCATTCCCCCTCCAGCATTGGGTGCAATGTTGCATGACTGGCTATATAAATAGTACTCTGCTCATAAGGCTTCCATCCTTTACACTATCTCCTCATGTTGCAACATGAAGCCCCAATAAAATGCTAGTTGTGGTGGCACATACACACCAATAATCAATGAGGCACAGAGAACAGACAGGAGGACCGGGGGAGTCTGACACTTTCACGGGGCACCAGGAGCTCACATCTGTAATCCTAGCTACTCGGAAGACTGAGATCTGAGGATTATGATTTGAAGTCAGCCCCAAAAGGAAATCTATGAGATGCTAGCTCCAATTAGCCAACTTAGCTAGATTTGAGGTATGACTCTCAACAGTGGCAGAGTACCAGCCAGGAGCAGAAAACGCTGAGAAAGAGAGGGAGACACAGAGTTAAACCCCAGTACTAGCAAGAGAAAATAAGAAAACAAATGAACATACAAAACCCTGGGACTTCTACCTCTAAGCATAACTAGCTGCATCTGCTAAAAGGTAGTTGAAAAGTTCTGGAGAAGTTCAAGACATTGAGATTGCCGAGGCTTTGGACAGCTATGCAAATGCAGAAAAGACAAGGATTTTGAACAAGGCATGAAGAATATATGCAGACCTGGCCTCTGGAAGAGTTTCAGAGTTCCGCTGAAAGTTATCAGCAATGGCTGCCAATGGGCTCTCAGAGTGGTTAAAGAGCTCAAGGTCCTGACACCAAACACTCAGATGCTATGGCCCTAGCCAGGTTCTTGCTAGTGCTTGCCTGCAGGTACACAAAGCCCAGAGCAACAAGCCTGTGTCTTTAGTGACCTATAGCCTTAAGTCCCTGGATTTGGAAGTCTAGAGCCATAAAATACTGGTTCACAAAGCTTGAAATGTATATAAATAAGTCTCTGCATTGTACTACTCCAGAACTGAGGACTGCCAATGTTAAGGGAGCTGTTGTCTGGTTGTGACTTCCATCCAAATACAACAAAGACCCTTCAGCCATTTGTGAAAAACCTGTCTGGTATTTCATTATGTGCTTTATGTGGATTATTTCTATTATATACCTCTATTAGAGATTGTTATTATTAGGTAAATAAGAGTCAGATATATTGGGACAAAATCAAGATTAAATCTTGAATCAGATCATCTGTCAGTATTTTATTATTGTGATCTTATTATAATTTTAGTAGTGAACAGTGGTTCAGAAAGGAAAAGAAGTTAGTGACTGGTAGACCCCTAAGCCTGAGTCCCCATGACAAATCAACTTGATGCTGGGCTAGGCCAGGCACTGGTGGCTCACACCTGTCATCCTAGCTACTCAGGAAAATGAGGTCTAAGGACTGCAGTTCAAAGCCAGTCAACTGGGAAAGTCTGCAAGACTCTTTTCTCTATTAAACCAGAAAAAAGCCAGAAGTGGAGCTGTAGCTCAAGTGGTAGAGTGCCAGCTTGAGAAAAAAAAAAAAAGCCAAAGTGCAGTGCTCAGGCCCTAAGTTCCAGCCCCTGGAGAAAGAAGGAAGGAAGGAGGGAGGGAGGGAAGGAAGGAAAGGAAGGGAGGGAGAGAGGAAAGGAGGGAAGGAGAAAGGGAGGGAGGGAAGGAAGGAAAGGAAGGAAGGAAAGGAAGGAAAGAAAGGAAGAGAAGTAGGGATGGAGGGAAGGAAGGAAGGAAGGAAGGAAGGAAGGAAGGAGTAGGAAAAGAGAGAGAAGAGAGAAAAAGAAAGAGGAGAGAGGGAGGAAGGAAGGGAATGAAAGAAAGAGAGAAAGAGAAAGGCGAGGAGAGGTGGGAGGGAGGGGGAAAAGGAGAAAGAAAGAAAAAAGAAAAGAAAAACCCTCCTGTTATTTTACTTTTGGTGAAGAAATACTATAAATAAATATGGGAATCCAGCTCTTTCTTATAATATTGCCATAGTTTCTATCATCTCCCAATCTCTCATCTTATTATCCATTTTTCAATCAATACTTATTAAGGTGCTCATTGCAATATTCACCAGCTCTCATTGGCTTCTCATTGCCACTAACGCTTAATATTTTCCCTGCTGAGATTTTTTAATCTCATGTCTGTCAAGTTTTCCCAACAGACCAACCACTATTCTTTTCTGTGCCTCAAGCAATGAGAATAACCACTACCTTCTATAAGTGAATTTCTATTCTAACACATTCTATGGCCAATGTACTGTTACTTCTCTGAAACTATCTCTGCCTTCAAAATTCAGTTAAATGTGACCAACTAGGAGAGTAAGCTGACTAACCAGGCAAACTTAGTAATTCCTGAATTCCATCAGCTCCTTAAGACCCTGTTGGCACAAATGGACCCTTTATGATTTTTTTACCACAATTAGATCATGAACTCTTTAAAGCAAGGCTTGCAGATATTTTCTTTAGGCCTACCTTGCTGTGGGTTTTGCTAGGTATCAATGAAGAAGTGTTACACAAGAAGGAAAAATCCACCCCTCATTTGCCTAACAAAACTGTAGACTTCTGAATGGTTGTTCCCTTTTTCAGAGGAACTCATCAGATACGATTAAGGAGCAATAGTACCTTAAGGGCAGGAATTAATTAACATTTGTAATCATGTTCCTTCTACTTTTGAGATCTCAGAGTTATAAAATCCCCTCTCAGAATGGGCCTAAACAAAGTCTATATTCGGGTGGGCTGCAATTTATACCCACAAGGAACATTAGTTTTGATTGACAGGAAAATAAAAATAGAAATAAAGTAAAATTCCTTTATCTCTAGTCAAAATCATAATTGACATGGGCAGAAATTTATCAGTGAGGTTTTCCTTCATTATATTAATAAATTGATATTTTGTCTGCTAGGAATGCACTAAAGCACTGTGACGCCCCCACAGAAAAGTCTTCACGATAACCACTACCTTCTAAAATCACTTCTCTATTTCCCATGAAAATTCTATTCTTCCAGAGCCAAAACTGCTCCCGTTTTGAATTGAACACCGTAAGATGAGGCAGCCAAGGAATGAATGGAAAAAGCAGATGATTCTCAGATATAAGAAATTATATGGCTGTCAATCTTGGTGAATTCAGTCAGAGCGGAGGGGGAAACAGGTGGAGGGGGGAGGGGAAGGGTGAAATTTCATTTCAGTGAATAAGGAGCACCATAATCACATCCAAGGAATTATCCTACCTACAAGAAAGCCTACTCTAACCGCGTACTTACTGGAAAGAAATCCTCAGACTCTATGCTCCCTCCCACACTTTGCTTCTAGGAATAACTCAGTCTGCCTTGTAAAACACTTGGCCAATGAAGAATACTGACACAAAAAACAGCATGCTTGCTTCTACACTCCAAGGGTTAAAAGTCTTCTGATTGAGTATGATAATAAACACAAATTTCACCAAATGCAAGTGTAAATTAATATGCCCCCGCACGCTGGATCCTTCATGACGTTTATACTTTTGCCACACTGCTCATGATCATCATCATCTGAGAGTAAATGCTTTGAAGAAAATAGATATTTATTATTCCTTGAGCTGCCTGCAATTGGCAAGCCAAGGTGCTTTCCATGAGACAATTTCACTAAGTGGGAAGAGGTGAAGCCACAGTTGCTTTGCCAGCGGTGACTGTTACTCAGAAAACAAAAGAACAGAAAATCTTTACTTCCTTTAAACAGAGAAAATGGGGAAAGATACAAACAAGCATGTCTTCAAATTTGGAAAAGCTTGTCCTTCAGTGGCTGGATACCAAGGGAGACCGTTCCTGGGTAAAGTCAAGCTGGATCCCTTAAGACTCAGGCATGCAGCTCATGTTCTGATGGCAGTCACTCTCTGAGAATTGATCTTGAAGGCTTAGCCAGTTTGGAAATATTATTGCAGGCAACACAGAGTGAAGGGGAACTTGTGTAAGAACCTTCTCCATAAGCTGAGTCCCAAGGCCAGCAGAACCCACTCCAGGCTACAGAGGACCAGGCTCTTCCCACTGGGGACTAACTGGCTGGAGAACTTGAATCACATCCTGACTGGCCACACAACTACAAGGGAAAGTGCACAATGTTGATTTGGATAACCTGGACTCAAAATCTTGCTAACTTGGATATTTACTACTGTGTGCACATCACTAATATGAACATAATGGTTCATATTAAAGGATTTGTTTGAGACTAAATGAGATGGTAAGGTAGACTCTATCTCATAGACAGTAAAACATCATTTATTTGTTGCTCACTACTCATAATTATTGCAAATATTCCTATGATTCAGAATGAGTAGTATAATCGGGTGAATAAAATTCCATTTGTTTTATGTATTTTCAGCCTAAAGATAAGGAAAAGTATTAAATTAATTATTTTAGAAAATGAGATAGAAGGTTGGTTGCCAGTGGCTCACATATATAATCCTGGCTTCTCCAGTGGCTGAGTTCTGCAGATCCCACTGAGAAGCTGAAAAGCCCATGAGACTCATCTCCAAATCAGCAAGAAGTAAGAAGTAGAAACATTTCTCAAGTGGTAGAACACCATTCTTGAGCAAAAAATAACGGACATTGTCCAGGCCCTGAGTTCAAGTACTTGCATGTACGCACGTGTGTGCGCACACACACACAGATAGACTATATATCACAATCATTTTCTGATAAATTTTTAATCATATGAAATATAATAGAAATTATCCAGAGTTAATTTTTTATCTTTTAAATCCTATAAAGATAGCTATAAATGAAAGTTGAATCAATGGACAGTTTTAATAATAATATTTGTATAATGCAAATGATCAAAACAAAAATCAATGAACATTTCATTGAGTTAGGAAACCCTTAATGATAGCTTTGATAATATGAAGATTAGAAGAAATGAACAAGGTTTCTAAGCATTTTATTAGCTCTCCTTTTTAGGGCTTATTAATAAAATTGCAATGTACAAAATAATAGCATGATCTCACCCATAATGGTTGTATCCCTACAGTAGGATCTTAGAATTATCCCCTCAGAGAAAAATTAATAAGCATTAATGGGAAATAGAAAGACAGAGCATGTGAGAACGTATTTATATGCAGAAAGGTTAAAAGAACCAGGGCTATTAAGCGTAGCTTTTAAAAACAAGGAAGAAATAAAAGTTACCTCAAAATATCTGAATAGCCATTATTATCACCCAGACAATAGAATTAGACATAATTGCAGGTAACTTGAGACAAATAGATCTCATCTCTTTTCTGGGAAGGGTGAATGATACTGAAAAATCAGAAGGATAACTACTCAAGTATCTGTTGAAAGGCTTTTAATATTTGGAGCCAAAATAACAAAGTTATCCCTTCAAACTCAGATTTTATGGCTCTATAAATTTTGTTTCTTTTGTAGTTTAATATGAAAGAGATATACAGAAGAAAAGCACCATCAACGCTATGTGGTCCTGCTCACTTACATCTTGTTTTACTGGTGTGGTTCTACAACTTAAAGATGAAATTGTGTGTTGGACCTAGAAAAACTTGACACAGATAAAATGTCTCCTGAAAAGCCTAAAATATGAAAAAGTTGTAAGTTTCACACACACACACACACACACACACGAGGACATATTAACTGTGTCACAGAGTCCATGTTGGTATTTCTTGCAGAGTTCACTTCAGAGAAGGTCAGGCTGTCAAACACAGATAATCCTTATTCAGGAGAGCAAGCCAGGAGGACCACAGGTTCAAGGTTCACTAGATGTATATAGCAAGACCATGTTTTAAAACTCCAAATATGCCCAAAAGTGGGATTGCTGGGTCATAGGGGAGTTCTATGTGAAGTCTTTTGAGGAACCTCCATACTGCTTTCCAAAGTGGTTGGACA
>NW_012267320.1:5181063-5205146 GCF_000151885.1 Dipodomys ordii | reverse complement strand
ACCAAAGGAGGAGGCTGCAATGCTTGGTAAGAAATGTACGCATTATCCTGCCCATGTAATTGTAACCCCTCTGTACAGTATGTTCACAAATAAAATTTAAAAAAAAATAAAAATAAATCAGCTTTCCTTGGCCCCCCCCAAAAAAACTCCAAATATATAATTAAATATAAATAGGTAAGCCAGTGCACTGAGTCTTAGAGAAAACAACTATCCTCTAATTTTCTGTTTCTTTTAAAACAATAAGACATTAATTAACTACTACACAGGATCAGAGATGGGAATAACCCTTCTTCCTTCTTTTCTCTTGATTTTCTGATTAATGATACTGAGAGGAAAACCTACGCAAGTGTAACTCAATTCCTTTTTCTTTGAATACAGAATATAAATGCACACATACACATATACATATGCATATACATATATGCATATACATCTCTCTTTGGCCATATGGTCATCTGCTGCCCCTGATGCTGCTGTCCAGGCCTTGCCTGTCACAGTGTCATGAGCATTATTCTCCATGAGCATTAGAAACCAGTTATGGGCAAGCTGTATTTTAAATTTCTATGTACAGGTAACTGAGCCAACACCTTTGTTTCAATCACCATCTGCTAGAAATATATTTATTTTCAGAAATTGGCTCTGAATGGTGTGATAAAAATAAGGAAATGTGATTATTTTCTTTTAAAACCAGCACAAGTTGGGTGCAAATGACCGGAAAATAACACATTAGATGCAAGTGCATGTTAGCACTTTTTAAATAAGCATGTTTACTTAGGAAATAGAAATATCCACAGAACTAAAAGGAAAAAAATCTGGAAAGAAATAGACACTAAATGTTAAAAGAAGACAAAATTCATTGACCAAAATAGAATGAATTTTGTTCTCTATATAAATAAAATTTGGATTATGGAATGCTACCTGTGGCAGTTATTGCCTAAATTAAGGAAGAAGGGTACATTGTAAATGCTATACATAGATGGACGAGCATATCTAGCCCAAGACACTCTACTGAAATCTTTACCACCAAACAAAATGATTTTTGCAACCTATGCAAACATTCGACAACTAATGACAAGAAAACATTGCACCCAAGAAAAGGAAACAAGATATTTTTAAGATAGTTCATCATGGAATAGAGAAAATTGTAGAAGATTGCACACGCATTGGCCTCCATAAAATCTAGTTATATAAAAACTGTAGAAAATAAAAAATAAAAATAAGATTGTTTTAAAAATGACAAAATGAGATAAATGGAAAGCTTTTTTTGAAATGAAATTTGTGCTGAAAACGTTCCCAATAGCATGGCAAGTACTTCAAACAGGAGTAGAATTCAGATATTTTCAGGAGAAACAAAGAGCAAAATGAACTCAAAAATAAGTCTAAAATGATAAAATTATGATGATTTAAAAAATTAAGAGCCAGGCAGAACGCACATCTGTATTCACAGGTGCTTGTGTGGAAAAAATTCAGAGAATAGCAGTTTTAGGTCAGGAAAAACATTAGCAATAACCCCTCTCCCTCCTATGCCCTTTCCCCTCACCCACCCTACTATCTCAACAAATAAGCTATCTATTTCCCAATCCCAGAGACACAATGAGAGTAAATAGGAAGATCATGATCCAGGTCAAGCAGAAAATGCAAGACTATATCTGTAAAACAATGAAGGGAAACAAAGTTGGGGCAGGGTTCCAGTGGTGGAGTGCTAGCCTAGAAAATGGAAGGCCAGAGTTCAAAAAACAGAAACAAAAAAACTAATGAAGAAAAGTAAAAATAGTTGGTTCCTATTTCCTTCTGGAGATAAATGGAGCACACAACAAGAGTAGAGATGAGAGGTAAATAAAAGATACAGAGTTCTGAAATTCTAGCTTGGATACTTTCAAAATGAACAATGTTTGCTGATTGCATTACGAAGTCTAAAGTGGTAAGGGAAAACGTAAATGTCTCTTAGAGCTATGCAGGAATATAAGTACTGAATCATGGTACATTGAAGGCAATCAAGACATTGGGTTGTAACAAACAAAATACATGCTCCATGGAAATGATTCTACAACTCAAACTTTAAAGCAAATATGTAGGCCGAAGCATTCATATTAACATATTAGCTACATCGAGCTTACTCTCTGCTGGTTGGTAATGCCTCTTATTCTTATTTTAAGCCCCCTTACCTCTATTTTTCATTGACATTTTCTCACACACACACATACACATATGCACCCATATCATATATATATATATACATATATACACATACACATTCTATTTAATATATTTTAGATTATATTATATAATTAATTAATATGATGAGAGGTCATGGCATGTACATTTTCTAGTAATAGTATATCATATCTAATATATAATGTAATTTAATACATATTAATATTATATATACTATGTATTATATTATGTATTTAGCATTATATAATCTAATATATCTATGTAGTCTACATATATTAGTGGATTATATGTTATATACGTAATATATATTAGATATTAGATTATATATAAAAGCATGCCTACTTCAAAAATGGTAAATGAATCAATTCCGAAAAATGCACACTTTTACTACAAGGCACCTAAAATACCAGTTTGGAAACAAGAGTCTTCTGAGGAAGTCAAGGCAGCCACTTCTTGAAGTTAATTTCATGGACAACTAAACCCTGGGACTAGCTTCTGGGCAGGCATTGCTTGAACTGGACTTCAGCTTGGAATCAAGAGGCAAAATCTACAAAGATGTGTGAGATCAAATGCACATAAGTAGTTTAACAAAAAAGAAAGAATGTGGCTAAAACTTCATTAAGTGTTTCACTAGAGACAAATGAGCCCTACCTAATTTTAGCAGGCAGATTGGGGGTAGAGATTGCAAACTCAAACAAATGAAAACAATTAGTAATCATGATAAACACTGAACAGAATTCTGGGTCCAAAACCATCCCCATATGAAGTGAACGGATGGAAGTTTGCACAGACTGACAAGAGAACTCTTTCCACACAAGAAGAATACAGATTACCTGGATTGCTCTGAACTATGGACACTGGAATTATGGATACGATTTTGACAAGATCAGAAAAAGAACTTTCTACACCAAAAGCTAGACATCTAAACCAGCGAAATCATTAACTCTAAGTGAAATAATTGGAAATAAATGTTAATCTCATGGTTCTTAGTACATCTAATTGTATGTCCCGGAAGGGAAGACAATACAACCCTTCTTTTGAGTTTTGTGGGCCCACAAAAGAACTGGGTGTTATTTCTTCTGCTTATATGAGTTTTGGATCAGGTTATTATGCAATCTCATCCCCCTACTTTACTAGTCCATGGCAATAGCACACTGACATTTTTTCAAATAGCAAAGAGAATCCAAGCAAATGATATAGTCACAAATAAAAAAAATTAAAAAACTCTTCCCAAATTTTAGTTAGTGGCTCTTTATGGCTCCTGTCTGTCAAACTGCAAAACCCACAAGTAAATGGACCACTAACATAAATAAAGATACACAGTCACGTCACTGGTGTTGAGAAAGACATTGTGATCATGTAAGTGGTACATCAGAAATAACAGCCAATCGTGCCTTGTTCAGAATTTCCTTCTAGTAAAGCAAATTCATTCATCAACAGAATGAGTTTGATGTCAAGTAAATAAAATCTGGAATTCTGGCAGTTACATATGGCAACCTGATGGCGGTCACAGGAACACAGTTTGTCATTTACTACAGAATGATTATGGATGCTTAGGAAAACTCACCACAAGAGGACAAATGGATGAATCTGCGATTTTGGAATCCAATTATGGGCTTAGTGGGTACTCTGGGTTCAAATTAGAACATTTTCATCTTGCAAAACCTGCTACCAAGGAGGCAATTCCCCAAACAGATTGAATTCTCTTGAGTAGTGTTATCATTATTTCTATTTGTGTTTTTTTTTCTGGAATCATCATTTACAGTGCCCAAGGGCCATTGGTACAAGAGTTAGAAAAACCCAAAACTAGAACCTAAGAAAGGGCAATCACAAATCTGAAGTGTTATCATAGCCAGGCAATGACTTTCCTATGCAGAAACCTGAGGTAGAAGAGACAAAGAGCAAGAGCAGGAGTTTCCAGAAGATAGTTAGGTTCATGGTATCCAGAGTTGTGGTAAAGCTTATGAATGAAGGAAGTTAACAGAGGTTAATAACTCTTCTATCAAATGCTGGAAGACCATTCCTCCCCTCAACATACACATCTGTCTATTCTATATAGGGATTCTTCTGGTTAAACACAGGTATGTGTGTCTGTGTGTCTGTGTGTGGTGTGTGCCTGTGTGATTGTGTGCACAATAAAATTTTATATAATGCACAGCACGAGAGAAATCAAATTATTAATGATAAATTAGCAATGTTATAATGTGTAACCAGGAGTTTATACCTGCAATCCTAACTACTTGGGAGGCCAAGACATGAGGATCAAGGTTCAAAACCAGCCTAGGCAGGAAAAGCTGTGAAATTTTATCTCTAATACCAAAAAGATGAGAAAGTGGAGCTATAGCCCAAATGGTATAGTGTCAGGCTTCAGAGAGAAAGCCAAGGGATGGTACTCAAGTTAAGGTTTCAAGAGTTCAAGCCCCAGTAGTGACCCAAATAAATGGCACTGTGAACCCAAGCACTGGTGGCTCACACCTGTCATCCTGGCTACTCAGCAAGCTGAGATCTGTGAATCATGGTTTGAAGTCAGTCTAGGCAGGTAAGTCCTCAAGACACTTATCTCCAAATAACCAGCAAAAAGCCAGGAGTGGAGCTATGGCTTAAGTGGTAGATTGCTAACCTTAAGCAATAAAGCTCAGGGACAGCACCTAGGCCCTGAATTCAAGCTCAGGACCAGCACAAAAAAGAGAGGGAGCAAGTGTAGAAACAGAAAGGAGTGTGGGCAGTATTTTGGAACTGGTTCTCCTCTGGGTGCTTGACTGGGAGGGTTGGAGCGCAGGCTCTGTGGGCAGGCTCCCATGAAAATCGTTACCATCTTTGTCTGTGTGTTATTGGCTTTCATGTTATATTTCAATGAAAATTGCATTTGAAAAGTGAATGGGCAGATGCAAACTCGCAATTCATTCCTCATAGGGATAATTTGGGTAGATCAAATACATTCTTACTCATTAACTTCCATTAGCGTTCATTTTATATGTTTGCTGTGTATCTCCCTGGACTCAAGTCCTCCCTTATCACTAATAGTTTTAAATGAACACCTGACTGCAGCATATGGTAAAAATAACTCCTCATTGCACTTCTATCACATGTGCAAATGCCAGATAACACAATGAAGAAGCAGTGTATGTTGTTGACTGAAAGTCTGGGTCTGGAGTCGGGCTGCCCGGGTTGGATCTCACTCGTTCAGTTGCTCTCTGTATTTGAGCAAGTCGTTTATCTTCTAGGCAAGTTTTTAATCTGCATTTAACAATAGTGTTACTTCCTAGGTAGAATTCTTGTAAAGATTAGTTAATCCAGGGCTGAGGATAGATCGGTGATAAAGTGCTTGCCTAGCATGCAGAAGGCAAAGGGTTTTATCCTTAGCACTGCAAAGGAGATATTAATTGATTTAAAATTGGATAATACATTAAAATCCCTTATAACAATGCTGTCTCATAGTAAATTCTATGCACACATCATTAATCATCTCTGCTAGCAATAAGGCAATATTTCTTAGCCCAGTGTTATTTAGTAAATTTCATACCTGCAGGAAGTTGTGTTTTTAGTTGCTAGAATAGTTTCAAGACAGAAGTTGATTTTTTTTCTCTCATCACAGCACATAGGTAGGCAAGGTTGCTGGGCAGTTCTATCATCCTCCAAACATAGATTCTATGACATAGAGGTCTGTGTCAGTTGTTCCAAACATTTATCACATCTCAGAATACAAAAAAGCTACAGAGAAGACATTTATCTAAAGGAATATAAGTCAGAATACAAGACAGACACCTACACAAATGCATTTATTCACAACAGACAGGTTTGTGGAGGCAGCCCAGATACCCTACAACTGATGAGAGGATGAATTACCATAATATGAACATTACATAACTTGCACATGTATTAAAACATCACATACACCCCCATAAATAGGTAGGTGTATTATGTGGCCATCAAAATTGAACATAAAAGCAGAAAAGTAGTATGCCTCCACCTACGTTCCTTATTTCTCAGCAAGTATACTAATTGATTGGAAAAATCCTATTGTCTAGTTTTAAATAGTTTCTTCCTCGATAAGAAATACACTTCATTTACACAAGAATTAAAGCATTTCTCACAAACTATATGAAGTGCACACTCTATTTTGAAGGATAAATGGCATTAAACTCTTAAATGCACATACTTTTAGAATTTCTCAAGAGGAATCCTATTTATGCAACAACTTGTCCAGTTTGCTAATTGTATAACTCATTGCCAACCCATTGCTCAACTAATTCTTTATTCTATCTAAAATGCATTAATGATGGCAACGGAAGTCCACAGAGTTACAATGAGTAATCGTAGAAATACAACTGGCCCTCTGTGCCTGAGGATTCACAACTAATCAAAACCAAAACTTTCTTTTCAGTCTTCAGTGTTATTACATAACAGCACAATATAACAACCATGTACATAGATATATGTTATATTAAACATTATAAGTAACTTGATGATGCTTTATAGGGTATGGAGTATTACATAAGCTGTCTGCAAGTATAGCAGTATTTCCTTGAGGGATTTGAGCCTCTGCAGATTTGGGGTAGGGTTTCTGAAACCAGCCCCCTAAGGATACTAAAGGAAGATTATAATTTGGACTCAGATACGAGATAGTCCCCATATAAACCAACTTATCCCTTTGCCCATTAAAAAATATAGATTTTTCTGCAACAAAATAGCGTAGTCTATACATTTGACAATCCACTTATTATCTGAACACATCTACCCATGTGTTCTGTAGATCCTCTAAATAGAGCTCATTACCCGTAACCCACTCATCATTCTACCATATTCTATTCCTATGCTGCCTTCTGCAGTAGAAATCCCAAAGTCATCTCTGAGTTCCATGCTTTCTGAAACTCACTTGATCAGGGCAAAGAATTCTTTAAAACTTCATGTGACTTATACAACCACTTTGGAAAGCAGTCTAGAGGGTCTTCAGGAAGCTAAATATTGACCTCCCTTATGACCCAGACATACCACTTCTAGGCATCTAACCTGAACAACAGGAACCAGTATACAAGGACATATGCACCTCCATGTTTATTGCAGCACTGTTCACAATAGCCAGGATATGGAAACAACCCAGATATCCTACCACAGATGAATGGACCAAAAAATTGTGGTATCTATACACTGGAATATTGTGTAGCCATTAGAAAAGACAAAATAATGGCATTTGCAGGGAAATGGATGGTGCTAGAAGAAATCATGTTGAGCGAGGTAAGCGAAGAACAAAGAGACAAACGGCACATGGTCTCCCTGATAAGTGGATGTTAAATCCAAAACATAAGATGATATGACAAAAGTAACAAGACTTAAGAAACTAAGGACTTCCACTCATCTGGTCAAATCACTACTAAATAACCCCATGCTACTTATCACATATATGGTATATATGTGCACATCAGAGGGAAACCAGGAGGATGACACAGAACTAGAGGGAATCAGAGAAAAACATACAACAGCAGGACCCATCAGCTGCACTGGACATTGATCAAAATGAACTAAGCAACTCAATGGCAGCGATGGGAGGGAGGGAACAAATGGGAAAGAGGGAACAGCTGATGCTATGCAAAACAAAAGAAATGTACATACCACCCAATGTGGAAGAAATAACTGTATCGCAAAGCTCATAGAACCCATAAATGTTATAGACCATCTGGAAGTGGCACTGTGGCTCAAGTGGTAGAGCACATGCCTTGAGCTGAAGAGCTGAGGGACAGCACCCAGGCCCAGAGTTCAAGCCCCACAACCGACAAAAAAAAAAAAAGAAAGAATAAATGTTATAGACCACAATAGACAATTTGCCCCATGAAAGTTAGAATGTGTTGGTGACTTTAACTAAGCATCACTATCCCACAGTACTGTGAAATTTGGGGAATTATGTAACCACTTAATCACCATAAAGAATTTGAAAAGAAAAAAAAAACTCTTGTGACTCTAAACTACTTAATTAAATGATCAAATTCATCACTTGACATCCAGGGTAGAGATCATAGGAACTGTGGATTTATACTCTCTATTGTTCATTCTTAATATTTTTCCAAAATAATGGAGTTTGGAAGTACAGTAGAACTCGCTTCTTTCTGGGCCTAATGTAAGCTTTCATGTCTCTATAGCTTGGGGCTCACTGTTCAGTTTCATTTTCCTTCCTCCTTCCCATCCCACCCCAAACCAGTACTCTCTCTTCCACTAATTGGGCTTGGGACCTCAGGTTCCCCTTAAGAACCATCTCCGCTTGCTTCCCTTGGAAAGCAAGTGCATCTTGGCAAGCAAAGGACATCTCCACACCAGCGCAAAACTAATCCTAGGGCTCTGTCAATGTGCCGCACTTTGCATGTGCATTTCTATGTCGTGCGAGAGCTGGCAGGTGAGGTATCCGCTTCCCACTGTTGAGGAGTCTGTGTAAGGGAGATGTCTGGTTACTATCAGATGTCCAATACATTATTTGCTGAATTAGAGACTAATTAACTAGGCAATTGAGTTGTGGTTGTAATGTCTTCCAATATATGTGATTTAAAATGCATCAATGAAGTCTCAGGGTTGCTGGAAATTCCCTTACAGCATTTCTCCAGGAGTCATGTGATGCATTTCTCCTCAGGTAGATATGCAAAGTTAAGGGATAAGATGGAAAATAAAGCCATCAAGGAAGAGAAGAAAGGAGGTGAGATGCTGGTGACTGATCTCTGTCATTCTAGTAGCTCACGAGGCTGAGATCTGAAGATGGCTTTTGAAACGAGCCCAGGCAGAATGGTTGATGAGACTCTTATCTCCAATTAATTACCAAAAAGTTGGAAGTGGAGTTGTAACTCAAGTGGTAGAGCACTAACCCTGAGCATAAAAAGCTCAGGGATATAACCCAGGCCCTGAGCTTAAGCCACAGGACTGGCAAAAAAAAAAAGAAGGACAATAGTAGGAGGAGAATCTAATCATAATTCTGAACCATCAGCTTTTCACAGGACCCTGAAGAAACTAGTCAGCCTCTTTTAAAAAAAATTCAATTTGCTAGAGTCTACTCAGGTACAAGTTCTCTAAGGGAAACAAAAAAACATATATTCTAAATGCCAGCTCTGTGTGTGTGTGTGTGTGTGTGTGTGTGTAATTATTTCATTTGAGCCTGACCTGTCACACATGACTTTAAAAAGCCCAAATTGGTTTAACTAGAGATACAGGTGGACCCATTGCAACAATGAGATGTACAAGTCATTATGTCGAAAAACGAACTTTACAACTTTGGTGGGGGGAGGGGAGGATCGGGTGCGGGGGGAGGTGGGGGAGTATGGGAAGGGATGGAAAGAGGAAACAGAGGAGGCAACAATGCTTGATAAGAAATGTACTCGTTATCTTGCTCATGTAATCGTAACCCCTCTATACGGTAGTCTCACAATAAATAAATTTAAAAAAAAAAGGCCCAGACTGGGCCTGGTAGCTCATAAGAGGCTGAGATCTGAGGATTGTGATTTGACGTCAGTCGCAGCAGGAAAGTCCATGAGAGTCTTATCTCCAATTAACCGCTAGAAAACCAGAAGTGGAGCTGTGGCTCAAAATGGTAGAGCTCTAGCTTCAAGCACAAAAGCTCAGAGACAGTGGCTAGGCCCTGAGTTCAAGCCCCATGACCACAAACCAATAAAATGCCCAAATTGAACAGAACATTACCACATCCCATCTGCAATATCTGTTCATAATAAACATAGTCTGTATTTCCAATCACTGTGGGTCACACCAGAGATATGAACAGCCTTGATATAGTTTGCTGGAACCTACTCATACAAAGCATGGTCAAGACGTGTTAATGTAGCAGCACACTCAGAAATGAGAAAAGAATTTGATCCACCAAGCATCACCAAACATAGGCAACAGAAGAATAGAACAACGCAAGACTGTGCCACACAGATTCCTGTCAAGTCCCTGTGGCTAGATCTGTTTTCCCCGTGAGATATACATGGTTTCACCGTTCTCTTCTTCCTTGTCTTACCTTCAAGAAAGAATGGAATCCCTCTTCCCGGCTAGCTGATCTGCTCTAAGGTACTCTTCCCACCTTTTCCAAATGAATTCCACAAAATAATAGTTCCATTACATGTAGATGTTCCCAGATAAAAGGGTTTCTGGTTACACACACACACACACACACACAGAGAGAGAGAGAGAGAGAGAGAGAGAGAGAGAATATAGCATGTTCCTCTAGCAAAGAGTCCTAGCATATGATAGCAATATTAAATAAGTGAAAAGAATAAAGATGCAAATCACGTTAACTGAATCTGCACTTCCCAAACATCTGCTCTTTAAAATGCAATGTCACTATTAATAGAGAACCCTTTTTACAGTACCACTATTAAAATGGCATCAAACAGGACTTTCATAGAATTTTACAAGTAAAATACAGAACCCCAGTTACCATGGAATTTCAGATAAGAAACAGTTTGATTTAGTGAATGTATGCCCCTAAAATACTTGTACCAAATGGGATATACTTACACACACACACAAAAAATTAAAAATAAAAAAGACCAGCCAGGTATCAAATGCTCACATCTAAAATCCTAGCTACTCAGGAGACTGAGATCTGAGAACTGTACTTCAGAGCCAGTCTAAGAAAACAAATCCAAGAGATTCTTATCTCCAACATATTAGGAAAAATCCAGACTGGAGACATGGTTCAAATGGTAGAACAGCATCCATGAGCCAATAGATGAGTATGAGTAGGAAACACTGAGCTTAAGCCCCACTACTGTATGTATAAATACTGCATGTATGTACAACTACATACATGCATGCATGCATAACCAAAGCAAGCAATAGAGAGATTTTAACATAATACTGGAGTTGTCAGACCCTGTAAAGATGTCCTGAGATGAAGGTGAGAGAGAATACACATGATAAATGGTAGCTGGGCACTGGTAACATCTTCCATTAGAACAATCCTCCAGTTTTCAGGTACGTATTTGAATAATGGATGAGCCTTAGTGCGCAGCATCTGCCCTGAGGACTGTCAGGGGCAAGCTACACTTAGGGGACAAAGCAGACAGGAGGAGGAGCCAGCCATTGTGTTCAGAAAGCCGCTAATCCTCCACAAGGAAAGCAGTGCTCTCGGTGGAGTCTTCTTAGTGTTTCCAGTTTAGCTAATCTAGATAGAGGACTCTCAAGGATACCTCAATTTCAGAAAATGACCCATAATGTTTTAAGAAATGAAGCAGGAATGTTCTAAGGAGGCTGTAGTCAAGGAGTCTAGAAATAGGGTAGATCATTCAGGTAATGATCTACCTATGCAGTCAGTTCAGAAATGAGGCCCATACGGAAGTACAAAATCTGAGCAGTGTTGCCTGCAGCTTAGAGGTCACTTAGTGGCCTCATAGCCGAGTGCGTTTTCCTGGAGAAATGAGTCACAGGCTCTCTATTTTCTTCTTTCATTACATGGGAGGGGGGATTATGTAAGTTAATTCTCTCACAGAATACATGTCTTACAAAATATACTGTTCTATCACGGAACTAAGGGCCAGACTAGATAATTGGAAATGCAATTATGTGGGTTGTGTACAGTGGAAGGGAACATAATAATCGTGTGACTAAGTTTCATTCATGGAGCTGCTGCCTGGTTAATTTCCCTGTTATTTTAAGTCAAAAATCACTAAATTATTTCCAAGTATTGCCGTCACTGTCAGAACAGCTCCTTCTTAAAAAGTGCATTAATGATTCACATCTCAATTTCTTTTGTCTAGAAATATTTTCTTTGGGATTTGAAAGCAACATCTTCCAGAAAGATGGGTTTTTAAATGCTCTTCGCCATCCCTGAATATATCAGATTGATGCCCAAATGAATCCTTTCTCTGTGTTCTGTTTCATAAAATGAGTGGGAATGTGGAAAGAGAAAATGGATTCAGGCTACGCTAAGTTCAGAACCCCTCCTATGAGTCAGATCCTTACATCGTGCTTCTTCATCCTCAAACCTGAGTTCTGAATCGTAGCAAGCACAGGTCAGCCATGCACCAAATCATTTCCTTTTCTTTCTTTGTCTCCACCTAGCCATTGTGTGTCCATGGAACTGGAAACTTCCAACATCATATGAGCACAAGCCATAAGGCCCATTTCCAGATGGATCCCGTATAGTCTTTGATATGTTGAAGCTAACTAGAATCCATGTAGAAGAAGAACAAGTAAAAACAATGATGTCCCAATTACCTCATGGTGAAGAGCTACTCACTAAACAGGAACACTCCAAGACCTGATAGTAGCAAGTGTTCAGACACTGGGACAGCATGCCTTATCTTTTATGTGTGTACCTGTACCTGTCCTGGAACGTGAACTCAGGACCTGGGCACTGAGCTCAGGATCTGAGTGTTTTTGCTCAAGGCTAGTGTTCTATCACTTCAGTCACATCTATACTTCTGGCTGTTGGGGTAGTTAATTGGAGATAAGTGTCTAACATACTTTTATTTGCCAGGGCTGGATTTGAACCACAATCCTCAAGTCTCAGCCTCAGATTACAGGTGTGAGCCACCAGAGCCTGGCCATAGTTTGTCTTTTATAGCAATGAGTCACATCTTAGCCTATGTCCCATTTTGCCCCCCAAAGAAGCAGAGGACTCTGATAAATCAAACCACTTGGTTTACTGCCCCTCTGGTGGAACTGAATTCAGTACCAGACTTTCTGACTCCAAGTCTTAGGACTTTTCTTAAGCAGTTTTCCTTCTCCCAAAGCTTCTGGCTGTCAAAAAGGTACATATGCTTTGCTGACCACTGCAAGGTTTTACTTAAAAAAAGAATTTGCAGACTCATTTCAGAGTCTCATGCAGAGATAAGGGAAGAGTCATCGGTGAATTAACATCTTGGCAAGAGCCACCAAAAAGCTTGCTGTTCTCGCTTCATTTTAATTAAATCAATTTGAAGATGAATGCATAATCCCAAGATTTATAACCGCCACTCTGGGGTAAGCTTGAGGGGAAACGCGTTTCACTTTCTAGTGAGTTCTACTTTGATATTTCATCACTGGCTCTGGAAAAGGAAGATTACACAGATTATTGACTTGTTCTTGAACTCACTCGGTGTTGAGTACTTTGTCACAGCAGCTCCTGCAGACTGATTCAGACAGATCTGCTGAAGGCAAGAAAGAGAAACATGGAAGTCAGGGAGGGATGCATCACAATGCAGTGACGCAAGGCAGTGGCTGCCTTACTCGGTGGGGAAACAGGAGATGCAGAAATAAACATGGTATTCACAAGGAAGAAAGAATAACTCTTAAGTGTGTAATAATGGAGAAGGAAAACTAGGAGGACTTCATTCATAGGCAATCTGAGCGATAGTAAGCAACAGTAATCAGGAGATTGGGCAGTAAATAAATTGCTAAGATAGCTACAGAGTGCCTAAGTCTATAATCCTAGCTACTTGGGAGGCAGAGATCAGAGGATTGTGGTTTGAGGTCAGTTTGAAAGACTCCATCTTAATCACTGTCTCGGGTATGGCTGGTTGTCCCAGCTACGAGGTAAGCACAGAGGCCAGGCGACAATGGGGTCTTGTCATTCCTAGTGATATAGGGAAGCACAAGATCACAAAAAGATCACAGTCTAGACCACCCTGGGCATGAAATGAGACTTGTGCAAAAAGGGCCTGAAAGCATGGTTCAGGTGGTAGAGCACCCAGCCAAGTGTGCAGCCCTGAGTTCAAATCTTAGTCCCTCCTCACTCCAAAATCCATACATCCTAAGTCCTATCCTTGACCACAGCCAGTTCTTTTGTATGTGTGTACACCAGTCCTGAGGATTGAACTCAGGGACCTGAGCACTGTCCCTGAGTTCTTTTTCTCAAGGCTACTGCTCTGCCAGTTGAACCACAGACCCATTCCCACCTTTTGGGTGGCTAATTGGAGATGAGAGTCTCAAAGACTTTCCTGCCTGGGCTAGCTTTGAACTGAGATCTTTGGATAACTTCCTGAGTAGGTAGGGTTATAGATGTGAGCCACCAGCGCCTAGCCATACCCAGTTACTGATTGAAAGCAATGAATCTTTTTGGTGTACACCAGCAGTCCCATTAACATAATTCTTAAATTTCTCAATCCCATTAACATAATTCTTAAATTTCTCATCACTTCTATCATTTGTTTGTACACTGAAGCACAGAACTACTTACACAAAGCAATGGTATTTGCTTTTTAATAGCTTTTTAACATGTGCTAATGGGTTCTGGATTCCTATCATCATTGTTTTATGATATGAAATGTGCAATATAAATTGTTTCCAATTGATTAAAGAGATTATATTATAATTAACTGGAGTCTTTGAATTTTTTTCATTTTAATTTTAGTTTTTTTAATTTAATATTGGAAGACTCAACCCTAGAAATGTCCATTAGGTAGTTAAGATAGATTAAGGCATATTTTATGAGAGAATTTTTTTATTGTGAAAATACTGTGCAGAGGGGTTACAATTACATGGGCAAGATAATGAGCACATTTCTTATCAAGCATTGTAGCCTCCTCCTTTGTTTCCCCTTCCCATCCCATCCTGCCCCCCCCAACCAACACTCCTCCCCCCCAACCAAAGTTGTAAAGTTCGTTTTTGACATACGACTTGTACGTCTCATGAAGCTAGAGATCCTCATAAGATTTCAGTCTCATAAAAATCAATGCAAAGTCTCCCATGAAAGCATTGGCAAGTTCTTAAACACAGCAATTCCTGAAAAATCTAGAGATCAAACAAGTCTCTCCAAGTCAAGGTCAAAGAAAAAAACCAACCTGTGTCTACCTCTGGGGGTATTTTTAGAGCATACTGGCTATCCTCAACATATCAAAACTGTCCATTCCTGCATTTTTTAAGGTCTCCTATACATTCTTTGAGTCTTCTAAACTTTATGTCTCTTGGATTTAAAGTCAGATATCTAGAGGTCAGTCATAGCTTTATATTTTAATCATAGTTGTTTAATAAGTAGGTATCATACCAAAAAACGCATAAAAGCCACCAATGGCTGAGAATTTACAAAGTAATTATATATGTGATAGAAAGGAAACGAAAAGCACTAGGGAGTAAAAGGCCAAGCCCAAAAGGAAAGATACTGATAATAGTGAAAGCCTAGTGAGTTCTCTCTACAGATGTGAACTACAATCTTCAAAAGTACAGGTAATGTAATGGCCAATTAACCATCACAAAGCAAGCATTCAATGCACCATAATAGTTGCAAGAAAGAAAGGGGGAGAGAGGAGGGAAAGAAGGAAGGAAGGAAGAAAGAAAGGAAGGAAGGAGGAGGGAGGGAGGAAAAGAGAAGGAGAAATATGGAGGAAGGAAAGATGGAGCAAAAGAGGAGAAAATTCTTTGGAATTGATCATTTGATTTTGAACTAATAACAATGTCCTGAAGACCAGGGCCAAGAGTTCAGCCTGGGATGAGGAAGGAACTCTGGAGGTTAAGAGCAGCGATGGTCTGACATTGTAAATGTTCTGACCACCAGTTAATTGTCTACCTAAAACTAGTTTAAATGGCAACTTGGAGGCTATGTATATTTTACCAAGTAAAACAAAAATAATTAAACGTAAGTCCTTCCTTTATAACTGGAGTATAAATGCTCTCTCTGTCTCCAAACTCAATATGATCTGTCAAGTTGTCCTTTGCATGTGGATTTTTTTTTTTTTAGTCCTAGGGCTTAAACTCTGGGCCTGGGCACTATCCCTGAGCTGTTTGCACTCAAGGTTAACGCTCTACCCCTTGAGCCACAGCACCATTTTCTGACTTTCTGACTTTTTCTGAGTAGTTTATTGGACATAAGCATCTCACAGATTTTCCTGCCTAGGCTGGCTTCAAACAAGGAGCCTTAGGTCGCAGCCACTATTGCCTGGCTGTGTGTGGATTTGGTAGCAGGGAGAAGAAATGGTAATCAATGTCAGATTCCCAGAAGTGGAAACAGAAAACGACCATTCATTAGGAAGAAGAGATTTTAAATTCAATACATTTTCCTAAAGTCGAAGTTCAGAACCAAAATGAAGAGAAATGAAAGATACCATTCCCAGCCTCTCCATTGTGGGATTGTCCACAGACGTTAGTGAGTAGCCAGCACTTCCACAAAACACTGGAAAGAAATAGACCTCATCTCATCTCATTTAAATACCCGGTGATGCTGCCTCAGCTAGAACTGTATGCCACACAAGTTATTTCAGTTTGGCCCAGAAAACTGAGGCGGGAGATGCTATTGGTATCTCTGATTCCGAGGTAAGCTGACGTAGGCTTAGGGCTATAAGTAACCCACATTCAAGTGTCAGCGCGAGTGTCAGGGTAAGCTGTCTTCCTCACAGCTACAGGATATTGCAGGAAGACTGAATTTTCAGGCCTTGGGTTAATAAGAGAAAGAAATGATCACATTCAAAATAACATAAATACTTATTTAGTTATTTTATTTTTTCAGTTGTGGTGCTTGAATTCAGGGCCTGGACACTGTCCTGAGACTCTGTGCTCAAGGCTAGTGCTCTACCCCTTGAGCCACAGTGCCATTTCCAGTTTTTGAGTGAATAATTGGAAATAAGAGCCTCATGGACTTTCCTGCCTGGGCTGGCTTCCAACTGTGATGGTCCCCTGAGTAGCTAGGATCACAGGTGCGAGCCACCGATGCCTGGCACACAGCTCTGTCTTCTAAAAGACTTCTCCAAGACCAGCTCTGCCTTACAGTTCATTCATTTACTTTATTTACTTATTCATGTATTTACTGATTGACTTGTTTATCTGGGGAATAGTGGTGCCTAGCTCAAGGATTTGTGATTGACAAGCAGGTGTTCTACTATTTGAGCCATGCCCACCTCCTAACCCTGTTTCATTTTCTATTATTTTCAATTGATGTCCAGGGATACATCCTTCCAGTCTTCACCTCCCAAATAGCTAGGATTACAGGTGTGAGCCGCCATACCCAGCTGAAACTTTATAATGATTTCTTATGTAATAAAGTAATATATTTATTTAATATTTTTATTTAATTAGTATTTATCAATAATATATTTAGTAAATGTATCATATGTATTTATTTAATAAATAGATTTATTTAATATATGTATATTCTTTTTATTAAGGTATTCTTATATTAAGGTAAAGAATGGTGGGGTTTTTTAAATCAACTCTCCCTAATAGCAAAACATTAATAATGATAATTTTCCAAATAAAGGCAAGGAAACAGATTGCTACAACATCACTGAATGCTCACACTACAGTAAATAGCCCAAGCAAAGGTCTATTCCTATCAGACCATAACACTATTTCTTAGATTCTTAATATAACAATTTTACTATTGCAGCAGATTGATCATTTAAGTAAAAATAGAGAGGATCCATATCACCGTATTTGTATGGAAGCCTATAAATCTGAAGAATGTACTTTTTAGTCTGTCAGACTCTGAAATACTTTGAATTTTCCAAATCCTCGGCGAAGTGATTAAAATAAACAATGAGAATCTTACAAGGCTCGAGTTAGAAATGGCCATTTAGAGTCTCTCTAGTGACTTGTATTTTAAAACAAACCAGAGCATTTTAGAAAGCTAGAATATTTCTTTTACAAAGAGAGCCCATGAAGCTGATGCCTAGTAGAAACCAT
The DNA here is from genome assembly GCF_000151885.1 of Dipodomys ordii. Taxonomy (NCBI): domain Eukaryota; kingdom Metazoa; phylum Chordata; class Mammalia; order Rodentia; family Heteromyidae; genus Dipodomys; species Dipodomys ordii. Next base: position 5,187,404 of record NW_012267320.1, on the reverse strand, counting down.
GTCTTGCTTTACTGAGAGATTAATGTTAGTCATAGAAAACATTTTCTCCTTTCCTTGCAGGAACAGCAGCAGAGAAAAATTGAAGGTAATGCATCTATACAGAACTCATTTGTATGTTTTATCTCTTAAAAAAAACCACTGAAATAAGGAAAACATTTGTACTACCAACAGAGAGCAATGACGGGTCTCTGCCAGGCGCTAGTGCCTCCTGCTATCACTCCTGGTGCATGTGCCTCCTATGTCTCTATTTTCTGTAAAAATTGTCTCCTTCCATTTCTCCTTGAACAACTCTGAAGAGAAAACATAGACGAATGTGTCTGCACATGACAGATGGAAAGGGTAAAAGCAAACCACTTGGCAACCAATTCTCCCTTTCTAATAAAGGGTCAAAGGAGTTCACACATCCATCCCCACCCAGCCACGTTGATGTTTAGGGAGAACAAATGAGTAACCTCAATAAACCGATACTTACGGGATCCCTTTTAAGCCCCTTCTGTGCAGACTTAACTAACATGTCTGAGGTCTACAGGTTTGCTTGAGTAGGTGAGGAGAGGAGAGGTTGGGGCTGCCATTTGACAGAAATGCCTCACAGCATCTGAAAATCAACTTCCCTTCCTTCCTCCTTCTCCGATCTTCCCACAGCTCACTGTGGAGGGATCTTTTCAAAGATTTCCACTGTGGTCTGCTTCAGTAAACCTTGGAAACTCTGGATCTGCTCCTCCCTAAACTGCAGCAGGCTGTGAACTGCTTTTCTTTTCCCTCCATGCAAGTCATTCTCCAATTCTGGGAAGACTGAGGAGGATATTGAAGATAAGTCACCCCGTGGAATCCTACAGTCCTTACATCATTCACCAGGCTCTCTGTATAAAGGAAATGAAAGGTGATCTGTTTGCTCACCCATGGAACACAATGACTAAATCTATCCTCTGCTCAGGAAAAAAAAAAAATCAAACCCTGATCAGCAAAGAATATTCCATATAAAATTTTTAAAAAGAGAAAACCTTACAAATAAAGAACTGCCGAGACATACATTTGCAATGCCAACTAAATGCGAGTTTATTGAGAAATACACAGTGAGACAGCTCCCTTTTTTTTTTTCTTTTCCAGAAACACAAAAGCAGAAGCCAGGCGATACAGCAGCAAGGTCAAGACACATCTAAAGCATGAGGACTACTGGACTGTGGGTGGTAAAGTCTTTGGAAACATCAAGAGACTTCCACAGCACGGGGGATCAACCCCTAAAATTATCTCAGTGCTGGCCAGAAACATTTTTAGAATGCCGAAGGCAGCTCTTGCATGGACGGCGGCCAGCCAGCAGGCAGTCAATCGTGGTCAGCAATGTCATGATGGAGGCAGCATGTTGGAAGATTCTGGAAACAGCTGGCAGGGCATGGAGTCTTGAGTCACTCACTGGCCGGAAGCATACTTAGCAGGGTCTTTGGTAGCTGGATACACAGGACTGTTGGTACGTCCTGATTGGTTGGCAGGTGGTTGAAATTCCTCCCACTGGTTGGCAGGCACTAGCGATGCCACCCACTGGTTGGCAGGTGCTGGAAATGCCTCCCAGGGGTCGGCAGCCGCTGGAGACAAAGGTGACTGGCCGGCTGCAGGGCCTTGAGCAGGGGTTGGAGACACAGCTAGTCTGTGGAGAGCAAGTTACCTGGACAGGGCTGGAGATGCAAGTTGTTCTCTGGTAACACGGCGGCTGGCACACAGTGGGCTCACAACTGGTCTCCTGACAATGATCTAAAAGCCAAGAGCCAGTTTGGAAGGAGCTGGGCAAATAGAGGCCACTCAGGCAGTCAGCATCCTGGGTTGAAGACGTGGCAACTGGGGCCCCTGGCATAGTGTATCGTCCTCCGATGGGTCTGGAAGAGCAATTGCTTGTAGAGCAGTTGAAGGGCATGATGGCAGATAGAGGGCTACAGATGTCTGTCTGAAGTTAGCTCCTGAATGGTGAATGTCATTCCAGGCTCCTGAGCTTTTTAATATATATATATACACTCTTGCTAGTGGGTGGAGCTCCTTCAGTGGTCTCTCTGGCTTCTATTGCTTTAGAACATCTTGTGAATCCACACATTAATTATCTCTCAAGAAGCCTTCCTCCTCATAAAGGAAGTTAATAGTTTGGCAACGAAGTCATAAGTCTTCTGCATTGTATTTACTCCAGATTAAGGAGGAGGGTGGCTTACAGCTTCAAAGCGATTGGTCATCCTTGCCCGCCATTGAGCCCCCATTCATCTTTCTTGCATCCAATGAATGTCAATCTGATGGCAACACCAAACATGCCACTGAACTGCATCACACACTCTCTCTCCTTCTGACTGATTACAAACCTACACCCTGTTTGGTTTTGTCACTGGCACTTAATATGTTTTAAGCATAACTTAATCAGTCATTCTTCCCCAGCTAACGGAACTTTTCATAAGGAAGGAATCTCCTGACATCTGCTTCAAAATGAGAACGACAAGACCTACCAGATAAAAAAGACACAAAGATTGATAGCCCAAGAAGAAGCTAGACTCAAAATTAATAGACTGACCAGAAGAAGATGTCCACCAGAAGGCTAGAGGGCTGTGAAGACCACCCTTTCTGGTCAAGCAGTGAAGAAAATTAAATGCTAATTAAGTACAACCACATTTATTAGCCAAGACCTTTGCCAAACAAACTGGATAAGCTTTCTTCCTAAAAAATTTAAATGTAAGCACACTGCATAACAGCGTTTCCTGTACTCCATTAATATGCCGGTGAGACAGGCTTTGATAATCTTTAAATTATTATAATGTTAATTTGCAAGGGTATAGGGTCTTTATCCCAATTTGCTCAATGTATTCAACACATATTTATTGCCACGCAAGTGCTTATAGATAGGACACATTTTAATCATGGATAAACTAAAGACTCTCCAAGGTCATTGTACTATCACAGATAAGGGTAGGCAGGGGGAAGGAAGAACAAGCACTTAATCAATTCTTGGTAATTAGTGGATACATAAAGAGTTTTCTATAATATTTAATTATTCCTTTTATGTTCAGGGAAACTACCAGGATATTGCTCTCTTTCATTTCATCTCGCTATAAAGTAGTCAGCTCTGAACGTGAAAATTACTGCGCCTTTTGGTCCACCCGTACAACAGGCGACCCAGCAGCTTTGGCTCTGGAAAAATAAATCACTTCAACATAAAGTGGTCAGTGATATTTCAGCCTCAAAACAAGCGTAAGTCCTGAGTCATTTCGTAAAACTGGTTTACATGGGGTACAGTAATGGATTTACATCTATTTGAGGGCTTCCAGCTCTGCTATGTTTTAAATATCCACAAAGCAGTTTTATGTCAGAACTCATCAGAAGTCCCCTTGCAAAAGCAGCATTCATCTCACTGGAGGCTAGTGAGTCACTCTAAGAAGAAGATATTCTGCTGTGGGCTATATTAGAATTCCCAGGGAGCAGTCTTCAGTGACTCCAAGAGTGTTCTCAGGAACATGGGGAAATTAACGAGATGACTACTTTCCACAGTGTTGAGAATATGCTGTTCCCACCACCAAGAATGTCCCAGTGGGTGTTGGAAGGTCAGAGAGTCTGGTTAGACTCTCTGCTTTAAAACAGATGAGTAGTTTACAGGCTTCTCCCAGCTGAAGATGTGTGGGCTAGGACAGAAGAGAATGCATCGTGTCACCGGGGCCACATTCCCAGAATGGCTGAGTTATTATTGGGTCCAAGTTCAACTTTTTCACTCAGATTTGGAGATCACAAACAAGCTAGAAAATACCTTTTATCCATTTCAGAATGGAAAGAGATGGGTGTTTTTTTTTAGCACAGGAGGCTGGTGCAAGTGTTGAGGATTTATATATCCGATCTCCCAGAATCCTTCCAGCAGCTCTGGGGGTAGGGCTGATGACTCATGAAAGAGATCAAGTCCAGGGAGACTGAATGGTGTTGAAGTCATGCAGTTTGCATTTAGCTAAGATGAGACTCAATAAAATAAAGTCTAGGAGCTACCAATCCACATCGAGATATCGTCACTGAAGTGTGAATACAATTCTTATTTTTCAAAACAAAATCATTGTTTCCTAGATGTTACATAAAGGTTATAGTTTTCAACACTTTTCAGGTTTATAAATTGATTCTCAACAATAATTAATTAACAGATGCTATTCTTATACTTCTTAAGATAGTTTCTTTTACATTTGATATATTTTTAATATTTTTACTTCATTCCAATAAGGAGCAAAGGTCACTATAAACAAAGCCAAAGGAACAGAGAATCATCAATAGTTTGAAACTTCAGTTTTAATTTATAATTATTTATAATAGCTGTCTATATAGCTAATTTAAGTACAGCCAAGGAGTGAATTGATTTTCCATTTTCCAGGGAACCTACCACTTCATAGCTGTTAGGTAGAAGACAATTCTAAGGTATTAGTTTTTTTTATAACTTAATTACTAAAAACAAACTACCGGTTGTGACTGAAAGCTGACTACTTAAATCCTATACTAAAATGACTCCAGATTTGGCAAATCATGTTTTTAGAAAGCCACTTAGACCAGAAAAGTCTGCGCATTTCTCTGATCTTCAGTGAAACACTAAGAACACAATTAAGAAAGTTATTTTATACTTTTTAAAAATGTATTTTCTTTTAAGATGTGAACATTTTGACTACTGAGATTTATAGAAAACTACAAATAAAGACAACTCCAAAATAGATGTAGCAATGAAAAAAAAAGACAACTCAATTGGTAAGATTTAGAAATGAACTGTGTCCCTACAACACACTCAGATACATTCAAGGCTTGGTCTCAATTGCAATGTTCTGAGGTGGAACTCTGAGGAAGTGATTAGATCTTCACAGCTCTGGCTTAATCAGTGGACTCATATTTTGATGGATTTATAGTTGAAGGGACTACTGGGAAGTGACAGAAACTCTGGAAGATAGGGCCTGGTTGGAGGAAATAGGTCCTCCAATCAGGGTGATGCCAGGAAAGGCTCTCTTATGCACAGTCTCTTCCTATTGCCAGTGATGACTTAAAAATAAGATCTTTTTTTTTTTGAGGGGTGTAACAACTTGAAAACATCAGGCTGCACTGAGTCTTGAGTTTTCTTTTAATTTCAAAATTTTGTTATTATAAAAATGATATAGAGAGAGGTTACAGCTAATGAATACATTCCTTTTTGGACAATGTCACCCCCTCCCTCACAAAGAGTGATCTCTTATCCACAGCCTCTTGCTATTGCTGACTTGTTCTGCTTCTTGGTTGCCATGAAGTAAACAGCCTCTTCTGCCTCCCCTCTCCTTCCCCCTCCCCCATCTTCTCTGTGATGTTCTACTTAACCATAGCTATGGAGATGGTTATACATAGTCTGGAACTTACATAACCATGAATTAAACACACACACACGCACACACACACACACACACGCACACACACACACGCACACACACACACACACACACACGCACACACACACACGCACACACACACACACACACACACACACACACACCCCTTCCTCCCTTGTTTTCTCAGGTATTTGGTCACAGTGATGAATAACCAACACATACACTGACAATCACATGAAACTCAAAGAAACACTCTACAATTCCCAGTCAACCACACCAACAAGTTCATTGGAATTGAAAGAAAAATAATAGGCAGCCACTCATCACTCCCCTCACACAGTGATGAGCGAAATGAAACTCGAACTCTGCAAAGAAGACGAGAAGATTATCCTCTTGTCTGTGGAGCATGAAGTGAGGAGCATGTGATGAGAGCAGAAGAGGAGACATCAGAGAGCCACTGCACATTGTCTTCACTGCTGATGGGTAATTTGCTCTCATTTGTCTAGAACAATCTGAGTCTTATACAATAATTATCACAGGCTGGAAATGAGCAATTCTTTCGCTCAGAACTGAATCACAGCGATCACTTGCAAAGGCCAAGCATTGTAGAGTAACATGAGTTAAACAGGTGTAGGAGGCTGAAGGGTGGGTATGGCAGAAAAGATATTTTCCATCATAGAGTTAGTAATAGATGTTGACCAACATCAATTCATAGAAAATGGCTTAGCTTCACTAAACAGAGCAATGGCAAACTTGCAGAAAATTTAATAACGATAAAATGAAATTTGGTTACTCTGCATTTTTCATGATCACTTGCTCAATTTGAAGCTATTGTTTCTTAAATACAATAATGAAATTCAAATGTTTAAGTACAGAACATAATAACTGTTGTAAAAATTAAATACATCTAAAACTTGGAAAAAATTAAATTAAGTGAAGTAAGCCAGGCCCAAAGAAACATAGGTCCCATGGTTTCCCTTATTTGCAATATCTAGTATATGTATG
>NW_012267320.1:5081307-5180723 GCF_000151885.1 Dipodomys ordii | reverse complement strand
AGTGCTTGGTAAGAAATGTACGCATTATCCTGCCCATGCAATTGTAACCCCTCTGTACAGTATGTTCACAAATAAAATAAAATAAAATTAAAAAAAAATTAAATACATCTTGGCTGAGTTTTTCTGCTCCTATTTTTCAGCTACACACACACACACACACACACACACACACACACACACACACACACACCATAGACTGAATCCCCAGAATCCTAATTAATCAAGGCTTTATAAACCTCTGACTTCACACACGGACTGTGGTTTGAATCTCCAGAATCCCTATTAGCCAAGGCTTTACAAACTCCTGAAGCTTGAGTGATTTGCACCACAAAACTCAACTGAAATTCATTTTCAAAACTCTTTTCAAAGAGCATCAATCAGAAGAGGAGTTGAATCACTTGACAGGCCAGAAAGCAGATGGAGAAAGAAATAAAGAAAGGCCAGCAAAACAGTTACTGCTTTTAGAACTTCAAAATAACAATCAGCAGCCCCATACTTTCTGTAAAAATTAAACCTTCAGAGAATACTATAAAGATTGAGGGCTCTCAAATTGAACATTCTTTTTATGTCAGTTTTCAAATTCATATCATTTTCCATATGTGCCTTTATTGGGGGCCAAAATTAAAAGCTGCTTTCAAGAAAACTTGAGCAGAATCTCAAGAATTTTTGTCACAACAAATTCTCATGTGGGAAAGTCCAGGTATACAAGCCCAGGTGTAGTCCAGTCCCAATCTGCCAAGTAAAAGAAGTAAACTCACATGGGACCAGACATGAGTAATGTTTATGAATACAGCCTAAAAGAGAGACGCCAATTGGCCCATGGCATACCATCCCTCCATCACTGGGATTTATTCAAGGCCTGCTAGGGTTGCCAGCAGAGTTAGAATCCTAGAAGCTATCCATAGACATGAAGAGAGGAAAGTCTTCTCCTGAACATCACTGAGCTGACCTATGCTTATGTCCTTGATCTGATCATTTTGTGCCTGGGATTAGAAATACATCATTAGGCAAACATTATTTCAACTTGTGATTAAACTACCAGAGTGGGATGTAAGACTCCTCAGTATAAATCTGTCCTCTGATTTGATGAAGGGTTGGAAGAAACAAAGTCCCAAAGAGGGCTTTGCAGCAAGTGCATCAGACATTCCTGCTCCTGCTTCAATGGCTTCGCCCTTCTTTCTTCAATCTCCCTGTACAAGCTTAAGCTACTTCCTGCAGCTGCCTTCAATTGGGGCCTTTTGCAGACTTTTTTGCTTCCTGCTGGGTCTTCTCCAGCACCATGGTAAAGGAAGTTCAGGCTAACTTGCTCTATGCTTGTATGCATGCTGCCCAGAACTGACTTAACAAGTTGGCTTACTATACGAGAAATCTCAGGGACAGAGCCCAGGTCCTGAGTTCAAGCCCTAGGACCAGCACAACAAAAAGCTTAATATAGACTTAAGGAATAAATCTTAAAAGTTGGTTAAGTATTTTTTTAATATTTATACCACTCCTTACACACACACATAGGCAGTCCTTACTCCAAGGACTCTGCTCTCTTTATAGGTCACTTCTGAACAAATTGCCTCAAAACTTAGCAAGATAAAACAACTAGTTATTATTCCCATGGATCCTGTGACACTGGAATTTAGGTAGAGCCCAGCAGGGCAGGGTCATCCCTGTTCTAGGATGGATGGTGACAGCAGAGGAACCAGAAGTGGCTGTGATTAGCCAAAGAAGGTTCATCCACTCACCTGGCGGGCGGCTGATGCTCAGGGGAGCTGTGATACCTCTCCATGTGAACTCTTGTGGCTAGGTCTTCTCCAACATGATAGCTGACTCCAACATATAGCATCTGAACCAAAAAAGGAGGGAGAATGAGTAAAAACTAGGTCATTTTTTAGAAGTGAGACTCAGAAATTATGCAACATCATTTTGCCATACTCTATGTGTTCATGTATCACCAGGACCCCCCAAAATGATGCTTATTTCCTTCTTCAGGGGTCTTATGGTTCTGGATAAAGATGTGATTCTGAAAATAATAGTTTTGCCATAAAATTAAATTTACTGCCTTCCCTAGCTGTCAGAACACAGTCCTAACCCTAGAGCCTTCTGAGCTAAGCTTTGTTGGCTCAGGAAATCTGAATTTCAGGTTCCATATTATTGAACATATTCATAGTAGGGAATTTACAGAAATTCCAGGGTATCAACAAGATAATTTCAACAGTTTCCTTGGCTTGGTATGCTAGACAGGTACCTGAAGGCAGGCACCACAGGTAAAAAAAAAATTCTTACCTCTTTCAAGGATCCTAGGGCATTCCATAGAAACATTTTCCCCTGGTGTGCTTCCTCAGTTAAACACTGAGACTTAGAGACTCTGTGTGCTCAGAGCCATCTTTATCAGAAGATATAATGGGGCACATGGAAGCTTTCAAAGTTTCTTAAAACATATGACCATCACCAATCTTAAATGACCAGATCTTTGAAGACTACAGTGTTTGCACAGAATTAAAAAATCATACAGGCAGAATGTTTGTTAAAAGGAATAATCAATACCAGCAGTAATAGTGAAGTGCTCCCAATTCTTAGATTACCTTTCATTTTCTCTATCGATTTTGTTCTAAACGTCGGGTTTCTCTCACTGTTATTGAATTCCTATTATTTAGGATGAGCTCCATACTGAACACAAGCATCTTTTGTGTTGTGTGATGCGTCTTTCACTACCTGGCACTTAGCCACAGGTAAAGGAGGGCAAAGTTCAAGGGAAAAGGTGAATTATCTTGCAGTGATCACAGAGTGTTTTTCAGTCCTCCTTTGTGTATTACACTTGTCCTTGGTAAAGAACAAATCAAGTGAACCTGAAGACAGCAATTGCTCTGGCAGAATAACAAAAGAACTAAGGATTGATGAAGTGAGTCTTTAGGAAAAAAAATGAATTAGGCCTAAGGCTTGATTTCCTCTTTCACTTCATTGCTTAAAATCAGTATCCTTTTTCCCTTGCTGAAATCAACAGGGACACCAACTTTTCTTTTCTTGCTCAGAATTCCCTCTGTAGGCTTCACAGAAAATGTTGATTCTGGAGATTTTATATTTAGATAGTATTCTAAGAGATATACAAAACTACCTACTGTGGTAAACAAAACAGGAAGAAAGACCACAAAATACCAAAGATGAGCCAAAAGGAATTTTTAGCACAAAAGTTACATATTACATCACTAAGAATATAATAATACCAAATTTAACAGTGTCCTGGAATCTGGGAATCTGAGGGGAATGGTAATAGAAATTAGCAAGAATCAAAGTTAAAGGAAAAATGAACAGAATGAAGTGTGGTGGGTCTCCAGAAATAGCCAACTTTTGAAGAAACAGCTTCTAAATGGGCTGTTGACAGATGTATTAGACATTTTTTTCCATATTTCAGTGCCCAGGCAAAAGCATAATTATTATTAGAGTACTTGGGCAACCTAATGAACATAGCACAAAGATAAAGTTCTAAATGGTAGAAGCAAACAATTGGTCCAAGAGACATTCTTATTGTCCACCAGGGAAATGTATTTTTCCAGATATAATTAACATGGTCTCAAGATCATCCAACACTGGAACTAGCTTTTCAAATATGATTCTGATATGAATTTCATTTTCCAGCTGGCCTACTAAAAGTCTATATTACTCAGCAAAGGTATACCAGTATGACTTCAATGGGAATTATACTTACACCCTACTTTATACATCAGTCTCTTCAGTTCGGCAAACCTGGTTCAGTTTCCAGAGCCTTCCAGCCCAGGATGAACCGACAGAGCCAAATCTTCCCAGTCTTGCAGAGAAACACATTCTTGCCCTGAGGTGACCACCACCCAGCCCTCAACAAATGTTGAATCCATTGAATCTATGTCAGTAAGCAAATCATTTCACTTGCTACAGATAGAGGCATACATTCCATTAAGATGATTCCACTACATTACCTAATGAAGTCTTTACTCTCTAAGTACTTTCAACAAATAGAATTCTGTCTTAAGTCAAATGGCTTAAGTATTGTGAGGCTGGACTAAGGAAAAGTTATTTATTATGCATTGTAACATATCTAAATTTTGTTCTGTATCTCTGCTATGATTTGAATTTTCCCTCCAAAGCACAGTTTGAAATTTAACCCCTACCATGAAGTGTTAAGAGGGTAAAAGCATCATCCCAATATAGTATTTGGTAGTACAACCTTTTGGAAGTAATTGAGAGAAATGTGGCCCTAAGACTAGACGTTTAAACCAATGGGATTGGGCATTTATAAGCAAATATTAAACCTGAAGGGAGAAATGGATTACCATACAATAACAGTAGGAGATTTCAATACCCATTGTCAGCAATGGACAGATGATCCACACAGCAAAGGAAACATAGAGTCAAGTCCCGATCAAGATAAACAGACCTAACATATTTACAAAACATACCAACATAAAATACAGTCTTCAGAACATACATTCCTCTCAACTGCACATAGAGCATTACAGAAAGAAAAAGAAAAGGAACAGAGAGAGAGAGAGGGAAGGAAGGAAGGAAGGAAGGAAGGAAGGAAGGAAGGAAGGAAGGAAGGAAGGAAGGAGGAAGGAAGGAAGGGAGGGAGGGGAGTGAAAAATGAAAAGAGAAGGAAGAAGGAAGAGAGGACTCAATTTGACATTGTATCTTAAAAAGAATGAACTGATCCAAAAATTAGTACAAGGAAAGAAATAATAGTGGTAGCGTACTTGCCTAACATTCATGAAACCCCCTGGGTTTGATTCTTCAGCAACATATAAACAGAAAAGGCTGGGAGTGGTACTCTGGCTCAAGTAGTAGGGTGCTAGCAAAAGAAGCTTAGGGACAGTACCCAAGCCCCAAGTACAAGCCCCAGGACTGGCAAAAAATGAAATAATAAAGATCATATTAGAAATAAATAAAATGCAGACTAGAAAAATAATAGAAAAGATCAACAAAACAAAGATGCTTTTTTAAATGAAAAATAAAAGTGATACTACAGCCAATACCACAGGATTATAAAGAAACATAAGATATACTTTTGGTATTCTTTCACTCTTTTTCTTTCTTCCTTTTAAAAAAACTGGAAGCTGGAAATTGATAGCTCACACCTATAATCCAAGCAACTCAAAAGGCTGACATCCAAAGATCAAAGATCCAAGTCAGATGTGGCAGAAAAGTCCAGGAGACTTCATCTTCAAAATGGGCAGCAAAAGCAAGGTTGGGGGTGTGGCTCAAGTAGTAGAATACCTACTGAGCAAGTAAGCCAAGCAAGTGTGAACTGCTGAATTTAAACCCCCATAATGTCAATAAGTAAGAAAACAAACTACGGTATGTTCTAACAGTACCACTCTAGAGATACATCTGAAAGAAATTAAATCTTTATATTGCATATATAGCTATACTTATATATTTATTACAACTCTATTCAAAATAGTCAAGGTATAGACTCAACCTAAGTTCCCAGAAATTGTCTAATGGATAAAAGAAACTAGAATATATACACGATGGAATACTTTTCAGCCATTAAAAAAAAAGCTATCAGCTGGGCACCAGTGGCTCATGCCTGTAACCTACCTACTCAGGAGGCTGAGATCTGAGCATCATGGTTTGAAGCCAGCCAGGGAAGGAAAGTCCATGAGACTTTTATTTCCAATTAACCACATTCATACACACACACACACACATACACACACACACACACACAGAGTGGGATGGTAGCTCAAGTGATAGAGTATCAGCCTAAGTACAAAAGATAAAGGACAAAGCTCAAGTCCTGAGTTCAAGCCCCAGTAAGGCCAAAAAACTAAAAACAGAGATTGGTCATTTTCAAATTATGCATGAAACTGGGGGCATTAAATGAAAACAAGCCAAGAGCAGAAAATCAAATATGATCTGACTCATATATCAAATCTCAAAAACAATCTCATAGAAGTAAAGTATAATAGAATGGTAGCAACTACATGTACAGTGGTTAGGATTGCAGTTGGAATTAGAAGGATATATTGGTCAAAGAATAGCTGAAAGTAGATAGGAGGAATAAATTTAGATCTGTCATGAGTATGGTGACCATAGTAATTTGAATACATCTTATTCTGGAAGAATGCTGAGAGCAGATATTAAGTTTTTCATCCCAAAACTGAGAACTCTGTCAGGTTATACATTGGTTAACTGCTTAGATTTATTCACATTTATGCATTTTATATATATAATATGATAAAACATTATGCTACACATATTAAATGCATGCAATTTTATCTGCTAATTAAAAAGAAATAAGTTGGAGAAAAGCTCCTTAAGTTCCTTCCTCAAGTTTCCCACTGACTCACTCCCTGCCATGAGGCTTTCATTGAGAGTCCCTGGGTCTGTTTCATGACCACCTGTAAAACAAGGATAATAGGACCAGCCTTCCTAGGGAGCTGCAAGAACTGAGTTATGGTTTGCAGGATGCTTTGTGATTCATACATAAAAGGCACTACAAGAAAGCGCACTGTCCCTGAGCATTACAGCCCGCAACCCCATTATTGTAAAGTAAGAGGAGACAAATATTCTATATTCCATACAACATGAAAGCCCTTGATGTTCTACAGAATTTCTAAAACGAAGGTAAATGGTTAATGGATGATTTAGCTCTCTGCTAAGGCCTAGAACCAGTGTCCATATCCAGGCAGAGATAAAACTGAAGAGATATGAAATAATACTGGGCTCTGCTATCTGGCCTTCAGAGAATTTTTACTCTCAAGTTACCCACTGGAATCCAGTCTATGTAGAAAAACCTTCCTAATCTTAGCCAAAGCTGGTATTGACTAGAAAAAATGATTTTCATTTCTTAGGAGTAAGTAAACTAAGGATTAACTTTATTAGGTTTGTTCTTATACTAGAGGACACTAAAGGAAAAACTAACATCTAAATTTCATAAGAATTGCTAGATGCACCTTAAATTGTCTACAAACAGCTTGGAAGAGCACTCATGGGAACAGCACTATTCATAGCTTATAATGTTATAATGTTTGACACCAACTCTTCCATTTGGCCAGGTTGTACTTATTTTCACCTTTAAATTATAATCACATGGGAAAGAATATTTTTCCAATTTCCACTTGGGAGTCTCTTTTATGAAAACTCTCCTGGGCAGTCTTGGCACAAGACATAACATAATAATTAATAATGATTAACATTTCACCCTCTTCCAATTGAGAGTGGGCTGTAGCTGCAGTGATCCAATGGTGAATGTCAATGTCAACTGTAATACAAAGAGTGGAGCTAGAAATTAGCAACCAAAGGATTTTTTAAAAGAAAAAAATACATTTTTTCCTGAAGACAAGTCAAAAGAAGAAAAAAGACAAATACATCTAAATCAAAGATAGTCACTAGACTTCATGGTGAGTCCTTTCCTCCTTAAAAAGACTTAAAAATTACCAGTTTTAGCTTGATACTGGCACAAGAACAGACCTGAAGACCAATGCAATAGAACTGAAGACCTAGAAAGGAACCCACAGACCTATAGCCAACCAATCTCCGATAAGGGAGCTAAAAAAATAGAATGGAAGAAAGACAGCCTCTTCAGTAAATGGTGCTGGCAAAAGTGGTTAAACACCTGTAGAAAACTAAAGCCTAGATCATTATACATCACCCTGCATCAGAATCAACTCCAAATGGATCAAAGACCTTGAACTCAAAGTAGACACCCTGAAAACTCTTGGGCTCCTTGGCACAGGCCAAAACTTTCTTAGTAGAGACCCAGAAACACAACACACTAAAGAAAGGTTGGAAAAATGGGATTGCATGAAGCTGCAGAGTTTCTGCATGGCAAAGGACATAGCTAGCAAGATCAATAGAAAGCCAACGGATTGGGAGAAGATCTTCACTAGTCATACAACAGACAAAGGCCTCATATCTAAAATATACTTAGAACTCAAAAAACTAAATCCCCCAACAACAAATCCTCAAGGAAACAACTGACTGATAAATACATGGGCTAAAGACTTAAAGTGAAACTTCTCTGAAGAGGAAATAAGAATGGACAACAGATACATGAAGAAATTCTCAACCTCTTTAGCCATAAAAGAAATGCAAATCTAAACAATATTGAGATTCTACCTCACCCCAGTTAGAATGGCTAAAATCAAGAACTCTAGTAATAACAGATGCTTGAGATATGGCCAAAAGGGAACGCTACTGCATTGTTGGTGGGAATGTAAACTTGTTCAACCACTGTGGAAAGCAGTATGGAGGTTCCTCAAAAGACTACTCATAGAGCTCCCCTATGACCCAGCAATCCCACTTTTGGGCATTTACCCAAATGATGATCACAAACAAAACCATACTACAGCTACCAGCACAACTATGTTGATTGCAGCATTATTTACCATAGCTAAGATATGGAACCAACCCAGATGCCCCTCAGTAGATGAATGGATCAAGAAAATGTGGTATATTTATACAATGGAATTCCATGCCTCCATCAGAAAGAAGAGATATCACCTTATTTGTTAGGAAATGGAAAGACTTGGAAAAAATTATATTAAGTGAAGTAAGCCAGGCCCAAAGAAACATAGGTCCCATGGTTTCCCTTATTTGCAATAACTAGTATAAGTATAGGACAAGCAGAAGAGGTCTTATAGCTATGAACATATGCTATAAGATAATGTTAAGTGAAATGAACCCCAAGATAGGGACACAACTTGTTTTTTTTTCTTTCTTGCTATTGTTTTTAACGTATTTAAAATGTACTGTGTGATTTTTTTCTTGTTTCTCTTGTATGTTCTTCCCCCATGATATAACCCCTGTTTTCACTGTATGTGATGTCAATGCCCCGCATCTTATATATACATTTTCTTAATTTGGGGAGGGAAAGGGAAATAACAAAATGCTGAAGTAAGGATACAGGTTGACCCATTGTAGTCATGAGATGTACAAGACATTATGTTGAAAATGAACCTTACAACTTGTGGAGGAGGAGGAAGGGGAGGAGGGGAGGAAAGGGATGGTAGGGGAAAAACAAAAGAGGAGGTAACAATCTCGAAAGGAAACGTACTCATTACTTACTCGTGTAACTGGAACACCTCTGTATAGTATTTTTAATAAAAAATATTTTTAAAATCTCCAGTTTTGGAAAAAGCCTTACCAGAATTTCATGACAGAAAATCCACTTATTCAGGCAATGTGGGTAATTCAGATAAAACCAACAAAACCCATTAACTGCCTAAATTATCTCATTGTGTACTATAAAGATTATAAATCAAAAGTCATTTCTATCACTTAGTTATGACCTTGAGCAAAGAATTCAGTCCTAAGTGACTTTCTTTATCTATCAATGCAAAGAATCAAGAGACTTAACACTGGGGATTTGTAAGAGGATTAAAGAACTAAGTCTTTGGGACAGTCAGACATCCAGTTCACGGTGATAATCCCAACCCTTTATTTCTATGTAAGGCATGGTTTCTTAGGGGTCTGATATTTCCCAAATAAAACTTTTTATTTGTTTAAAGTGGTGCGAGATTTTCAATCATTTGCAACCTCCTAATGTATGCAATTAATGAAATACAGAGCCCAAACGACTCGTCATCTTTTGTAGTCACAGTTTTATATTTCTGAATGATGAATAGGACTCAAGATGCCAACACGAATCCTTGAATTCCATCCTCACTGTCATACAGACCACTCAATCTCTGGGTGACCTTCACAGCTATGACCAAGACCAGCTCGTGAGGCTAACATTAGTCACTCTGGTGACAGAGGCGAAGATGCTCTGCAGAAGCTTCAGGATTCAAAGTTCTGAAACAAGATTCCGGACCACGGTAAATAAATAGTATTTGATTAGGGATTTAGTGAGCCCAGTGACAGTGCAGAGAAATCAAATACCCTTAGCACATATTGATAGAGCCCAGTAGGAGTGCACCTAAAGCAACCCAAAGCAAATTGCAAGCTTTTTTTTTTCCCAGACTAATCGTAATACAGTGGTAGAACCATACTGCCAGCCAGCACTTAATTCTTCTCAATAAAAGAATTACTTTTTGCCCTGCTTAGGAAACAACTGCTTTGACAAATTCCTTGGGGCAGAGGATGGGGCTCTCAGAGAAGTTTTTGCAGCAGAAACTAGGGCAAGAAAAGAGTGACGAAGCTCTGGCACAAGATAAATTCTTTGGGAGGAAAAAGAGAAGCTGTCAAAAAGCATGAGAGGGATGACAGGAAGGGCAGGTGGATGGAGAAAGAAAAATGAGCCAGTCCCATATTTTAAGGTGCAGGCAGCTCAGTTCGAAAGGCCAGAATAGACTCCTTCAGAGTTGCTGTGTGAAGAGCAAAGGCCTCTTTTTCCAGGATAAAGTTGTCCACTGATACACACACACAGTCCATTCTCCAAAGAAGCGTGTCCAAGCCCCATGGGTAATCCTACGCACTGCTATACCTACAGAGTTAATTTGCAAGTTAGATACAGTGAGAAATAGTCTGCTCAGTTCTCAGAAACTGAGTTTCCTTCTTGAGGACTATCACCCATTTAACCTAAAGAGAGCATTTTACAGATTCTCTTTGGTGTCTCTAAATTGCTGTCCTCACAACGCTCAAGCTGGAGCAGCTTCCCTCTTCATAGAGGTGATTCCCCTGGGGTTCAGTAGGCACCCAAACCCTACATCTCTATTGTGTGCATGATTCTGCACAGAATATCACATCACATTATGAAATAAATTCTCCATTTCTATAATTGCAATAACATTTGCCAGGCACCCACGGCTCATGCTTGTAATTTTAGTTATTCAAGAGGTTCAGATTTGGAAGATCAAGGTTCAAAGCCAGCCTAGGCAGAAAAACTCAGGAGACTCTGTCTCCAAATTAACTAGCAAAAAGCCAGACTGGAGGAATGGATCAGGTGGTAAAGCAGTAAACTCTGTCTCTAACCAACAAAAAGCATTCCTGGAGGCAGAGCCCAAGCAGTAGGTCACCCGCCAAGCAAGCAAGCCAAACTGACTTCAAACTCTAATACTGGAAAGCAAAACAATAAAAAATAATTATTTAATATGCATTTTGTTAGCATGTCCACTTATTTCATTGATTTAAAATTTATAATCACAATCATCAGTTAGACTGCATATTTCCAATTTTTCAGTTTTTCCCATTTTTATTAAAAAATAGTTCCATTCTAAATATAGACCATCTTTTCACTCTAATTTCTCTTTAGCTACAGAAAAGCCTGTGCTTCCCATTTTTTAGCCCAACTAGTATTTGAAAATATATTTCACTTGTACTTCCTTCCCTGTGAATGAAAACCCAGAAAGTTATAAACTGCGGAGATGAACACACTTCTTCCTCAAATTCTGAGTCGTGGCTCATTTCTTCTTGCAGCTACTGTTTCAAAGAAAAGACTCTAAAGTTGAAGGTTGCTCCCCACAGCACCCTTCTTCCATTCCATATCCAGATGTATGGGCCC
Source organism: Dipodomys ordii (assembly GCF_000151885.1). Taxonomy (NCBI): domain Eukaryota; kingdom Metazoa; phylum Chordata; class Mammalia; order Rodentia; family Heteromyidae; genus Dipodomys; species Dipodomys ordii. The sequence goes on along the minus strand of NW_012267320.1, from coordinate 5,169,313 downwards.
AATTGTCCGCCACCTCTGCAGTGTCCTTCCCTGCCTGTCTTCCCCTGAATTCTGGAAAATCTTCTCATAGTCATCTGCTATAATTCATTGAGTCATAAACCTTTTGTGTTTTAATCCTTCCCATTCAGATGTTAGACTTTCTCATAAAGATTTTAAACCAGTGCTTCACTTGACTTGTTCTCCTATTCACTTTTATTCTACACACACACACACACACACTCACACACACACACACACTCACACACACACACACACACACACACAAACTCTCTCTCACTCTCATTTTCTCTTTGTGTGTACTTGCATATGTCCCCTGGCTTTCTTTTTAACCTGCCTCTTCACTTACATCTTATGCTTCCTCTCTCTGTGTCTCCTGGAGTCTCATTGGATATACAAAGAGAAGACTTTAGTTCTTTTCCTTGCATAGAATGTTTTAGAAATCAAACTTCATCTTTCTCCTCTCAAGCTCCAGCCCCTCTTCCACGCTACCATGTCCAGCCCCTTCATGGTGGCCTGTCCATACTTCATGAAGTTGGCTTTGGCTCTTTGAATCCCTCTCACCTACTTCGATATCCTTAAATTTTTCTTTTCAGACCTTGCATAGAGAAGTAAGTGGGGGCCTCAAGTTCCCTATAGTAGTGGCAGTTTGGAAACGAGTTTCTGTTTGGTGATGCACTACTCTAAGGATCTAGCCTTTAGCCTTTTTGCTGTGTGTTTCATCCATAATGCCAGGTCCATGGCAAATCTTGCCCAAATTGCTTCCCCAAGCCGCTACTACATCAAGAGGAAAAACTAAAGGTAGCTAGACCTCACCCCGCCACACTGGTGGCCTTCCTCTTGATGTGGAAAGCACGCAAACTCTCGTGTTTCCCTGGGTTAATGATCTACAACCAAAAGCAAGAAGTCCGGTGCACACAGCCCACCTTCTTGGAGACACGTGGGCCCAGGGCTCATGTCTTCACACTGGACACCAGTCAAGCATCATTAGCCTCATGCCTTCCTCGCCTTGCTTCATATAGGAAAAAAATCTGCATTAAATATTGAAGAAAGTCATCAAAGTTCCCAGATTTTTAATCATGTATCTCTAGCCAGGTGCTGAGGGCTTATGTCTATAATCCTAGCTACTCAGGAGATTGAGATCTGAGAACTGTATTTCAAAGCCAGTGCAGGCAGGAAAGTCCATGAGACTTTTATCTCCAATCAGCCACCCAACACCAATAGAGCTGTGGCTCAAGTGGTAAAATGCCAGCCTTAACAAAACACGTAAGGGACAGTGTCCAGGCCCTGAGTTCATGCACCAACAGTGACACAACTAAAAAAAGAAAAAGAAAAAAGAAAGAAAGAAAACTTTCCAATGGCAATGTCTGCTTCAGCTATTTCTACAAAGATGTTCTCTTGTGCTCTCTTGCCTGGAAGTCATCATATAAACATTTTTAAATGAGGTAATGATATGCAAATTCTGAACTTATCCAAGTGGGTCAGTCTGAAGGAAAGAATGTAATAAGAAAGAGGTAGGATGAACGCCTTGGATCCTCTCTGGTAGGAGGTCTGTCCTTGTGGGGAGCCATTTTGCTCTGTCTACTTTTAGCTCAATTTGGGGGCGAGTCATCTCAAAACCTCAACTGCATAGATGGCCAAGTTGCAGCTTCTGAGAAGCGCGTGAAATAAGATGATTTGTGAGCATAATCACCCAAATAACATTTCCTGGTGTGATTTTAAGCTTTTGCCTTTTCTGTCTCCCTGATCACTTTAACTCAGGTGAGTGCACGAAGCATTCATGCTATTCTGGGAGTGGAAAGGATAAGGTAGGTATTATTATTTATTATTATTATTATTAAATAAGAATGCATTTACAGAAGAACGTGCATGTTGTGTTCCAGATCATGCTGTAAATATATCAAACAGGAATTAAACACCTTTCTTAAAGCCAGGAATCTTAAGAAATATCTGGCCTGGGGATTTCCCATGATCTGTTGAGCAATTTGAAATAATTACTTAATAAAGGATAACAACATGGTGTCCACATTACAAAGCTTCCTGTGGATGAGGACTGTTTCCTGGTGGTTTTCTTTTCTCATTAAGTGACTGCATATCTGGCCGGTCCATACAGAATGAGAGACACAAAAGAAGGACAGCCATTTTTCAACTCTATGGAGTGTTAAGTTTATTTATCTATAGTAAAACTGAACTAATGCCACAACAGCAGCCACAGTCTCTCAAATGCAGGACTCAGCTACAGAAAAGAGGCAACTGTTAGGCTGAAAACATTATTGAGTGCTGGGTGATTGAGTGTTAAGGCATAGGAAGATTTTATTCAGGACCATCAAGACAGGTACAAGGGCCACAACTATGGGACTTTGCTGTAAGGATGAGATGTTGAGCTCAACACCCAGATGAGCTTGCACAAGTGGGAATTTATAGCCAGTAAACAGGTGGTGATCAGCACATGGGAAAATTATTAGGAGGAAACTCAGGGGTATGTTGATTTGAATCTTCAGTGACCCTCAAAGATACACATGTGAAAGGCTTGGTCACAAGTCTGTGGTGGTGTTGGGAGGCAGTGCCTAGTGGAAGGAAGTTAGTTCTTTGGGGGTCATGTGACTGAAGGAAATACTGGGATCCTGGTTCTTTCTTTCTCTTTTTTGGTGCTAAACTTGTCTGAAGTGAACCATTTCCTCCACCACATGCCACGCCATATGGTAGCATCACAGGTCCAAAGCAAAAGGATCAAATGACCACAGACTGATTACTAAAATCATAAGACAAACTATACTCTTCTTCCCTTAAAGTTATTTATCTCAGGTTATTATGTTCCACCCACAGAAAGCTAGAGAACACAAAGTGAAGAGAAGGTAGACTAAATTTATCTTGCTGAAGACAAGTCAGGGTGAGCAAACATTACCCAAGGGCTGGGGTGGATGAGGAATATGATCCATGACTCTGATCAGACATCAAGAGTGGTCAGATATTAAGGGGAGAAGGAAGGGTTTCACTAAATTGACTTAGCAGGGCTCTTTTCTGACACTGTATTTTTTTACTTTATTTTTTATCTTTAAGTCATTGTACAAAGGAGTCCAGAATGAGTGCTATTAAGGTCATCAATCCTCCCACTCTGTTAACACCACCAGTTTGTATACTGGTTGAACCAGCACCCTGACCTAACTAGTTACAACATATCCAGTTCCTCATTTAGCACCCCAAGATATTAAACTACCAACTCAAGAGATGATTTCCAGTCAATTATCCCCAAAACAGTTGAATTTGAGCCACTGATTAGCAATAGAAGAAGTTTCCTTACTAATAGGATAAAAAGTTCATATCTCAGTAACACAAGAGACTGGTGATTTCATCTTAGTTCTAATTTCTCATAATGCCAAATGACTCACTAGTACTGGAGGAAAGCTGTCATAAAATCATTATTATACATTAAGGTAAACTTACAGGCTGGGTGTCAGCAACAATACCAGGCTCCCTGAAATTACAATGTAAAATCAATCCTTAGAAAGGATAATGCGAAAGCCATCAGTATTCCAAACAACAGCAGGCAAAAATAAATTGGAAATCAAAGATATGTTTCCTCAAAATGTTACCAGCTAGACCTCATACTATGTGACCAAAATTTTATACATCTTGGCAAGAGAAGCATTCAAGCAAGACGTTCAGCATAAGAAAAATGATAGAAGAGCTTATTTAAAAAACAAGCAAGCTGCTGAAAGAAGGCAATGGACTAGAGGAAGGATCCAGAACACGGAACACTTGACTGGATAGGTGTGGGTCATTCTTCACTTGGGAAACTCTGATGGACAGGATGATTGACAGGTATAAAAAACATGTGTCTGTGCATGCCAAGATTGGTTGGAATGCTTTGCATAGACTCTCGACAGAGATTGAAATAATCCCAAACCAAGGACAGGAACATCAGAAAGCCAAGAGAGTCACGGCTTCTTTTCTGCACATGTGCACCAGTGAACTCTGGTTGTCAGGACTTAGTGCCAATTCATCTGGCCCAAGGAACTTAATTATTTTTATCAGCAATTTTGTGCCACCCTAGGGGAGACTATTTTGGGGTCTAGGAGTGTTTATTGCATGGGGGAAAATCATGTAGGCATATCCATGGGCTAGTCAGTGGCCCTAGTCTTGTCTTGTAGCTCTAGTAACCAGACATTCAAAGCTGTCAGCCTGTCTCCAAAGTAATTCTTGGAAACATATCATCCATTCATTTAAGATCTGTATTGAACATTCTCAGGGTTAGAACTGTACTGAATACTTTTGGAGCAAATTCTGCCCCTACTTTAAGATCCTTCATGTTAGGAAAAGAATTCTTAGCTCTAACTTCTTAGTTGTTGTACAGATTTCTTTGTGATCTAAACTTTTCTCTGAATAGGTGAATATGATTCAAATACTTCAAGTTAAGTGAACTTTTGAGTTCTAGTTTGGAATTCATTTCCAACTTGTATCTGTTGAGAGAAGCAGTCCAAATTGCTTAGGTACGTGATATAAATGTTTCCATGGTAAAAAATAGTAGGATAAATCAAATACTTAACATCAAAGATTTTCTAATAAGTTAAATAATAACCATCCTGGATCATTGGCACAATGTATATGGTTTTTAACTTAATCAAATTCGCTGGCTTGACTAGTTCAGCAGATAAAATTCTGGCTGGTTGATAGGACCCAGAGATAGTTAAAATTGATCGGATTTTGTGTATCTGTTAATTTTTCCTGACTCCTTTAGCAACTCATGGTAATGAGAGCTGCTCCCAAGAAAAAAGGATCATGGTTAAAACAATTTTACCAATATAGCAGAATGATACCCCCATTCTTGACTCTGTTCTTTGGAAGCTGGTGAGCTGTGAGATTTCTCTTCTAGCTTACAATTCTTACATTCTTTATGTTTTTAAGCCAAGACAGAACTCTTAAGAAATTGGCTAACCTCTCAATTCTAAATATCCTTTTGTTCTTTCTTTTGAGACTGAAATCTAGAAGAAAGTCACACAGTACCACATAAGACTCTTGGCCTGTGACATCCCCTACAGTTTCCCTCATTATTTGCACAAGGATTGTTTTCCATGGGCTGAGGCTGTAGAATAAGACAGGCTCCGCCCATAGAGAATTCTGTGCAATGCTAGAAACAGAAAGTCTTTTCGGCAGTCCCAAAATGGAAAAATTCTACCATAAGACATTACCTGTCTTCCTTACTTTTCAATCCTAAAAAAATAAATAAATAAAAGTAGCTCTTTATATGAAAAGGTTCTCTTTCGTCCTCAATCTAATATTAGTATAATTCAAATAAGCACCTCACTCAAAGATAAGAAACTTCATCAGAATTTTATGAAAAGTACCAGGCAAATTTATGTTTCCTGCTCTTAAATGAAGAAGGTTTTGCTGATACCTAAAAGGTATCGCAATAACTAAAATAGCAATTACCTTCTATTCACTGCTTTTTTTTTTTGCCACACACTGCTGAATGTATTTGGGAGCTGTCATTTCTACATCCTGTCCAGCCTTTTGCTGCCAATTGTTCTCCAATTGGTCTCAAATGATTGCTGTACTTGTTTACCTCCTTTTACTATAAAGCATAACATATAAAAAAAAGCCACATAAAATATAAACGATCAGCAAATCATTACAAAGGAAACACCTATGTAACTACCTTCCATAACAAGAAATGGAACAGGGGCTGGGAAGGTGGCTCAGTGGTAGAGCGCTTACCTTGCATGCATGAGACCCTGGGTTCGATTCTCAGCACCACATAAGCAAAAAGAAAAAAGCCGGAAGTGGCGCTGTGGCTCAAGAGCACTAGCCTTGAGCTGAAGAGCTGAGGGACAGCGCCCCGGTCCAGCGTTCAGGCCCCACAACCGGACCCAAAAAAGAAAAAGAAAAAAAAAAAGAAATAGAACATTTCCCAGACCCAAAAGCATTCCTCTAGGGCCTCTCCCACTTAGTAAGCCCATCCCCACCTCTGAGGTCAGCTCTGCCTTATGCCGGATGCTAGAGGTCCGGGGTTTTTTTTGGTTCTTTTTGGTACTTGCCTCCTCTCTCCAGTGTTCCAGCGGTAAGATGCATCCACGCCACTGCTTACAGAGGCTGTGCATTGATTTTCACTGACATGCAGGCATTAGAATTGTAGGATTATTGAACAGTTTGTATCACTACCAACAAACATCGTTTTCAGTATTTGACTATATATAATACTGCTACGTGTATTTGTATATATTCTCTTAATCCACACATACACACACGTCTATTGAGTGACTAAGAATAAACTGTCAAGGCCAAAGAATAAATGTGTATGAACAGTAATGAGCAATTTACTGATTTAACTTCCACTACCAGTATAAGAAAGTTTCTACAGTTGCCCTCATTTTCAATCATTGTTATTGGCAATCCAAGCAATTTTAGCCACTTGAGAGCACCTCACAAATGATTCACAAATGTACCCCACAGTGACTTCAATTTGTAATTTTTTATCTATATATTTATGGCTACTTAGATTCATTTGTGCAGTGTGTTCAATTCCCTTCCCTGCTTTTCCCATTGTATTCCTTTTCCTTTGTTGATTTTTGGTGGTTCTTGATATATTCTGGACATGAACCCTTTGTCATTCACTTTTTCCAGTACCTTCTGCCACTCTGTGATTTATTGTCTTTATTTTGTTCATGGAATGCTTTAATTTTAATGCTGCCCCATCTATTGACATTTCTTTTATATTTAGTTTATTTGGGGAGTAGTGTTTACAAATTCTTTTTCTGGAGTGTCTAAGCATACTCTTGATTCTTCTACATATTTAATGTGACTGACAATTTCTCTAGAATTTATTTTTATTAGGTGAAGTAGAGGTAAAGTAAATCAAAAAATGTTCCTGAAAGATATTCAATTGCCATAAAGTCATTTATTGCAAGACTATGTTTCCCCACTATCCCAGAGGGCCAATTTTGCTGGAATAAGTTGTTCTGCTCCTAGAACATCTATTTTATTCCTTGATCTCATTTTTCTGCTAATATTATAGATATAGTATTAGTTAGTACAGATTTATAGTCTTGATAAATGATCGCACAAGACCTCTCCATTTCTTTTTACTTCAAGAGTATGTTGGCTACTCTAGGCCATTTGCATTTAGACATGCACTTTGTGGAGAAATCAATATCTGTACAACATTGAATAGTCCAATCCATGAGCATAGTCTACCCATCCATCATAATATTTTATGGTTTTCTATATATAGTATAATACATCTTTCTCTAGGTTTACATGTTATTATGTATGAGTGGTTTTATTTCATTCTCTACTTGTTGCTGGCATGCACAAATTTGTTTAAATCGATATATACACAAATGTATATATACATATGAATGTATAGAGAGAGACATTGTACTTAGAAAATTTGTTACTTATATTATTCATTGATTTGCTTTCAGTTTTCTACATACATAATCATATTATCTATGATATGATAGCTCTATTTTTCCTCTCTAAAGTGAATGGATTTTACCTTTCTAAGAAATTCAAGAAAGTAGACTAGAAATGATACTAGCAGTCATCTTTATTCAAATGTTCATCTTTCAAAATTTTGTCACTAAATATGATGTTTGCTGGAGATGTAGTATGGTGTGTGTGTGTGTGTGTGTGTGTGTGTGTGTGTGTGTGTGTGTGTGTGTGTGTGTGTGTGTGTGTGTGTGCTGGTTGGTCCTGGGCTTCAACTCAGTACCTGGGAAATGTCCTTAAGCTTGAGCCATAGCTCCACTTCTAGCTTTTTGCTGGTTAATTGAAGATAAGAGCTCACAAACTTTCTTGCCCAGGCTGACTTCAAACCACAATTCTCAGATCTCAGCTACTCAGATCTCCTGAGTAAGTAGGATTAGAAATATGAGCCATGGTACCTGGGTTCAACATATTATTATAAATGAATATAAAGTATTACTTTTCCTCTCTGCATCTATTAGGAGTACCAAATGATTTTTTTCTGCTAGTATTTCTTTATGCTACATCTATTTCCCAATGTTCAATCAACCTTGTACTTCTGCAATAATTCTACTCTTTATTGGGCCATAACATATAAATTAAAACTCACTCATTTTAACCAGACAACCTGACTAATGATGGAAGTTGAATGCAGTCATATACCTATCACCACAATCAAGACATAAAATAGCTTCATTGTGATCCCAAACAAGATGAACCCATTACAAGTATTTACTGTTTGGCTCTGTGAATGAGAAAAGTCAAGTGATTCAGGAGAGATCGTATTCTGAAGAAAGAAAGGAAGAGTTTCCAGAATCATGAGAGGTACCTCAAGAGAAAAAAAAGAAAAAGCACCAGGAATATACAGAAATAATACTACAATTAATAATAATAATAATCCCAAACCCAAATCAGACTTAGTTCTGCACAGGGAGGAGGATGAAAGGTAATACAAAGATCTCTGCTGATAGACCTGCATTTTCACCCTCAAAATAAGCCATACCTCCCACAAGCCTTAAGGTCAGAGCAGGCATCCGCTGAGCACAATGTCTTCCTCATTCATTCATATTGTTGTAAATGACAGGTTCCCTTCTTTTTTAAGGATGAATAGAATTCCATTATTATATAGTACACCTGCCTTGTTCAATAGATTTATTATTTGACTTTGACTAAGCCCAGGGGGAAAAAGTCCCATGCAAGTATCATACAATTCATTAGAAGCAAATTTCACATCTGAACATGCGTGATCTTCCCTCAAAGGGAATATCTCCGGAGAGACACATCTCTGCTAATACCAAGAGTGTACTGCATATTTTTTTCTTCATCCTTGCACTTGATTTCCTCTGCACTTGTTACTGATTTGTACTTTACTTGTTCCATGCCCAGTGAAATTTCTCATATGATTTCAGTCTGTTTAAATTTTTAAGGATATGCTTTTTGGTTTTGCATGTAGTTGATTAATGTACATGTTCCATAGAAACTTAAAATAATGTAAAATTGGCAATCATTGGGTATATTTAATTTAAAGTAGTATTCATGTTTTTCAAAGTAATTTCTCTACTGATATTTTGTCCCTTTGATCAATAATTTTTGAGAGTGGTATTTTAAATCTTCTATTATGACTGGGAATTTTTTGACTTCTGAACATTTTTATACAAGTCTAGGCATACACAAAAATAAAATGCCTATCTTCTTCATAAATTGAATGCTTTTATTCAAGTTGTTTTTTATTCTTTTTCACTTTTTTTTTTTTTTGCCAGTTGTGGGGCTTGAACTCTGGGCCTAGGTGCTGTCCCTAAGCTCTTCAGCTCAAGGGTAGTACTTTACCACTTCACCACAGCACCACTTCTGGTTTTCTGATTTGTTTATTGGAGAAAAGAGTTTCATGGACTTTCCTGCCAGGGCTGGCTTTGAACTACAATCCTCAGATCTTAGCCTCCTGAATAACTGGATTACAGGCGTGAGCCACTGGCACCTGGCTCATGGTTTTTTTTAATTCAAGTGTTTGCCTTAAATTGAGCATTGCTAGGCAAGTGAATAGATATACAAACTTTCATTAATGTTTGAATGGTATATTTTTCTTTTCTAATTTTACTTTTAGCTTGATATGTTTATACCTCTAAGTTGTAAGTAGTTAGTATTTTACCACATTTGAAAATGATGTGCTCTGGGGCTGGGAAAGTGGCTCAGTGGTAGAGCGCTTGCCTTGCATGCCTGAGGCCCTGGGTTCGATTCCTCAGTACCACATAAGCAAAAAGAAAAAAGCTGGAAGTGGCGCTATGGCTCAAGTGGTAGAGTGCTAGCCTTGAGCTGAAGAGCTGAGGGACAGCGCCCAGGCCCAGAGTTCAGGCCCCACAACCGGACTCCCCCTCCCCCCAAAAAAAGGAAAGAAAATGATGTGCTCTGGTAGAGAGATTTAGTTCATTTACAGTTAATAAAATTCACAGTGTATTCGCATTTCCATTTACTCCTTCTCTTCCATTCATCTTAACATTTCTTTATTGTTTTCCTTTTCTTTCTTAAAGTATTTTATTATTCTATTTGTGCACTGTTATCATAATGACAATACTACCTGCCATTACTATTCTTTATTTCCATAAAGATTATGATATTCATCTTTGAGTTTCTGAAGTCTGATGTTATATGGTACTTTTTCTCTTCTCAAATCAATGAATGGAACTGGGATATTTTCATTTCACTCATTTCCCTAATTATATAATCTTTTAATTTTTTCAAAAGATTGCTAATAATTATTAATCACCGTTCAGTTAAATTGTTTGTCAGCTTCTCTTTTTATTGGACATATTTCATTTTATATTTTATTTTATTTATGTGTAATTTTTATTCGTTCTTGAATTTCAAATCTTGAATCTGAATGTTCCTCCTGTCCTTAGTGTCAACTAAAAAGATGGATAAATTCTTCCTGTTTTTGTTCTTCTTTATTTGGGTGGGTGGGGGGTATTTTTCTCTCAATATAGATTTACCTATAGCTGTCATTTAAATGAGCACTGAAAATTATAAAGAAAACACCTCCTTTTCAGCTTTTGCTGTTTCTGTTCTGAAGAAACTTATCAGGCTCCATCATTGCCTCTTTGCTTTTTACTGTCATAGGTTTCCCTAGGATAATCCAGTTGGTTTGTTTCCAATTCTCTGGTTTGGGATGGATGGAGATGATTGCATGTGTACTTAATACTTTTTGCTAACTGTAGAAAATTCTCAGGTTTTATCACATCAAAAATTGCTTTGACCCAATACCTCTTTCCTTTAGTTACTGCTATACTCTCTTCTTTGTTTCTTAATTTTCACTTTCCACATTTCACTTCATATTTTTCTGTTACAGGCTTTCCATATAGTTGGTTTCACACTTGCAATTTTGTGCCAGAATTCTCATTTTATCTCCCACACAGTATGAAGCATTATTATTTTAAAGTTCAGGTCTGACCGCCTCATCATTTGACATCTCTCTGCGTTTTTTTTTTTTCGCTATTTTCTTGGATATTCAATTTGTTTGTCTTGCATCTGTTTATTTTCTATTGAATTGCAGATGGTGCCTATTTGAAAACTGTATAAATAACTGATTAGAGAAATAATATAAAACTTGTATTATCTATTTCTGGTAGATATTCAGGGTGCCTAACAATCAGGAATTGCCTTGAACTCAATGTCTGGGATTAAGATAATTCCAAGTGTGACAGCAGTCCTTCTAAGAACTGGTCTACTTCTAATTCGCCCTGCCTTCTAACATGTAACCTTTGGGGTTTACAAGCCAAGAATGAGAAGTTTTACCATGTCTGAACAGAAGGATGTAGACTTCAGTTTTTGTCCCTAGCTGTAAAATGTCTAGTTTTCTTACTTGCTCAAATTTCTCTTTCACAAATTGTACATAGCTCTCAATACCAGCCTCATCTCTGTCAGTGAGTCAACCCAACTGCTTTCCCTGAACCTTTAAGCACCTATACCTCTTAAAACATTTTTTTCAGCTGGGAGCCAGTGTCTCACACCTGTAATCCTAGCTACTCAGGAGGCTGAGATCTGAGGATTGAAGACACCCAGGCAAGAAAGTCTATAGACTCTTATCACCAATAAAGTACTCAGAAAAAGCCAGAAGTGACACTGTGGCTCAAGTGTATAGCGCTATCCTTGAGCACAAAGATGCTCAGGGTCAGCAACCAGACCCTGAATTTAAACCCAGGACCAACAACAAAATATTGTCTAAATTTTTTTTATCAAATTACAAATTACCTTGTTCTTATTGTAAAATAGCAATTGATTTCTGTTGGATGAAATGTAAATGAGTGCAGACCTTACAGAAAAAAAGCGTAGAGATTACCTCCAAAACCAGAAATAAAAATACCATGTGATCCAGCAATCATGGTACATATACAAAGGAAATGAAATTGACATATCAAAGAAGCATCTACATTCACCTGTTTGTAGCATCCCTATGCACAATAAATGAGATAGGGAGCCCGAAGCCAGTGGCTCATGCCAGAAATCCTAGCTACTCAGAAGGCTGAGATCTGAGGCTCAGAGTTCAAAGCCAGCCCAGGCAGGAAAGTCCATGAGACTCTCATCTCCAATAAGCCACCAGAAAACCAGAAGTGGCACTGTGGCTCAAGTGGTAGAGCTCTTGCCTTGAGCTGAAGAGCTGAAAGACAGCACCCATGCCCAGAGTTCAAGCCCCACAACCGACAAAAAAGAGAGAAGGGTGGAGGAGGAGATACTGAGATGTCCATCAATGAGTAGATAAAGAATAATACATATATACATCTGCATGTATCTATGTTATACTTCATATATTATAGATCATAATGGAATACTACTCATCCATGAAAAGAAACTCATCATTTCCTGCTATTAATAAAAGGAAATACAGAAGAGAAAGCTCTATGGATTGGCTTTTTCTGCGAGTGTTAAGAAAGGCAAATGATTACCTGTCTTAATCAGAGCATCAGCCTGCAGGGGTGGCTCGGCTGACTGAACAGGCTCTCCAGAGAAACCTGATATTCTATCACTCGAGAAACAATGGCTTCATCGTTTGTGTTGATCACATTCATTCAGAGGATGAAATCACCCGGGTCAAGCGGCAGCCAGGATTCACCCAGCCTCAATTTGCAGGTTGATTGGTGCTTGGCCTAAGATGACCTCACCCAACCGAAGAGAAGATTTCTCTTTGTGTCCCTGAAAGGAACAATCCCTTGAGAATTTAGCTGCAACTGTTTAGCAAAAGGGAGCCAGTGCTTCAAATAGTGCTGCTTAGCAGAGAGAGCCTTGTATTCAGTGATACTGTAGAACTACAGCATCGCCAGCCCAAAACCTTGCCTGTCTATGAACTCTTCATAACTAAGCAGCTGTCTTAGTGTTGAAGTGTATGGAAAGAGAATTTCTGGAAGGTTTCCTCACTGGATAGAGATTGTGAACTCCACTGCGTCTGCGAAAGACCCTGGTATAGCAACCTACATAATGTCAAACGCTCTGACATACAAGTAGAAAGTCATAGCATTGTGGGTGAAAAGGGAGTCTATGCAGAATTACAGATATGAACATGAAAGCCACCGCCCAACAACCAAGAAGAAAAGGTTAAAAAAAAATCACAGTCAAGTTCTTACATTTCAAACTAGAGTTGGCAACAGTTTTGTTTTTTATTTTTTATTATTTTTGGGGGGGTCCGGTAGTGGGGCCTGAACTCTGGGCCTGGACGCTGTCCCTCAACTCTTCAGCTCAAGGCTAGCGCTCTACCACTTGAGCCACAGCGCCACTTCTGGCTTTTTTCTTATGTGGTGCTGAGGAATCGAGCCCAGGGCCTTGAGCATGCAAGGCAAGCGCTCTACCACTGAGCCACCTTCCCAGCCCCATTGTCTTTTAAAAACAAATTACATGTGTATGTACGTGTATGTGGGTGTGGGTGTGTGGATGTGTGGGTGTGTGCTATTTCCCTCAAAGACTAGAAAAGCCAGAATACATCTGTGGAAAATAAAGTCCATGGTAGTCCATTTTTAGGACAAGGCATCTGACCCCGTGAGAGAAAAGTTGTCCCACAATGACTTCACAGCTCACTGACTGAGGTAACAATTATAAAATCCCTACACTTGGATGGTCCACAGATAAACAAAGTAGGCAAATAGGACATCATAAGGCCCAGCTGGGTCAACCAGCAGGGGTTAGAGTCGACCCAATACAACAATCACAAGCCAGAAAGCACCTCTCAGAAGAGCCAAAAAGCCCACAAAGAACAAAGGGTGGTGGGCACAAGACCCTCTTCAAAGTCCAGCCCACTTCAAAACATGCATTATAGTGAAAATTACTCGGGGTGGGGCAGATATTTGCATCGGGGGATAAATTGCTTGGTATAACCTCTCTGGGAATCTCTACCCACCACACATCTGATCTTGCCCTTAATCATTAAAGCCCCGTATCACTGTACCGTGTGTGGCTGAGCCGATCACTTTCATGAGAGGAAAACTCAAGGCAACTTCTGGCATCATTCTCCTCCTCTAATTACTTCTATCAAATGCATTCACATAGGCTGAGTGGCTTCCTGATAGGTTGATCTAGCTGTCTCAGCTAAGTGAGGACTGTAGGGTCCCCTGACACACGTCTTTGGGAAGTGAAAACACTGCAGACAGACTAGGGGAGTTGGTGACTTTCTTATGTCTTTACAATAATCTATCTCAAGTAGATTGAAATTTGCTCTCCACTGAGTGCAGAGAGTACCAGGTGCTGGTGTTCCTTTAAGAATCATATATAGTATTTCTGGGGAGAATGTGATCAAGAGTTCAATGCATGTCCTACAAAGACGAAGCAAAGTGAGGGAAGGGGGAGGAAGGGAGGAAGGGGTGAGAATGTTAAAAGGGGCGACATTGATCAAAAGGCATTGTACTCATAAACTGTTTCATTGAGTGGCAGCTCTCTTGTATAACTACTTAAAGACAGTATGAAAATTAAACTAAAATACATAGTATTTCTAGCCAGGTACATCCTTCTCCACATTATTACTTTCATAGCTGTATCTAAAGCAGCTTTCTTAGACTTCCAGAGTGGGACCTCTGAGAGTACACTCTGTTGATATAAATGAAGATCCTTCCAACTCCCTATCCTTCCTTAGGAATCATTTGAAATTCCCATTTTCCATTGGGAAGTATCACATTGCATTCCATGAGAGCTCTTCAAAAAGGCTCAGACGGGGCTGGGAAGGTGGCTCAGTGGTAGAGCACTTGCCTAGCATGCATGAGGCCCTGGGTTCGATTCCTCAGCACCACATAAGCAAAAAGAAAAAAGCCGGAAGAGGCACTGAGGCTCAAGTGGTAGAGCACTAGCCTTGAGCTGAAGAGCTCAGAGACAGCACCCAGACCCAGAGTTCAAAACCCACAACTGACCAAAAAAAAAAAAGGAAAGAAAACAAAATATTCAGTCTTGCAAATGGGAGTAAACTGGGCACAAGTCCTTTTCTGTACCAGATGTTTTCCCCTTCCAACGGTACGCTAAAATTTGAGTGTTCTTCTTAAGTCAGATAATGTGGTCCAAAGCAGTATAAGAACAAAGCAGTATAACCACACAAATGAATCAGTAACTCAGAAGCAGCCTTTGAAAGGGCCCATCTTCCCCCAAATTACAGTGATTCTCTGAGTTTTTCTATGCCCAAGGTGAAGGGGAGAAATTAACAGCAATGTTTCCTAAAATCAAAATATAAAATACTCAGCCCATTGTTATGGAACTTGAAATTCCACACCCAAAAGAAACATTGTCCCTTAGTTTTGTCAACATCAATATCAGAATTTTAAAACTCTGAAGTGAAGAAAAAGGATTAGTGTGTTACTTTCTGTAATCAGCCAAATATTGACTTTCCTGATACTCAGTCCTTTAACTTTCTCACTGGAGATGGGCTACATAATGCCCTGAAATTTGCTTTTGGTGTGACTGGAGAATTCCTGTTGGATAGAAATGCAAACATTGCTACTGGTTTTGACATTTGAGGAGCAAGTGGTCTGACTTGAAATGTCCTCACCTTCTCTACACCCAGCAGCATGGGTCCTGGTCCTATATTTGAAAACGGAGAGAGCAGGCTACATTTTCTAAACTCTCAGGTTTTCCAAAGGGCAAACTTAACTGCATCCCAAATCAGCGATGGAGGGGTGGGGAGAAGCCGGGAGGTGCTTCCCTAGTGGAGAATAAGAAAGGCCAACTGCAGGAAGAAGAGTAAGCACCTCAGAGAATCAAATGCCTGCATGAAAGCTATCAGAACTGGAAATAACTCACCAGCCATCTCAGGAATGAGCCTGAAGTTTGCCCACTGCTCTTCCTCCTCCCATAGAACACAGGTTAGGGGCCCATGGTGAATGTTTTTGGCTATGTAGAAATGGAACTATTACATACACCAAACACATATGCCTCACCAAAGCATAACCTATAAATTTGAAGTAACAACCTTAATGACTTTTGCCCAGGACACATATATACTGATATTCGGGGGGTGGGGGGGAAGGGAGGAGAAGTGGCATTCTCTTGTAATTCAATGGTTAATATTTGTTAGTATGCTGTATACCAGGCACTGTCTCAGGATAATTAGTGGCTGATGGTAGTATCATGGTTACTATGTAGCAGATGAGAAATCAAAGGGGCACAGGTATTAGATGAGTTGCCAGTAGTAAGTGACAGAGCTGAATCTGAACCCCAAACAATCTGACCCGAGGGGCTCTATTCAAAGCCACCATCACGTGCTATTTTCAGTTTTTTCTCCAATTTGGTTTCAAATGCACTCCGCTTTCAGAAAAAATGGTGTCAACTTTTCCTCACTCTACCTCATGGGTTGTCTTTCAATCTGTCAGAGATGAGGCCATCTTGGATGAGTATGAGGACAGAACATGTGGAAAGAATGAGGGACTGTCACCATCTGTCCCCAGACTTTTGCTTAAACTAACTGCAATCAACATGCAGGTAAAGTGATGTTTAACCTCAGTACAAATAAGAACAGGGAATTAAGCAGATGCCAAGTCTTGGCACATACTGAGGGTACTCAATTTTCCAGGACTAAGTGTTCTGCCACCTCCTAGACTCAAGCAGATGCATTCCAAGTTACCTCCCTTGTCAGCAAAAATGAACACACACTACTCTGAGAGACACTGCACTAGATCACATGGTTCCACACCTCCACAGCATGAGAGAGGCAGGTGGCCAGGGCACAGAATTTAAGGAGGCACAGTCATGAAAGTGCTGCCCCTGACCTTGCAGGACCATGTTAGTGAGCAAATACCTCCTTAAATCTGTGCAGGACACCTAATTCTCCCAGTCAAGCAAGTGCAGATTCTGAACTTGTGAGTGCAGATTCTAAATTCTGACCTTGCCTCCTGAAATGGTATGCCTCAGGCATTTGGTTTTTCTTATCCTGGGCCAGACCCTCGTGTTATGTAAGATGCACCAGTACATTCTCCTCTGAGGACACACTGCCCAGATGCTGAGCACATTTGGTGTGTATCTGGCCTGGTCTTTGCTCAAGTCCCAGTTCTTATTTATACTGAAGGCCCAATAAATCTCATCTAGTCTCGGCCCTGTACTGTATGCTGGCCTCCACTCTATTCATGGACTTGGATTTCTCACTCCTGTTTACTTTGTTATTCCTCTAAATGATCATTTTAATCAGTTGCTCAAGAAAACTGTCAAACCAAATGGAACTCAACTCAGTTTCACGTTTGCAAACCTTCAAATCGGGATTCTTTAACTTTGGTGAATATAAATAGATCACCTCAGGAGCAATATGTTTGTTTGTTTATACACCAGCTTTGTTACTGTGCTTGGGCTTCTAGAATAAAATCACAGGAGGTATGTAAAACACCAGAAATTTGCTTTCATGGTCCTGGAAGCTGTGGATCTGAGATTAAGGTGTTAGCAAGGTCAGTTTCTCTGGGAGCCGTTCTCTGGCTCTTTCCATGCATCCATAACCTTGTTGCCTTTACTGATAAGGATGTTGGTCCTTTTGGCCTACCATATCCATTTTATTTGTAGTGAATCACCTTTTTAGATTCTACTTCCAAAGTAAGCACATACAGAAGGTAAGAACTTCAATATATGAGTGTTAGGGGGATAAAATCTAAGTACAGCATCACCCTCAGTCCACCCCTACCATCTGTGGCCAATCCTGGGGGACAGGATTCCACCAGCAGGTCTGTTCAGAAGGAACATTCCCTGAAGCACACCTCCCTTGACTTTCCTCTGGGGCTCTCCTCATGTCTTGCTCTCCTGAGTGTCACATACCTTGTCTCTGCACAGGTCTGTAAGGACAGGCCTTTTATCTTCTCCTTCTGAGTTCCATTCTGTATCCAATTCATCAACATTTTTTGCAGTCCAGGGAGCTAATGCAATTTCATTAAGAGAGAAAACGTAATTTGTCTTTGAGTTTATATCTCGGTGACTGAGAAACAGGACTAGAGTAAGCAAAGCTTGATCCAACCATGAGAAACCAAGTTGGACAATCCATTTTCAGGACTGGCCTTTCTCAGTTATAGGAGGGGCTCTAGATCCTTTAAAGAGTTAAGGTGGGGCTGGGAAGGTGGCTCAGTGGTAGAGCGCTTGCCTTGCATGCATGAGGTCTTGGGTTCGATTCCTCAGTACCACATAAGCAAAAAGAAAAAAGCTGGAAGTGGTGCTGTGGCTCAAGTGGTAGAGCACTAGCCTTGAGCTGAAGAGCTGAGAGACAGAGCCCAGGCCCAGAGTTCAGGCCCCACAAATGGACCAAAAAATAAAAAGCATTAAGGTTACCAGATTGGTTCCAGAGAGAACAGAAATCTCCACAGGGATAAACACAAAGCCTGTCCTATAGATTTCCCACCCACTCCCAGCTCACACAGAACACACAAGAGCCCAGCATGCTTGGCTAGTGACTAGAATCTTCCACCACACTTGGCTATGGGCTGATAGACAACTCAACACACCAGTGGCAAAGAGAGACCCACCGTGGCCAGAGGAGGACACAGTACTCACCATTTCAGTTCTATGACTACAGAAATATCAAGAAAACACTTTCTCAAGAGATAGAAGGGATGCCACCAGTTTGGTTGCAAATTGCTAGAAAGGCAATTTCTCCAGCCAGCAGAAACCCAAACTAGAAAGCAAAATCTTCAACCCAAAGGCCTATTTCACCCTGAAACTTTCTGAATAGAAGCTTGGGAATTAATCAAGATCTGCAAGGCACCAGTTGGTCTGTCAATTCATGACTAGATAGAGTCCAGAAACTACACTTATCAAACTTATCCCTATACATGGTTTACTTGAATAAAAATATTCTACTTGGAATTCCAAAAGTATAGAACCATGAATCATTTCTGATTTCAGGCTTGGTCAGTTTTGCTCAGATTTTTTAAAAAAAGAAAAAAAAGTTCACAACTATTTTTGATAAGGAATATCAGAAGCAAAACCCCTAAACAAGCCAAAAACTCTGATTAAAAAACATGAGCTATTAAGATGTGGCACATGATAAAATTCTGTGTGTGTTATCAAGAGGTTTTCTCAAAGAGGCTTTATTTTCCCAGTGCAATCAGTGTTTGTGCCAGATAAGGATAGAAAGAGGATTTCACGGATGTTCTCCAGGCTACATTGAAAAGGATTCAAAGGCTCCCTTCATGGATGCTGTTGACAGAGTTCACTCAGTTGGGGACAGAATCCACTTCAAGCAGATCAATATTTTATTAATCCTAAGCAATGACAGGAAACAAAACTATAACTTCCATAAAAGCAATAGGATCATCAAGTGTGCTAGTCAACTTCCTGTCACTGGGACAAAGTATCAACTTGAAGGAGAAATGATTCATTTTGGCTCATGGATTGAGAAGTGTCAGTCCAAGGTCAGTTGGCCTTTGTTGCTTTTGATATAGTGGTACATTCTGTTAGAAATAAAGTGATAGAATCCAGCTGCTCACAGGAAGCAACATGAGAGAGAAGAAGGCAAGGGTTTCCATTCCTCCTTCAAGAATATGCTCCCATGACCAAATTTCTTTCCGCTAGGCTCTACCACCTAAAGATTTAACCACTTGCCAAATGTTATAGGCTGATGACCAATTCTCTGGCATATGAGCCTTGAGGAAATGTTTAAGATCCAAGCCATAACATAAGCCAATTAATAACCCAAACCTCCTCTTTGCGCGAAGAATATGTGTTCATTGTGCCAAAACTTTACAGTGCCAAAATGATGTCTTCAAACATCTCTAACAAGAACTCATAGACCTACATACGAACTCACAGAACGAGTCTGAAAAATACTTGGGGGTATTTTTCTCTTCTTTGTCTTTCCATTCTTGTTGCCGTACAACTCATTCTGTTCGTCCATCGGGTTGGTGAAAGGGAATCTTGTGAGATGATCTTACTCTAGAGTCTGTAGAGTTCTTCAGTTATCTAACCAGCCCTAAAGACATGATACAACCACCTTATTTTCCCAGTAGACAGCTAGTAATGTCTGAACACATTCTTAGTTGTCGCACCTTGGGGGCAAAAAGAAGGTGACTACAGGCATCTAGTGAGTAGAGGTCATCATGCTTCTAAAACTCCTGCAGCGTTGCAGTAGGCAGCACCAAGGAGTCCATATCCTGGCATGTGCGCACTACCTACACTCCTCCCTTTGAATGAGGGCAGGACCTGTGTGTGCAGGGTGGAACATTGCACCTAGGATTGGGTTAATTTCCCTGGATAAAGGACTTTTTGCAGCTATAATGCATATCCATAATCATTTGCCTTTCACTTAAACAAAAGGGAGGATACTCTGCCCAGGCAGAATAACCTGCCTTAAAGGGACATGAAACGGAAGCAGACATGCTCTTACTGGCCTTGAAGAAGACAATCCCCATGATGGAAATTACCTCTGCAGGACTCCCGGGATCTGAAAACAGCCCTATCCAGCAAGCCAGTAAGAGAATGGAGAGCACCATCCTACAGGTGCTAGGAGTTAAACCTGGGGTAGTAGCTAGGAAGTAGAAGCTCGCTCCTAAGGTTAGGAATGCAAACTAGCCCAAGTGATCACAGATAACAGGAAATGATATTCTGTGCAGATGAAGGAGCACACGGCATGGAGCTCTTGATGAAATGGCTGTTCAGCCAGGTGCAGGCTGGGAGCCTCAAGAGCAAGATGTGTGGGATGCTGCCGTGCAGGCAGCTGCGAATTTACTCAAAAATATATCCTGACCCTTCCCTTCCTCCCAAACTCTCGACCGCACACCACTCGATCCAACCAGGAACATGATCATTTCCCTCGCTACCCATCTCAGTGCATGACTCAATGGCCATACCTCGCCTGAAACCCTTTCTTATTATTTTTGCATTTGTCTTTTAATTTAGATATCTCACAAGAACTTTAGCCAAGAAACGTAGATTGGGTTTTTTAAAATTGCGCCAATAATTCCATGTAATAAGACAAGTCATTTTTCTCTCTAGATACTTATTCTACACCCACTTACTCTTTTTTCAGTTATTACTTATGCAAGTATTATTTATGCAAGTACAATATACTCAGTTACCTAGATTACTATTTGATAGCTGGTTGGAAACTATCAAATATCAAATAGATAAATCAGTAAACAGGTCAGAAACTAACACAGATTGAGGAGGTAAAAATCAAGTGAAGCAGGTCTGAGCTACAATCTGATATCAAGGGAGAAGAGAAAAATCTAGAAGATGATGAGAATCAAAAAGCATAAGTCATTTTACATTTTAGTGCAAGGCCAAGTAACCCCAAATTCTTCTGTGCCTCAAAGGCACTAGATTTTATATAACACTAGATAATTCATGTGCTTAAATAAAAGCTTTGATAAAGGTAAAGAAAAACAAGCATTCATAAAAAATGAAATATCCTTATCATCCAGTAATGAAATAACCAGTAAATTATAAACCTCATTGCAGTTACATATTCTGTAACATTATAAAAAGTATTGTGAGGAAGTTTTTTAAGCACATCATAATAATCAAATACAATAAGTTTCTAGAGAATTGAAATAGCTTTGATTCTCTAGAAAACTGAAGCACAAATAGTAGTTATAGTTTCAAAATATAAGATAAATAATGCTGCCTTAGGAAACTGACCAGAACCCACAGAACACTAGGATCTTTTTCTCAGATTTCTTAGGTTCATATAGTAAAACAATCAATGTCTCGATCTTCAGTAAAAAGTAGAAGAGCTATTTTCCTGAGCACACTATTGTCCATCTTTTCTCAATGATGTCCTTCAATTCTACTCTATCTCCACTTCATGTATGCGTCTTAATCATTTTCAAGGTACAGCTGAAACACTTTCTCATTGAAATGCTTCCTGCTGCCCCTAGCAGTAAACTACCCCTTCCACTAAAACCATCAGCCAGCTCGTGCTGGCTTGTATGTAAATTCCTCAAGAGTAGAGACCTTATCTTCACCGGTGTAATTCTCTTATACCTAGCACCATACTAGCACACAGTCACGTCTCACTTTGTTGAAGGAATTCCTGAAGAAATGAAGGGCTATAATTGATGTCTCTGGTACCAAAGTTACAAAAATATTCAATACTCATTAAACCCAGTAGGTTTCAATCTTCACCTTTAGCCAGTCAGAAACTTTTATAACTTCTTCACAAGACAAGGCGGATTTATGTGGAGCAACTCTGTCATTTCTTCACTCACTCTAGAAAAAGGCGCCACTCCTGGGAATAGCTCATGGTGTTACCTCCATGCTTAAATGACAACGTATTTTCTTGGCATTGAAATATCTATTATCCCAGATTTGCTACGGCTGTCTAAACAGATACATTCAAATTGCTAGTGTGCACTCACCCATTTTTCTATTGTATTCTGTGGTATGAAATAAAAGAGAACATCACTCTTTAGAAAAATCTCTCTTTTCCAGAGATGAGAAGTTTGTCTCTGTCACAGCTGTAAGATGGTATAAAAATCAGGATGAGTCTTTTCAGCATTCCATCTATGTCTCAGAGAACTATCTCAAACTTGCTATAAAAAGTTCTGCTCCAGAATAGTCATCAGTTCCAACCTTGGTGGCCTGGGCCCAAAACCATTCTAATACAAGGAAGTGGAGTTCCATTAGTTGGCAGGCTTTTAATGCATGAAATTAGAGTCCATAGACCAGTGACAGTGGCCTCTCCTGGTGCCACACAAGAATGTGGAGCTTGGGATCTCTGTTCTGAAATTCTCCATTCTTTATTTTTTGTTGTTGGTCATGGGGCCTGAACTCTGGGTCTGGGTGTCCCTCAGCTCTTCAGGTCAAGGCCAGCACTCTACCACTCGAGCCACAGCACCACTTCCAGGTTTTTCTGCTTGTGTGGTGCTGAGGAATCAAACCCAGGGCCTCATGCATGGGAGGCAAGCACTCTACCACTAAGCCACCTTCCCAGCCCCTCAGTTCTGAACTTCTCTACCAGAGCTATGCTGCATCCCCAAGTGATCCAAAGGCATACTAAATTTCAGACAACACTGCAGCAGAATCTCCACTGTAAACCCTCCTCAGACCTGATCAGCATCCACCAGGTCAAAATCTCACTGCTTGCCATATTCTTTCCATGCAGAGAATGAATTTTTTCTCCTTTTATGGCACGATCTGTGAAGAAAGGACAAAAAGTATGCACAAGATACACATATACACACATGCTCAGGGACAAAAATGAAACATCATCTCCTCATCATCTCCTATACCAAGGGCCTGCACAATAAGAGCTCACAAAGTTAATCCATGCCCGAGGCACTTGCCAGAGACCTAAAGATCCCCCTATATCCTTCCTCACAGCCACCTGAAACAGAGTCCTAGTCTATTAACCCCCAGATGGCTACCACTGCACTTAGTGTCCCATACGGCACTAAAAATGTCAGCCACAGAAAGTAATTGTTCTTTTGTGACGTCTTGAATGTGAAGGAAACATTCTACAAAACATCTTCCCCAGAATTCCCCTTGCATCTATCCTATTGGCTAGCTTCATATCATATGAGCACACCTAAACCAATCATTGGCAAGAGGTACAGCTGCTCCTTGATTGGATGAAGCCTATGCATTTGATAGGAGATTCTAAGGGCAGCTCCTCTGCATTTTGTAATAAGGAGAAGTATACAAAATAGTGTTTGATTAGCAAAATAGTCCTGGGGGAGGGGGGTGGAGATGAAGTTAAATAAGGATTTCTAAGAGCAAAACATAACAAGCCCAAATATAAGTCACCTTAATAAAAAGGAAACTTGCCTAGAACTAAACTAAACTAAACTAAAAGGACACTATTAAAAGAGGAATGTGGAGGGGGTAACAATGCCTGATAAGAAAAGAAAGAAAGAAAGAAAGAAAGAAAGAAAGAAATAAAGAAAGAAAGAAAGAAAGAAAGAAAGAAAGAAAGAAAGAAAGAAAGAAAGAAAGAAAGAAAGAAAGAAAAGAAAGAAAGAGAGGGGGGAAAGGGAGGGAGGGAGGGAAGGAAGGAAGGAAAGAAAGAAAGAAATGTGCTCATTATCTTACTGATGTAACTGTAACCTCTCTGTACAAAATCTTTACAAGAAAATAAAACAAATTTTAAAAAGAGGAATGTGATAGTAATCTATATGGATCTCTGTGCTCAATCACTGCCAGTCTCCCTGGCGATCCATCTTCTCTGTTCCTGCTCCATCAGCAAGACCTGACATCCACCTCACAACCCTGCTCAGAAGCTGCAGTTGACCAGGGCCAGTGGCTCACGCCTATAATCCTACCCACTCAGGAAACTAAGATCTAAGGATCTTAGTTCAAAGTCAGCCCAGGCAAGAAATACTGTGAGACCCTTATCTCTAATTAGCTACCTAAAATTGGAAGTGGAGCTATGACCTTGAACAAGAAAGCTAAGAGGAATTGCCCAACCCTGAGTTCAAGACCCAGTACTGGCACCTTAAAAAAAAAAGGAGGAGGAAGAGGAAGAAGAAGGGGTAAAGGGGAAAAGGAAAGAAGGAAGAAGATAGAAGATGAGCTATGAGGCTAGCACAGAAAATCCTAGCGAGCTCTGTAGAGCAGACTCCAGCCATTCAGTCTAACTGCTTCCTTTAGCCAGATTAAGTTTTCAATTAGGAGATTGTGGTCCAGGCTGGCCCAGGCAAAGAGCAAGACTCTGTTTTAAAAATAAGCAGAGAAAAAGGGGCAAAAGGTGTGGTCCGAGAAGTAGAGTGCCTGTCTTATAAGCACAAAACCCAGTATTTAAAAAAAATCTATCCATTCTACCTGCTGGCCTTGTAGTGCTGTGACATTGAATGGGGGTCTTCATTCACTCAGCCACACTCATTCACAGGCAATATGAAAGCAATGTTGGCATGGTGGTGGTACTAACTTTCGGAAGCTCGTCTACAGTCTTTGATTTACCCTTTGAAAGTCCCTGAAAATTCAAATATATTTCAGTTTTGCCAGATGTAACCAAGGGAGCACTGAAAATCAGAACAGCCTCCCTTCTCCTTCACCGTTCCCCCCACAAAGAGAAAGAAAGAAGAAGAAAGAAAAAAAAGACCTGCCAGACATACTATTTTGGGAGTTTAAAGAAGACTTCTGACACAGGAACAAAACCACCTTCAAAGGGTGAAGATAGAGACATCAGAGATAGTCGGAGCTGCTGCTCTTCAAAAATTTGCTCACAATGAGAAACATTTCACCTCCATGGACAGATCACTGGGCCTGTTCTCTCTGGCATCTCTTGCCTATCTTCTCATGTTAATTCATTGAATAACATTGTTTTCAGTTGTGATCTGCATGACTTGGTTCCAAATGGAAGAGAAGTAAATGGAATAAATAAGCCAGGATGGCCCCAGCAAACCCAAAGCCAGGTCTCAGCAGCTCAATGATGACAATGACAATTTTGATGGACGACACAGGACAATGTCCACTAAGTAGGAAATTGAACTCAGAACATATTTTACCCTTTCTTTGTAACCCATACATGAACACAGTCCCAAATGAGTCAGATACAAATGCACCCACATTCTTCTAGAAATAATAGTCCTGGATGTTGCTAAATACCAACACTTTCTCAGACATGGTGGGGCTGAGATTACATTTCCCAAAGGCCACATACCTGCTGTCCTTCAAGGATACATTACAGGCACAGAAACCAATAAGAAACATTTGCAGGTTGGAGATGTGGCTCGAGTGGTAAAGTGCTTGCCTAGCAAGCACAAAGAACTGAGTCCAAACCCTAGGATCAACACACACGCACACACACACACACACACACACACACACACACACACACACCATTAAAAAATAGATTAAAAATAGATTAATATAACAATCATGAAAAACAGATAGGTTTGTTTCTGGATTCCTCTCCATCTACCACCTCCTTGGCTACAATGGGTTTGAACTCATGGCTTCATGCTTGCTTGGCTTGCACGTTAGCCTGGCGCAGGACCACTTGAGCCACACCCTCATCCCAGCTTTTTGTTGGTCATGCTGAAGATGAAATCTTGCAGATATTTCTGCTTATACTGGCATCACTGCAATCCTCCAGATCTCAGTCTCCAAGTTAACTAGGCCCACAGGCGTGAACCATGGTAGCCTGCATATCTCATGGGCTCTTTTGTAATTAAGTCCTTGCAGCATGTGAAGTGCATCCACATCGTCACCTGCCTGATTCTTAGGAAAATGTCAGTCTCAATCGCCTTGGTGGAAGCGTGGGATGGAGAGGAAGGCCTTTCAGCTCCCCATCCCATACCAATCAGCCAAGGCCTTCACCCTCTGCTCCTTGTGAACGTGAGGGTCTGAGTTTCCGGGCAGTGAGTGCCCGTGATGGTCTCTAGTTGCTCTGTGGTGATTTGGTGCTAAGCCACACCAAGGCTTCTTCTGAGAGTGGGCTTGGTGGGCCTTCTTCTTCCTATCATGAGGACAGTCCATTCTCGCTCAAATGGAAGAAGTACCTCCTGCGCCTCGTGTACTCCTCCCAAAACCTGTCTCAATGCAGAGTCTGGAAACAACTATATTTCACGGAGGCCAGTAGTATTTTTTTTGTTCTGTACATTGGTCTCATTTACTTTAAAAAATATTTCACCTTAACCTAGGCTCTACCTAGCGAGTTCAAGGCCATTCTGGGCTATCTGTGAGATCCTGTCTGAAAAATAAAAAACGAATCCTTCACTATGTAAACAAACCTCATACGTTACCAAAAATAAATAAAATGCTAACAGGACAGCATAAAATTAAATGTAAAATTCCCCTGATAAATTTTCCTTTCTCCCTCCCTTTCTGTAGAGTTGACAATATTTTTTTTAATCCTTTAACTAGTTTCTGTCTTTTTCCAGTTAGTGCTTTAAGGTTGAACTCATTGTAAAAATAGATATGACAAATATGTACGTTAGAAATAAGGGATTTCCCTGGACCTTACAGTCATTGAAGCTCCCAATTTCACAAAGGTAGCAGCACGAGTTCTAACTCAGGACTAGCCAGGTAACAAGTACCGATGCCAGCAAGAGAGAAGACCAAAGAGCAGAAAACACAGATGCTCAGGCTTGCTGACACCTTGAGCCGTGGATACAAGGACAGGCTGTCCTTCACAAATCAGTAAGTCCTCAATCATTACTGCATCTATTCAGAGCCCAGCAAACAGCTGCACCTATTAATGGCTGTGGCACATCAGGAAAAGGTGAATCCACTTCAATCTATTCTATTTAAGGAGAAAGTGGAACAGTAGTTAAAACTGTAAAGACTTCATCTACCTTAGAGAGCTGTGATGCTTAAATCAGGGACAGTCGATCTAGGTCAAACACTGAAGAGCTCTGTAGCTATCATTTCATAAACTGAGCTACACCCCTATTTCTCTAACTTGAGGGGGGAGGGCCATCCTCCTTATTAAATTGAGATTCAGAAAAGTTAAGACATTTTCTCAAAGTCACAAATCACTACTGACTTGACCCAAGACACAAATGCTTGTCTTTCCGGCTTCAGAAACCATGTCTTATCATCATTAACCCAAAACTTGCCTTTCTAAAGTTATCAACATGGTGCTTTTTTCTGCATATAGAGTTCATTAAAATTAACAGTAAAGGGTTCAAGTTTATAACCCAGAATTATCTGCATGCTTGATTTGCCCACTGCCTTTGGGGATAATTAAAAGTCTAGGTTGCTACTGTTTTTAATTTGTACCTACCATCTGCCCAGGTGCCCCATGGAGGGACAAGTGGAGAAGTCTTTCAGCTGACTACTGACTCGCTCAGATCCAGAAGTTCAGGAACTACCAGGAGATCCAGGCAGGCTCACACTAGAACTCCTGGAGGTCAGCTATGTTGCCAACCAGGCAAGGTAGCCCATCTAATGTACCACATGCAAAAGAAGAAGGAGGAGGAGGAGGAGAGCGGGAGAAAGAGGAGGAGGAGGAGGAGGAAGAAGAAGAGGAGGAGGAGGGGATGGAGAAAGAAACAGCAGCAGCTGCATTGCCTGAGCATATACACTTCACAAATAAACAGACCCTGAAACTTGTTCTAGAAAACCAGTATATGGAAAAAGCTGGGGAAGAAAGCAAAGCTCAGCAATGACCTGTGTTAGAAAAACCAGGTCAAATCCTAACAAGATGTATTTATGAAAAACAGGACAAAATCTAAGAAGAAACCCCTCAAAAAATTCAGGGATCAAAACAACGTGTTAATGAAATAATATTTTCTAAAAAAAATTGTGTCTATGAGACACAAAAGAGCATAATTTTAAATCAAGAGAGGATTTGTTATTCTCAATTTTTCCTTTTATTTTAGGATCCAGTAATACTTTGCACAAGATCAGCAGACAAATGAATTAAAAAGTGGGGGGAGAGGAGGAAAGGGGGTGAACACCCAGCTATAGAAAGCTGGTCATTTGGGAGATCATTTTTAAATTATAAGTTTCACTAGATGGAGGAAACAGTAATTACCTTCTTGGAGCCTTGTTAAGTCTGGAGAGAATTGCAGCATGAAATAGTAATTCTCAATTATAATTCTGTTTGAAACATTCCCAGTGAGAGGCATGGCCAAAGAAAGGAACATCACAGAGCTACCCAATGGCCTGGTGCATTCACTTGGCTTTGTCCTGGGGTTAACTCTAGCCAGTGCAATGTGGGCTCATGTGAAAGTGTGGCAGGCCAGACTCACATCCTAAAAGACATCAAACATTTCCATTTACCATCCTCGCTGCTCTGCAACCGCCACGGGGGACAGCATGCCTGGATACCACGTTATGAACCCATGATCAACTAAACCCTGGGCCAGAGCCATGCCCAGCAATGACACTGAGCTCCTCAAGACTGCCCAGCCACTCTCAGACACGCACAAGCAAACAGGCAACCAATGCTTCTTCTTATGGCATTTTTGTAGTTGTTACATGGCAATAACTGACTGATACACTGTCAATGAACCAAAGAAGTAAATAGTTTCTCCCAATCCTTGCCTTGACCTATGATTCTCATATCTAAGCACAATGGAAAATACTTTGATTCTCAGGATGCTGAGACAAGAGGATCACAGCGTCAAAGCCAACCTGCCTTACAGATAATCATCATTATACTAATAACTAATCATAATTATTAATAACAGTGACTGATTAGCTTTGTAAAATAACAGTGTCCAGGCCCTAGTTCAGGCCAGTTTTAGTGCTTCCCTGGTAATGGATGTTTCATTTATTTTTTAATTTTTTTAAAGAGAGAGTCTCACTATGTTCTCCAGGCTGGTTTTATGAGCATTCTATCTTTATCCCCTAAGTAGTTAGGATTCTACAGATATACCCCATGCTTGGGCAGATGTTTTCCAAACCAGCCCAGATAAATTTAAATGTGCAAGCAGAGTTAATAACTGTGATATGGTTAAAGATACAAAAAATAATATCCCTAGTGTGAATAAGTTCATATGTACACCATTATCTCTGGCTAGGCAATCCCTCCCTACCTTGGAGAATTCAGAATGGCAGTAGGGCCAGCTGGAAGGGACAGTTCCAGGACTGCCAGGAGATCAGGTAACCAGCAGCCTGGTGTGGTGTGGACATGCTAAATCTATGTCCTATAAAAGTGTCAGGATAGCAAATCCAAACAGATTTATCAGTTAGACCAGCTACACAGAGAGGGGAAATTAAAGTTAGAGCCAAAGGAGAAAGGGAACAGGGTGGATGAAAAGGAAATTAAAAGCAAGGAGTAAAATAGCAATAAAGGGAAGCCAGGCACCCGTGGCTCACACTTGTAATCCTAGCTAGTCAGGAGGCTGAGCTCTGAGGATCGCAATTTGAAGCCAGCCCAGGCAGGAAATCCATGAGTTTCCAGTAAGTGTCCACTCAGACTGACCTAACTCTTTACCACTTTCAAAATGGGCAAGTGCAGTGAGCTCTGTTGGGATGCCATTTTTCCTCTGGGAAGTTGCCTGCTCGAGGCCTTGCAAGATGGTGGGCTGCAATTAAATCATCCTCAGCAGAGGTTTCCAGTGAAGAACTTGCTTGTTTGTCAGCCACTCTGGATGATTCCCAGTTGTCTCCCAGTGGCAACTGATTTCTCCATGAGCTGGAAAAGAGGCTCTTCCGGATTTCTGTTCTCAGGACCAGAGATCTCTCCCTGGAGGTGCATACACTCTGCACGGCCAGAGCAGCACATGTTTCATTTGCACAAGTCATTTTTTTAACATGTTTGCAGATCTTGTTGTTTGCTTTTGGCTTTGGGGTTTTGTTTTATCAAGCAGGTCCCAATGTGTTATCTAGATAAATACACTATCAAGCAAACCACCACCTAAAGATCCATTTGGAGAGCTATTGTCAGCTTCTCTGCTGCAGGAGGGAAATGTTCTATGCATTCCCACATGAATTCTTTCTAAATGCACAAACAAGTGTATTCGCTCCGGCTTGTCAAGGTCAGCTGAAATCCAGAGCAGAAGCTCTAATGTTCTCGGGGCATTGTGCTGGCTGGTATTGGCTGTCTCCAGTAAGCCCACGTCAAGAGCTGAGAAGTGAGAGAACGCCACTTGGAAAGGATCGGTCACTGCTCATCTTTTCCCACATTCAACTCTCAAGAACAGACAGATCTGAGCCACTTTTGCAGGGCATCTTACAGAGCATACAGATCATTGAAAGGGGCTATATAGAAGTAGGGGAGGGCCAGGCACCAGTGGCTCATGCCTGTAATCCTAGCTACTCAGGAGGCTGAGATCTGAGGATAGTGGTTCAAAGCTATTCTGGGCAGGAAATTCTATGAGACTCTTATCTCCAGTTAACCACCAGAAAACTGAAAGTGGTGCTGTGGCTCAAAGTGGTAGAGTGCTAGCCTTGAGCTGAAGAGCTCATGGACAGCGCCCAGGCCCAGGGTTCAAGCCCCACGACTGACCGCCAAAAAAAAAAAAAAAAAAGAATTAGGAGAGGAAGAGGAAAAGCAGAGATAGAAACACTTTGGCCAGTTTAAATCAATTTCCCTCACTACTACCATCCACCATAGGACAGCTGGAGTCTTCCCTCTCTCCCTCCCACCCTCCCTCTCTCCCCCTTTTCTCTCCCCCCTCTCCCTCTCTCCTCAGCATAGCCTCCTCAACTCTTGGCAGGTTAGGCAGAGACTGATCCAATGTCTGAATCAACACAAGGTGGACACCAAAATTTCAACTTCACAGATTTCCTAGTTGTGCCCAAAACTCCCCTCACCTGGGAAGGCGCTGAAGAGTCCCTGGCTATCTGAAAGGAACACTTTTCTAATGTAATGGTTGCCAAGGGTAACAATCTGGCAGTGTAGTTGTCAACTCTCCTAAGAGGCTGACTTCAAAGGTCAGAGGGGGTCCCCCAGGACCTGCTTCTCAAAGTGAGGAGTGTCATACGCAGAGGAAATAAAGATTCCCAGCTCCCTTCGGGAGACTGCTGTCTCCAGAATTAGCTACAACATCACTCTCAGGTTTTAGCAAGCCAAAGTGCCCTCCAGACATTGCACAATATTCCCGAGAAGGTAGTGTGGGCAGACCAGCATCGCCCTCAATCATCTTCACAAACAAGCCTAAAACCCACCCCAAAGACTTCACCGACTGCACACCCACAGCAAGATTCCTGTCACAGGAAATCTCTTTGCTTCTGGCAACAGAAAACACTGTGTTATGTCTTGATCTAAGATACATTTACCAAGACTCTGCAAAAGCAACAAAGGATTTTATTCAATGAATAATGCTTAATCTCTCCAATAAGCAAACCAAGAGGGAAAAAACACAGAACCATATTATTCATGTGCATGCATCCTGTGATCTCAATTGTAATTTTATTGCCTGAGATCAGTGGATATGATTTCTATAGAATGAGTCACTTTTGGCATAAATAATGGCTTTTCTATCACAAAACATTTTTCTAACCAAGACCAGCAGCTTTGCCAGGTATCCCAAATAAGCCAATGAGGGCAGGCCAGGGTTAAGGCCAGTTGTGTAACTGAGTAAAAAACAAAGCACAAAAGCCACATCACAGTCACACTGGCTCTGTTTATCTTCATCTACAGAAGCCCAGCAAATAAAATCAAGTAGAATCCCATAATCATACATAGTGAGCCTTTCAACTTTGAGAGTTCTTCACGGCAAACTATTTCCATGTCTTTGGGGAGAGCTTTGTAACAATGATACTTTGCCAATGTGGCTTCAGAAAATTATAGGAAATGAAAAACCCTGTTGAACAGATGTGTTCACAAGTCCCTGTCCACACAGCCGTCGATCTACTTAATGAAAACACTGCTCTGGTTCAGAATTAGCGCTGTCTACTGTTACAGTATTGTTCCAGTAGCGTCTCCACGGACTGAAGAAGGTTGGCCAGGAATGAAAGTGAGGAAATTGCCAGAATTAGAGGTCAGGGACAGAGTATCTCCAAGGCAGGTGCTTCAATAGGGTACAGAATAATAGGGAGATATGATGAAGTGTTATTTTTAAGAAAAAAAAATTAGTTAAACCAGGACATTGAAATGGAAGACCTGCTTTATTTAGATAAACTAAATCAAGTTGATAACCCCACCCCACTGCTCTGTTTAATAGACTCCACTGGAATATAATTGGAATGTAACACAGCTATTTCCATCTGCCTCAAAATCATTAAAATGAAATGTTCCCAATACCCAGGGCCTGTTAGGTCACTCAAATCATCATGTGTACCACGGGAAAGGAGGGCCACTTAGCTTGTCCCCAACTGTCAAAAGTGAAAGACCATTTCATTCATCCACATTGCCTTGATTTGTCCTGTTACTGTGTGAACAATTGATCATTCTTCCTGTTCTATCTCCAAAGCAAACAGAACAGTCCAATCTGAAGGTCTGCAATAAAGATGTTCCTTGATAGTATTTTCCTTAGAGCTTTGATCTGTGTTTGGATCTAGCCAAAATTCACACAGCATGACTCCCCAAGGAGCTTCACTTCCAATTAACACACAGCCCAAATCCCCCCACCACTCCATTCATCTTGAAACCACAAAGAAGATCAATTTCATCCCATTAAGAACAAGACTCTCTTCAACAAAGCCAGTAATCTACTGTGGGCTCAGAGCCCACAGTAACAATAGTAACAATAACAGTTAACCTTGGGAAATGATAACATTGCAGTTTTCTAGGACATCAATGGAAGGATATAAATTCTATTTATTCTTGAATGTAAATCTCACTTAAGAACTTCTAAAGGTATTGAGAGTTTTACCAAACAACACACCTCCCTTCAAAGATGATTCTTATACATTTCCCTTGAGCAGCTGGGTTCTCTTTTAAAAGAAAAACTCAGGACTTTAGATCCTAACTGGGAATATGCTTACTTCTCACACTAGAAGGAATATAAAACAAAACTTGTTTAATCTGATGCATCCCCTATGACATTTCTGAGGTGGTGCTGACTTAGCATATTTCAGATCAAATTAAAATAAATAGCCACACTCCCACAGATCTCTCAAACCATCTATAACAGTAGTTGTACTCTTACTGCTTTCCAACTTATTTTGCAAAAATAAATAACAAATGTCTGATCTGAATCTGCTGATGCAGGCAGTAAAATAGTTCCTTTATATTTAATCAGAAAAGTACCCCTTGATTCATCTGGCTTTATTATGAGATGAATATCAGCATTGTTCTTGTACAGCTCACAGTTCACAAACATTATCTCACTTAAAGTCTTTCAAACACTTGTGAGAAATTTGGTCAATTCTATTATCCCTGCTTTTTAGTGAAGTTAGTGGCTGCTAGAAATGGGCAGGCATTTACCAAAGATCAATGGATTCACATATGATACAACCTGAATTTGGTAGAAGCAAGAGAGTTTTCATAGGCTACATCTTCTCCTTCCCATATAAATGAAGAAGAGTATTACACATACACAAACTGAATATACATACACTGTTTGTCTCCCACACTTATGATAACATGACACATTTGAGAAATTTTTGAAAGGTTTGGAATTCTTGATAACCAATTTTCTCTGTATGGTCTTACAATCGTTGTTTTGATTACCTGACTTGCAAATTAAGTTGAAAGTCAACTACTCTGCTAGCAGGGAGCCAGAGCCTTCAGAGCACTGCCTGGAGCTGAGTTCAGGACCTGGGTGCTGTCCGTCCATAAGATTTTTTTGCTCAATTTTTTGTGGTCAACTGAAGATAAGAGTCTCAAGGGCCGGCTTTAAACCACAATCCTTGGATCTCAGCCTCCTGAGTAGATAGCTCAGATTACAGATGTGAGCCTACAGGGCCCGAAAAATGAACCTTTTATTTGAGTTCAAATAAATGTTCATGAGAAAAAAAAATCTTAAGCCCTGTCCT
Organism: Dipodomys ordii; assembly: GCF_000151885.1. NCBI lineage: Eukaryota > Metazoa > Chordata > Mammalia > Rodentia > Heteromyidae > Dipodomys > Dipodomys ordii. Next base: position 5,135,176 of record NW_012267320.1, on the reverse strand, counting down.
ATTTTCCAAATCCAGCAAGCAAGCACATAAAGCTTGCTTTCTTTTCTCTCTGAATATTTCTTTTTGAAAACTCTCTGGAATTATGATTTCTCTGCTAAACTATGTGATTCAACAATACTTTTTGTTTTGTTTTGTTTTTTGTCAGTCGGGGGCCTGGGCGCTGTCCCTCAGCTCTTCAGCTCAAGTCTAGTGCTCTACCACTTGAGCCACAGTGCCACTTCCAGCTTTTTCTGCTTATGTGGTGCTGAGGAATCGAACCCAGGGCCTCATGCATGCAAGGCAAGCGCTCTCCCACTGAGCCACCTTCCCAGCCCCTCGACAATACTTTTTGAAACAGGTGTTATCTTGTAAAATAGGAAGTATTGCTAAGCATTTTCCCATGCCTCTCGTTCCAGATACTACATACAAGTAGATTCTAAATGAAAACGTCCTGATAAATGGAGACCTTAGCGGCTGATATTCAGGCAGAAAGCTGCAAAGAACGTGCTCCTTCAAGTAAGTGATTCCGCTGACATTATAATGAAGTCTGCACATGTTAAACTAGCCTGCCTGTGTGCCCTCCTCAGTCCTACTATTTTTTAACAAGACAGAGAAAGGGGACAAGTGATTGAAGCTTCTTGTGCCTCCAGTTTCTTATCTGTAGAATGGGTTTGGGATGAACAGTTCTTATTTCATTGGCTTACTGTGACAATTAAGGAGGCGAGCTTTGAAATGCACCAGGCTCACAGAGTTCTTAACCACTATAACTACTACAATTACAGCACTGCTCAAAATAATCCCCATGAATAACACAAAGACAATTGTGTGTGTGTGTATGTGTGTGTGTGTGTGTGTGTGTGTGTGTGTGTGTCAGTCCTGGGGCTTGAACTCAGCCTGAATGTGTCCCTTAGGGGTTTTTTCCTCAAGGCTAGCACTCTACCACTTGAGCCACAGCTCCACTTCCAACTTTTTAGTAGTGAATTGGAGATAAGAATCTCACGGGCTTTCCTGCCTTAGCTGGCTTTGAATTGGGATCCCCAGATCTCAGCTTCCTGAGTAGCTAAGATTGCAGATGTGAGCCAAGAGCAGCAAGAAGCAAAAATATTTCTAAAACAAATACATGATTTAAAAAATACTCTCTTTCCTTATCTCTTATCTCTGAGGTTTTAAGTCAGGGTTCAGCAAATTGTTGTCATGAATCAAATAACTTGGTTTTGTACATTCCGCAATCAAAGAAACTTTTCTATAATGCATAGGAATGATATGAAATGTAGATTTCAGTGTCCACAAATGAAGCCTAACGGAAATGCCATGATGATCTTTGGTGTCCGCAGAGCCTGTGGTTGCCGTTACACTTGGGCAGATGTATACAGCTGACAGAGATTGCAAGGCACACAAACCCTAAAACATACACTATTTGCATCTTACAGAGAAGGCTGCCAACTCCTATTATTTGTAGTCTCTGTGTGTGCTGTGAAAATCATAGTAAGCTAGCCTTGGAGGGAAGTGTCAGCAGGTCCTGAAAGAAAAATTCCTGCTCAGAAAAATCACCAGACACAACTCAGTTGTTTGCTGGGTGCTGGTGGCTCACGCCTGTAATCCTAGCTACTCAGGAGGCCGAGATCTGAGGATCACAGTTCAAAGCCAGCCCGGGCAGGAAAGTCCGTGAGACTCTTATCTCCAATAAGCCACCAGAAAACCAGAAGTGGCGCTGTGGCTCAAGTGGTAGAGAGCTAGCCTTGAGCTGAAGAGCTCATGGACAGCGCCCAGGCCCAGAGTTCAAGCCCCACAACTGAAAAAAAAAAAAACTCAGTTGTTTAAACTTGTTCCTTCTAGAAAGTTTTCTCCTTCTAGAAGGATACAGTGAAAACAGTCCATTGAAACTGCATACTTAACTAAAACATGCATGCTTTTGTGAGATTTGGTTATTTATTATTCATAGGAATCAAGAATTTTCTGTATTCATGCCAAGGCTTCATTTTACTATTTTTAAAAAATTCCATGCAGCTGCTAAACACATATGGGAAACTCCATCGCGACCACCGTGCGCCGCTGGCTGGACCTTGTCCTGCCATCTTCATGCATCTCATTCCATGACTCCTTTTCAATGTCATAATGTCAATCTGAGCCCCGTGCCCTCTCCCCTGAAATCCTAGCTTCTCAGGAGGCTAAGATCTGAAGACTGCATTTCAAAGTCAGCCCAGGCGGCAAAGTCCAAGAGACTCTTATCTCCAATGACCTACCAAAAAAGTGGTACACTCCAGTAGTAGAACACTAGCTTTGAGCTTAAAAAAGTTCAACAACAACACCAGGCCCTAAATTCAAGCCCCGGGACTAGCACAAAACATAAAATAAAATTTGAAGCTGAAAAATAACATAAAATCAATTTCCTAGTCCATCCATGTGGACTGTGGTTCTCATTTCCCATACAGAGAATTTCCTCTTCCCTTAGTTTAGGAGCCACAATTCCACATGCAGTCTTCCCTCCCTGTTATTTCTCAACACTTGATTTCTAAACTGTTCACACCTAGGATTTTCCATTATAATAGTTATCCTTTATAAATTAACTTAGGAAAAGATTACAAGCTCACAGTTCTGTCTTCTCATCCAGAGAGATTCGTTATCTTCCCATTGTTCATCGAGAATAGCTTCATATGCACTGTGCACAACTTTTGTTACATTAATTGCTAGGCATCTTGATGGGGATTTTGTTTTGTTCTGTATGGTCAGTTATGGGTCTTGAACTCAGGGCTTGGTGCTGTCCCTAAGCCTCTTTGTGCTCTCAAGGCTAATGCTCTACCACTTGAGCCACAGCAACACTGCTGGTTTGTGACTGGTTAAAAATCATGGCTTTGAACCACAATCCTCACACCTCAGCCTTCTGAGTAACTAGGATCACAGGTGTAATCCTAGCTTTGTATGTGTGTGTATGTGTATGTGTATGTGTTGTTGTTGTTGTTGTCATTGTGAATAGTATCTATTTTTTAGACTCAACTACAGGATAACCTTATGGTGTTTCACATTTTTAGCCAACTCGCTGCATTCTCATCTTACTTCTGAGAGCTCCTGAATTTAATTAATATCTGTTATTCAAGGCTGTTTTGTAGACATTTTTTTTAAATCTACATTTAAGAAGCTTCTTTTTCCTCATTTCTATCCAAAATAAGTGGTAAATTGATATAAATTTAGTGCTTTTTTATAATAAGCAAGATGATTACATAAAATGTTTTACTTTTCCTTTTTAATACAGCAAACAAAATTAGTAGATGTCCTCGCATAGAAGCATGCTTTTATTTCTGAAATTAACTACTTAGTCTTGGTGCATTATTCCTTTTCATCTATACTGGGCTTAATTTGCAAATATTTTAATTAACTTAGTATATTTAATGTTTCATTTTATTGAATCTATTTCCAGGGATAAGGTTATTCTGTGATGGCCTTTGGTTGGCCTGTAGTGTTTGTTCAGTTTTGAAATTAGGGTTCAACACTAACCACACAAGGAAATAATAAAACTTGTTCAATCTTCACAGTAGATGCTGGTTCAAAGTTTCCATTCATGTAGGAGTCTAACACTGGGAGGTGAGCCAAGAAATACAGGAAAATGAGATCTTTAGAATACTACTATTTACAACAGCAACTATCAGATAGGTGAAAACCACCTTATGATTTTCTCCCCTCCCCTGCTAGTCAAAGTCACTTTGTTCTGTCTTTGCCTTGGATAGGATCGTGCCTTGTCCCTGGGTCCCCTAGGAAATCTGCTCACTGAATGATTATCAAGGGCCCCGTAGCTGCTTGTACTCAGAACAGTCATTTCCTTTCAGTAATTAAAATATAACACACGGCATCATCATCAAACTCCAAACCTCATTCTGGGTGATGGGAGGAGGGGCTTCCTGCTAAGTCCCACACTATCCCAACTGTGACTTCTGACTCCGTCAGGACTCCTGAAGAAGGCCAAAGAAGTGAGGGCAATCCATCGGTTGCCCCGTGTGACCTAGCTTTGGTCCTGACGGGCTGCTTGGTGTGCTGTAGGGATGATGTCTCCAGGTGAACAGCCCTCAGCTGGATGGAGTGGCAAGCCCTTCGTGTGGATGCGCACTTGTTCCTCCTAGAAGTCTTCTGGGCAGGATGTAAACCAACCTCAAGTTGGTGCCCATCATCCAGTCCCCAAGTGATAGCACAGCTGATCACCCTCAGAGGGAGTCCACTGCCACCCAAACCCAGCCCTGTTTTCAGGGACCACAGACAGTCCAGGCAAAGCCCCTCATCCACGGAGACTTCCTTGTAGAGATCTTGTATTGCCTTGTGTTGTAAAGGGCAGGGTTCAAAGGCAGGCCCTGGAGATGAGCCCCTTACACCCTTTGTGTGGGGACATTAGGAGTGGGCAGAGGATGTGGAGCTCAACTGAAATATGAAATTCAAGACTTTTCCCTCTCTTCAGGTGTCTCCTCCGATCCCAGGCCTCCAGGAGCCTCCAGATAAGGCCCGCTGACCTAGACCTCCTCTTTCTCCTTTAGAAGTCCTGCATAGAGGGTTTGACTTTGGAATATGAGAGAAGAGTAAGCTATACGCACTGGGGTCAAGAGTCTGCTTGACAGCCAGAAGTGAAACAAGTTCCAGGCTAGACTCTGTCTAGTGTGTAAGATCCTGTCTCCAAAGAAAAATGAAGAGGGAGGGGAATACAGAGCAAAAAAGAAAACTAAAAGATTCATTGTCTCACTCACAGTGTCTCCAATTCGCTGAAATCTTCACTCTGGGAAATAAATTATACACTAACCCACTTAAGCATGTTCTTAAAGCAAGCCAACAGAGCAAACAGCTTTGATCTGTGGCTCCAAGCTGCAGCCATGATGAAATCGTAATCTCATTTTTTTTCTTTTCAGTCTCCAGGCCTCCGACTTTCCCTTTGATCCGCCCTGTATAAAACTATTGGCAAATGTATCACCGATTTTGATCTTATAAACTGTACATACACTCACACCCCCTCCTGCTCGCCTTGTAATAGAGATGGTGTGCTCCAAGCCATGACACAGCAGTGACTCAGGAGTCGAAGCCCGCCCTGCAGCTGCCTCACCTCTTTATACAAGGCATCCTCCACAAGCTGTGTCTGAGAAGCCTTTATATGGGGGACCAACAAATGTCAGCAGATCATCGCCCAGTGAGAATCTCAATCTGTGAAGAAAGGACATTTTATTAAATATATACATTTATATATATTATATACACGTTATATTATATAGATATAGATATATACATGGGTGGAGATCAACAGCACAGGGTACCCAAAGGAACACAGGACAGAAAGATTGACACCTGACCTGAGGATTCAGGTCACACTGGGCGGTGATTTCATCTCTCTGGCCCATCACCTGATAATCCTTAGCTGTGAAGATATGAGGAAAGTAATTCCTGATATTAAGGGATTCTAATTATCATCGAGGGAACTGTATGCCATTGATACTAGGGCTTGAACTCAGGGCCTCATGTTTGCTTGGCAGGTGCTCTACCACTTGAGGCATTTTTTGGTTTGGTTTGGTTTAGCTGTTTTGGTTACTTTTCAGATAAGGTCTTGTGATTTTTGGCTAGGACCAGACTCCCATTGTGATCCTTCTGTCTATACGACCCACATCACAGGGGTTACAGACCTGGGTATGCTGGCATACCCGGCTGAGACTGATTCTCTTTTTTATGATTGTTATCTTTAAGCAGTTGTGCAAAGGAGTTGGTTTTTAACCAGCAGTTTATGACTACAGAGTGTCATGATCAGTGACGCCTCTTTCAACATTCTCACCCACCCCTCTCCTACAATCCCTCTCCTCACTCTTCTTCATTTTGTAGGATAAACCTTAATTCTTGTCTGCATTTCCCCCTCTCCTTTTCTTCATCTACTCCTCTTCCCTTGATCCCCCCCCAGCCCTTTCCAGTACCCACTTCCTGGTGTTTTTATTTTGCTGAACTTTGACTTTGGCTTTCTAATGAATTACATGAGCACCAACTCCATCCAGATTCAGCAGGTGGCATCTCAGGAAAATTCCACAATGATCCTCTACCACAGGCATAAGCAAGCTACAGGCTCCTAGTAAAGTCCTCTCCACAACCTATTTTTGTACACATTATTCACTCACTCTAATTTTATGTCTTTAAATGTCTAAAAAGAATCAAAAGACAAACAAACTTGCAAGACATTCAAATTACAGTTGCTGTAAAGTTTTATTAGAACCAGCTCTGTGTGTGTGTGTCTGTCTGTCTGTCTGTGAGATATCTATGGCTACTTGTACCCTGCCCATCCCAGGTCCTAGATGTTCTAAACTTCTCTATTTTTATTTCTTCTTCAGGCCCCAGAGTTTCAAAACTTTCCTGCTATTCTATTTAGGATCACTACGAAAATAGACTAGAAGCCAGCCTTAGAATGTTAGCGTAGAGATACCAGTGCTTTTTGTGCTAAAGACCTGAAACTTTAAAAAGATAATAGCTTTCTACCTTCTAATGCCTATTTGCAAACATTTTTCAGGAGCACATAAGCCAGCAAGGAGCACCGACTTGTGAGTTAACTAAAAGCCCCTAATTACCTTCAAGGATCAGCTTCCAGTGACACTGCAAGTTCCCTCCATTACATAGATAAACCCACAGGGGTGGAACACATCCCAGCATCTGTTCTCCTCGAAGAGCCTCATCCTAGTTAAGGTCCCATTGTAAACACTATTCCATAAATTTCTATTTATTTAGTTTACTTTGTGATTACACATTGTAATTGTGTGTTAGTTATTAACATAATTCTGAGTCATTAATATATTTTAATATATTAAGTTAAATATTTGCAGGCTTATATTAATATGTGATAATAAGAAATCCTGCGTACACAAATGAAATAGGATAGATACAACTTCTATCCTTAAAGTTCAATCAGAACTTTGTGTCACATGGATCAAAATAATATACATTCACTAAATAAGAAATTGTTATGACAAGTAAACACTATAAACACAGTTCCCAAAAACAACTAAATAGAACCTACTTCATGACTATGCATGAAGCCAAAAAATAAATAAATAAATAAAACCCAAATTTCTTGGGAAGCAACACAGTTTTTAACTGATTCTGGATGAATATTTGGGAATAAGACTAACCAAAGAACATATCTACTGGGCTGGGAAGGTGGCTCAGTGGTAGAGTGCTTGCCTTGCATGCCTGAAACCCTGGGTTCGATTCCTCAGCACCACATAAGCAAAAAGAAAAAAAGCCGGAAGTGGCGCTGTGGCTCAAGTGGTAGAGTGCTAGCCTTGAGCTGAAGAGCTGAGGGACAGCGCCCAGGCCGAGTTCAGGCCCCATGACCGGACCCAAAAAAAAAAAAAAAAAAGAACACACCTACTTAGCACTGGTGGAAATATTCTTTGACTAACCCTCCACAAGAAGTTATTATTTTTCCCTCCCAAATCTCAGAAAAATTATAGAAATTTCTCTCACCACAGCACGAGTTTACAGACAATACAAGAGCCAATAGCAGAACCCACTACATAAGAATCGTGTGCTCCTTGGAGGGAAGTTAGTCCCATTGGCACCTGAGTGGAACGCACAATCGACCACAGAACAAAAGCTTGGAAATAACAGAACCACAGTGACCAAAGGTCTCACACACTGGGCTGGAGATATCTGTTTTAGTTGACATAAAATCTCATTGTCAAGCTCAAAAAAAAAAAGTATGTCTAAAAGACATACTGTACTAGATAGGTGGTAGTAACCTTGTGGTAAATGCTCTGAACAAATTCCAGAGTGCCTTGTACTTTTTTGCTTGCTGCCTCAGAGCCAAAATCCAACTCAGAAATAGATGAGGCTTAGCTAGGAAATTCTAGCTACAAGGAGATGGGAGAAGACTATCAAGAAACAATGTCTCTCTTAATGGGAATGAGAGCCCTTCTTCATTAACCATTAATCTTCTCCACAATGGAGGTAGACTTTAAATACTGAATTAATGTCAATTGTGCATGTGAACCACTTCTTCTCAAGGAATATCTTCTCTGATGAGAGAGAATCAATTATAATGTATTAAATAAAAGTAAAGGAACCACATGTCATAATTGTTTCGTGGTCAATTCCATCTCATCGTGACATAGCACTTGACTTCACTTCTCCATGTTTTCTCCCAGACCTTCCAGAATTAAAACCATCAAGAGATCATTGAGGTCAGTATCTTCTTCTCACATCCCTTCCAAGGTAGAAGGATAGGGCACTCCAGGTCCAGACAGTGGAGGTCAGACAATAAGATGGCGGCTCAGTGTAAGATGTAAATATCTAGGTTCACCTCAGCTAAGAAATCAAAAGCAAGAGGCCTTTGGCTTTCTACTTCCACAGCAAGGAGGAAGAGACCTTGGGCTAGAGAAGCCCTAACAATGAGATGACAACAAACTTGCACAGGGGCAGAATGTTTTGGTCAACCTCTACCTATTAAGGTGTGCAAAGCTAATCAAGAGCACAGCTCTAGTTCAGCCAACATTCTGATGGCCAACCAAGACTTTTATCTTGGATTACAAAATCATCCTGGTATCAGTCAGCCCACTCCTATGAGTCCCCGGTCCTCTAAATGTAGAACCATCCAGTTTCTAATTGTTTCTCTCTTATAACTGAAAAGAAACTGAGATCATATGTCTCCGAACTAGGAGCTGGTTTATTCCATTGCTCAGCTGGGTTATAAAAAATTTTTTTAAAAATATGAGAGGAATGATTTTTGCTTGACTGAAATTTTAAAAAATTGAATACAAAGCCAGGCACTGGGGGCTCACACCGGTAATCATGGCTATTCAGAAGGCTGAGATCTAAGAATCACAGTTCAAAATCAGCCCAGAAAGGGAAAGTCCATGAGACTCCACTTAACTTATGTCTAGTTAACTACTAAAAAAGCCAGAAATGGTACTGTGATTCAAAGTGGTAGAGTTCTAGCCTTGAGCACAAAAGGCTCAAGGACAGAGCCCAGGCCCTGAGTTCAAGCCCCAGGACTGGCACACAAAAAATTGAATGTATTCACTTATACAATGTACATTGCAATATGGCAAATGCTTTTACTATGTTGTTATGAATCTAGGGGACACTCTTTAAATTTATGCATACTCCTTAGGTAGACTTATTTCCTAGTGATTATGGATGGAAAATGACATAAAATAAAATCATTCACCTTTCCCCTAGACAGAACTTTCCCCCTCTAGAACTTCCCTTGCTGCAGAACTCACCGCATCATCTCCCTTTCCCTTCCCTTCCCAAAAACACATCCTGCCGCTGTAAAAGAGATAAACTGTGAGCTGACAGGTTATTCCTTGACATGTGTGCTATAAACAGATGCTGTTTTAAAAAAAAGAAAAAAACTTTCTTGTAACTTAAGATTCCATCTCTGCACAGATGCACAGAGCCCTTCCCCCTGTTCCCATCCTGCTTGCCCCTGGCCCATGACAAGCTACCCCCAGACTCCTTCCCCAACTGACTTCACTCCTACTACCTCAGAGGTAAAGGAATTGTGTCATTTCTTCTTCAGCTGGGCTGAAGGAAACACAGTTGTCCTTCTCAGCTTAAGCCCAATAAACCTGTTGGCCTGTCACATCACCTCTCTGCCCTTTTTTTTATTCATATTTCTTCACATCTGGTGCCAAAGCCTGGAACTCAAAAGCAACGAATGCAAAATGTCTCCTTACAATTATATGCACGGCCATTTGGCAGAAATCCCTGCTGCTGAGGACAGTTTTAGGTACCAAATCCTCATAGCAGGAGCTGGAGGCCTAACACCAACCCAACTCTGAGCCCATTTTACTCCCTTTGCCCTCCAGGCTCTGTGAGGCCCCAGACACACAGGGACTGTGTTTACGCCGGACTGAAGGACCCATGCAGGATGAGGCCACAATCAGCCCAATAGGCGGCCAGAGACTCAGCACCCCACCCCAGAAGCCAGCCATACCAGACAACCCTTCTAAGGCTTGGCAAAAGCATCCTGTAATTAGACATTAATATCTAATAAATACTAAGTGAGCACTATTGTGAAGCACATTGCAAACTGAGAAGTGTCCACAAGGACCTACCACTAATAACCACGGTGCTTTGAGTAATCATAGTATTCAAGAAGTAGTTTAGACATAGGCAGCCTTGACAGGAAAACCACTAATGTCCAAAGGGCGGTGCATACAAATCCTCCAATACTTGCCCTAGCTGGAAGGCAGCCCAGAAAAGATGACGAGTTGATAGAGCTCCAGGAATGATTCCTCAGAGTTCCGCTGAAGATGAAAATATTATCAGGAAGAAAAAAAAAAGCCTTCTGTTTCTTTAAAGAATATTTGGGGCAAACTGGTAGCTGGTGGCTCATGCCTACAATCCTAGCTAACCAGAAGGCTAAGATCTGATGCTCTACTGCTTGAACCACACCTCTACATCCAGTTTTTGCTATTTAGTTGAGTTTCTCTAATTTGTCTGCCTCTGCTGGCTTTGAAATTTGATCCACAGAACTCAGTCTCTTGAGTAGCTAGAATTATAGAGCATGGTGTAAGACAGGCTGGGCAAGAAAATCTTTGTGACTGTTATCACCAATCAACCACCAAAAAGCTGGAAGTGGAGTTGTTCTCAAGTGGTAGAGCGCTATCCTTGAGCAAAAAAGCTCAAGGACAATGCCTAGGCCCTGAATTTAAGCCTGAGTTGTTTTTTGTTTTCTTTTAAGTTAACAGGCATACCTTTATGTCACCTTAGTCACATGCCTTTTTTAATACTTGGATTATATTCTTTTGTATAGATGTATATTTTTTGTCAGTTGTGGGGCTTGAACTCTGGGCCTGGGTGCTGTCCCTCAGCTCTTCAGCTCAAGGTTAACACTCTACCACTTGAACCACAGCACCACTTCCGGCTTTTTTCTTTTTGCTTATGTGGTGCTGAGGAATTGAACCCAGGGCCTCAGGCATGCAAGGCAAGTGCCCTAGATATTTTTTTCAACTTTGCCTAACTTTAAACATGCAGGTTTTTTCTCACCTTGGACTTGTTAATTGTGTTAACACTCTGAGCTTTTCTCTAAAATTTGGAATTCATAATATAAAATCCATTTGTCTTTTTTTAAAAAAGAAGCCCTATTTTATCACCCAAATTATCAAATATTTATTTAACTGAATTTCTGGAAATGAAAATGAATGTGAATTCCCAAACAGTTTAATAGCCCTGAGAAATGTCAGAGACAACAGGGAAGAGCCACCTCTCCATAGTTCCTTTGGTAAGTTCTAACCTGATTCAATTTCTGTCTCACAGAAATCTGGTCACACACACACACACACACGCACTCACACACACACACACACACATTTTTTATATGGTGTTCCAGGGAATTCTATGCAGGAATATACTAATAGTGATCAAGTGCGTTTAGGCAAACACTGTTTTACACTAAATATATGTTTTAAATTCTGATTTTCTCGTGCCCAGGGTCACATTCTAAACTCTCACAGCTTTCCCTTTAAGTGATGGTGGAACATTTAGAGGCCTGTGGACCTCATCTGAAACTTCCTTGCTGGAGGCCATCAGAGTCACCAGGCAAATCCACACAACCCAGTCCATCCCTTCGGCCCAGTCCTCCACTGTGCACACCTGCCTTGGGGAAATTAAGCAATCAGCCACGATAGAAGTAAAAAATCATCTTCCTCACGTAGTCTCTGCCCTCAGTAAGTTTTTGATTCTCCAAGCTCAAATGAAAGTGACATTTAGATTAGCTTTTTCAAGTTTGTCAGTTTTAAGAGACTGCCTGAAAGTCGAGGGAGAATGGCTTGCTCTGACTTCGCAATCAAAATTCTCCTTAAGCACCCGTCAATTCTCACCCCTGACAATGGAGAGAAATGGGAGTCAGCCTTAATGAACCCACTTCCGGGAGAAGGCAGTCTCTCTCTGGAATTCCTAATGGCCTGAGGCCCTTTCACAAACCCTAATCCCAATCACAAATTAATTCAGACTTTCACACTACATCAGAATGGGCAGGAATTCTTTTTCCAACTGAATGGAATATAAACTTGGAGAGCCCAGCCTCTGAGAATGAAAGAAAATGCGGCCTAATACATTTAATTCTCTCATTAAAGCAATCAGTCAAATGCTCAAAAGATCTGCACTCCAGGATACTGTGGAAGGAGAGCCAAAAGGATCCCACGGTTCTCCAGAGAACACAGCTACTCTCCCCTACAATCTTAAAGCCAGAAGACAATCGCTTTTCTTTAACTATGGGCTGCAAAGAGAAGTGTCTGCATCTCCAGGACACATTTAGAAATGCAGGTTTTCCACTAGCCCACGGCCCTACTGAATCCCACACTCCAGCAACAAGCTCATGATCTCTGGTTCTCACTCCCCCAGGTGATTCTGTGTGACCAGCATACAGGTATCTGTAGATCAGTATGGAAAGCATCCCTATCATCAAAAATAACAATAATTCAAAGAGGGTTGACATGACTTGAAGCAGGAAAACGTGAAAAGCTTTCGATAAAAGCATACTTAGTGTGGCATTTAAACTATAAGAAGAAGAAATGGCATTTGAGACAGGGGGAAATAGGAGAACACTGTACTAGGCAGGAATGTGCATGAGTCTAGTGTCATTAATCCAGCCAGCCACCATCCAAGTCCCATGGCCTTGTGGAGTGATGGCCAACACGTGGGATCTGGGAGAAATGAAAGCTGCAGTAAAGAGGATGGACTCGCTAATTCAAGCACTGAAGGAACTGTGAGGATAATGGGCTGGGAAATATCATAGGGGAACAGAGAGGCTGGAGTGGGTAATTAGACTGAGGTTGCAATGTGACAGAAGAAATAAGGCCACGTGGGTTTGGCTTTGCGGACCAGCCAAGAGAAAGTGAGGTTAGCCATGTAGATACAGGACAGCAAAGAAGAGCAAATGTGTGGGTCCTGGTGTTTGGGTGAGGCCGGACAAGACTTCAAAAGGAACAGATAAAAGAAAGGGAGACAGGAAAAGGGGAAAAGGCAAAGCTGATATCCTAATGCCAGATGGATGCACAGGAAAGTCTGAAGGACACGTGAATCTGGGGGGGCAGAGCAAGCCTTCCCATGTCCGCAATCTCTCCTTTGATCGCCCTGGGTTCTCAGAACAAATCAGACTGCTCTGAAGGAGATGGAGATAATCATCATTCCTCACAGTATGTAATGATCTCACCAGAGCCCCTCCAATGCACAACAAGGGTACAAATTACCATTTTGTTTGCTGGTTGGTTTCTTTACCTGGAGAGCAACTTCAATTTTCATCTAACCTAGAATGATGCCCTTCAGTGTCTTCGTGGGAAAACACTTCCACAAGATCGTACGTGCACTTGACCTAAGTCTCTCCAATTTCAGACTTGACAACAGACAATTGTCTCCTTAACTTGGTCTCTGCATGGCTTATCCCAGTTATGGAAGGCCGGATTACAAACAGCTGAGAAGCAGGTTTGTGGCTCAGCTGACTCTCATTAATGTTATGCAAGGAGATTGTTAACACATGTAAACGTGTAGTCCCACATTCCTGCTCCCTTCTGTCCTCTGCTAGCAGGCCTGGGTGTGATCCTTGGATGGCAGGATGAGAAAAGATTAATAAGGCCCTGAAGGTCACTTTCTGGGTTTGGATTTGGAGATGACCTGAATCCAAGCAAACTGACTGGAAGATGCCGCCCACCTAAGGTCGGATATGCTGGTCAGCTTTCCATCACTGTGACCAAGTACCGGAAATAATTGCTTTGAAGGAAGTAAGGTTTGTTTGCAGCACAGTTTGGGAGGCTTTAGTCCATGGTCACTCACCCCTGTTGCTTTGGGCCTGTAGCAGCAACGCCTTATATCACGCAGGAGCGCATAGTGGAGAAAGCCTGTTTGCTTTGATGGCAACCTGGAAGTAAACAAACAGGAAGTGCCTGGGGTCTCAAGATCCTCTTCGAGGGCACGCCCCCAGTAACCTACCGTCCTTAGACCCCACCTCTTAAACTTCTACCACCTCCAAGCTGGGGACCACAGCTGTAACTACTTCCTCCTCTTTCTCCTCCTCCTTCTCCTCTTCCTCCTCCCCCTCCTCCCCCTCCCCCTCCCCTTCCTCGTCCTCCCTCTTTTCTGTCTTTATCTCTTTTGTCTCTCATGCAGACACTTCTCATTGGATTTAGGGGGCATCTAGATAATTAAAGAATATCTCATTTTGAGGTAATAACCCCCACCACCCCACCCCTGTTTTAGGAGGTACCAGTCCTGGAGCTTGAACTCAGGGCCTGGGCGATATTCCTGAGCTCCTTTTTTTTTTTTAAATCAAGGCTGGTGCTCTACTACTTCTGGCTCTTTTGGTACTTTAATGGAGAGAAGAGTCTCACAGAGTTTCCTGCCCAAGCTGGCTTCAAACCACAATCCTCGGATCTCAGCCTCCTGAGTTAGCTAGGGTTACAGGTGTGAATCACCAGCACTCTGCTTCCTGCCCCCTCCCCACACACACATATAAGGTTCCATTTACAAATTGTGCAAGTTAGGATATGCATGTGTCTTTTGAGAGTCTTTGGTTCACTATACTAATGTAAATACAGACTTGAATTAATAAATAAATAGACAAATCCCCTGTGTAAGAGAACTCTGAGCAATGTATATAGGTTCTCCCACTTAGAAGTTGGGGCACGGTGCCCCATTCCGGACAGGCTCACAGGAGTGACTTCCTCGCAGGAGAAGGAAGAGTGTGCTGATGAGGGAAGGTCACAAGCCCTCCACAGCTGCGTGATCAAAGGAACGCCCAGCGATGTCAGCTAGTGGCAGGGCCCCGCACAGGATGTGGTAGGTTCACATTCACCCCATTGTCTACTTTCCATTGACTCATCACGCCAAGTCTAATGATGAGAAAATCATCAGATAACCCTAAAACATTCCTGGTGTCTGGCCTGAAATCCTAGCTACTCAGGAGGCCAAGATCTGAGGAGCACAGTTCGAGGCCAGCGCAGGCAAGAAAGTCTATGACTCTCTATCTCCAATGAAGCGCCAAAAAAGCTGAAGTAGAGCAGTGGCCCAAGTGGTAGAGCGCTAGGCTTGAGCACAAAAGCTCAGGGACAGCACCTGGGCATGCACACACACACAATTATACACACCACAAGAAACAAACACCTGTCCAGTTCTTGCCAAGACAATCCCCAAATCTGGACAGTCTAAAGGAGCCCAAGCAGACAACTGAATGTCAGGTGAGAGTCAGGATGGGAAAATGGACATTCTGTAAACATGAAGGTAGCTTCGCACTTCATCCAGTGACGAGTGTCACCATTGGTCTGCCACTTGGGGCCAACCAGATTCATAGTATTTGTTTTTCAAAATGTATAGTTCCATACTTGTGTGCTGAGGGGTGACGGGCACCCCAGCATTCCCCATCCTCACCCCAGTGGACATTTTACTATGGACTCTGTCCTGTGTCCCTGCAACATGAACAGCAGCGGCCCTGGCCTTTATTCCCTAGAGCCGGTGACACATTCTCTTCCCCTTTGGTGACAGTCAAATGTAGGCCTTGTCATTGTCCACTGTCCCTTACAAGAGAGGCCAAATCATCCCTGGATAACTGACATCATCAAAGGCTGAGCTCATACAAGACAAATGATCTGAGTTCAAATGCTTAATACCACATGACCTCAGGTAATTTTCACCTCCCTGAGCCCCAGATTTCTCAGCTTTAAAATGAGGATAATAGTAACCAGTTATGGCAGAATTGTTTTTACAGTACTTGCACTTAGTGAATTAAATATAAAATACCACATTCTAAAATTCCACCTATTTCCTCACTCTGATAAAGATCCATGCCCTCCATGGCTTTCACATGATGAGCTTTTTTTTTTTTTTTTTTTTTTTTGCCAGTTGTGAGGCCTGAACTCTGGGTCTGGGCGCTGTCCCTCAGCTCTTCAGCTCAAGGCTAGAGCTCTAATACTTGAACCACAGCGCCCCTTCTCCTTATGTGGTGCTGAGGAATCGAACCCAGGGCCTCATGCATACCAGGCAAGCGCTCTACCACTGAGCCACCTTCCCAGCCCATGATGAGCTTTTGAACTAGAACCCAGGACCTCAGATCCTTAATAGTGAGTGGCTGTAGCTTAGGAAAGCAACACACCACCTGTTGACAGATTGTCCCAAACATCTTCACCTGTGACTGTAGCAGACTAGCTGGCTTCGCAAGCAGCTGACCATCCCAAGATTCTTGCAGCAACAACTTATTTTTCTCCAGTCACTACACTCGGCATGGCTGGCCTGAGCTCTTTCTACCTGTCGATGGCATCTCAGAGCGATAACTCAGCTTCTTTGGTGGGCCGCAGTAATAAGAAGAGCTCTTGGAAGTGATGCCTCCAGTCAGGACTCACGATGTTAATTGAAGCTCCAGGCTCAGCTCTACTTCGCAGCATGGGCCAGGCCCTGGAAGGGAACTGTGAGCAGAAAAGGGAGACTAAGCCACACTTCCCCTCCTCCCTCCCTGTCCTGTCACCCGTCCCAGACAGAGCCAAAGGAGATCAGGGCTCTCCTTGAAGGGCTGGTGGATTTCCCATGGAGACATTGTCCACAGTAACTCTTGCTTGGGGTCTACAGAAAGGTTTTCCAAAGCCTGCACCCCTGCACATCCTGCACTGACTGTTCCCTATGGGGTGGCCGGCTCTCCGGGCCCCAGTGTCTGCCTGACACCAATCATCCTTGGGGCTTGTCTTCTAGGCTACCACCCACAATTGCATTCGGCTCATAGAAATACACACCCTGATGCAGCTCAGTTTAGCACCAGACCAGAAGGAGTGCAGAGCCTCCTCCACGCCCTCGCTCACATTTCTGACATCACCAGCGGCTCCTACCAGCCTTCGCCCTGTAAGTGACAAAGGAGAGGGATACACACTGATACACACATATCTGTGCAAGTGCCAGGAAAGTATGTGTGTGTGTGTGTACATGCATGCATGCATGTGTGTGCTGGTCTTGGAGCTTGAATTCAGGACCTGGGTACTTCCCTGAGCTTCTTTGGCTCAAGGCTAGTACTTACCATTTGAGCCACAGGGCCATTTCTGGCTTTTTCCACGTAATTATTGGAGGTAAGAGTTTCATGTTCTTTCCTGCCTGGGCTGGCTTTGAACTGTGATCCTAAGATCTCAGCCTCCTGAGTAGCTAGGATTACAGGCATGAGCCACTGGCACCGGCTGAAGGTAGTTCTTGCCACCTCTTACTATACAGAGATAAATCGTTCAATGTCTTTATTTCAATGGTTAAGTAAGCTGCTAGCAAGAGCATCTTTCCTTCTTTCCCTCATCCTTTTGTGTGCGTGTGTGTAGTAGTAGTAGTAGTAGTAGTAGTAGTAGTAGTAGTTGAGTTTGAATTTAGAGGCCTCTTAATCTGGCCCTCTACAACTTGGGCACATCTCCACTTCTGGCTATTTGCTAATTAATTGGAGATTAAGAGTCTCAGATTTGTCTGCCTAGGTGTGTCTGAACCTCAGTCCTCTGATCTCAGCCTCCTAAGTAGATGGTCTAGTCATAAGCCAGCAGCATCTAACCTGCTTCTCCTCTGTAGGCATGTTCAGACTCTCAAAGAGACAGATGACTTTGAGCCATAGCGCTGTAGGGGACCAGGGCCCTACAGGGTTACCCTGCTCAAATCCCTCAGGCTCTCCATTAAATCAACAGCCCACTGCTTCTGGAAATGCCTCCATTCTCCCAACTGCCCTCTAAATGAATCGCACAGTTGCAAATCTTCTCTTCCTATGGCGTGAGAAGAGCAGAACAAATCATTAGGTTGTAGGAAGGCCTCGCAAAGGGGCTCTCCATCTCCTGGTATTCTCTTTAGACAGTAGTAATACTTCCATGCTTCTTCTCAGCTTTATACTCAAGCAGATATGTCTCCTTCCAAACCCCAATAATCCTGATATTATCTTTTAACTTCTTGACAGTCTGAGTCACCCCAAGGTGTGTCCCATCAAATAGGACAAAGGATAAACTTTTCTGCCTCCTGACGTGATTCAGCTGGTTGGGGACCAGACAAGGTAATGGAAAGGAATGATGGGAGAAACCAATCTACCACGTGCAAGCACCAAGCAAACTTTCCCAGGACCCTACAGCTCTTTGGCATCCTGGAGAAACATAAGAAAACACGCATCAGCCTTACTCTCAGAAATGGGGAGAGTGTGTTGAGGTCACCAAGTCCCTAGAGGGACTGTCCCTTATGGAGGCTCAAAGTGACCATGGGAGCCAGGCTCAGCTGGGGAAGCAAACAACAGGCAAACCTCCCACCCATCCAGACCTTCCAACATGGTCTTGTGATTCAGGCCCTCACACTGCCATGACAACCAGAAGGAAAGGGTCTGACGCTGGACTGGACTCCTTCCTAGTCCTCCGGCTGCTCTGAGCAATCTTGGGACCTTGTGTGACGTCTCTCCACATGCTGCCATGTGGAGACCTCTTCATCGCTTATCATCAATGGGTCAGACAGACGTTCCACCTTACACGGATCTTACCTATTAAACAAAGGGAGAGAGATCGAGATGCGAGGAAACACACACGATTACTATAAGATTCAGTAGATCAGGGGCTACAAGATGGGACTCTTTGTTAAGAAATCTTACACAGAGCAGCCACGATGACATTCTTTAGCCCTTCGAGGGAAAAGAGGGACAATGAAGCAGAACCGCACCTGCACATCCTCCTCATCGAGATTCTAGATTGTACTGTTTTAAACCACCATCAACTTTGAGCCAGAAGACAGAGGGAGTACAAATTAAGAAGGACCTACCCTGTAAGGATCCACATTGCTAGTAAGATACTTCTGATTTCAGAAGCATCAACGTGTAAAAAAGAAAAAGTATCTGGGAAATAGAATAATTGAATGGCTAGCAGGAGCAGGAGAAAACTTTGAGAAGCCCTTCAGCTGACCCCCGGCCTCACACTCCCACTCAAATCAGAGCGAGTCTGGCTAATTTTTAAGATTCAGCTCTTTGCATTTTCCACGGCATTCCCTCAGTGGGAGTGAATGGTAATTTGCCACTGATAGAAGGAAGAAAGAGAAAGCGTGCATACAATTTGCATACTAAAAACTGGAATACTAATGAAGACAAATCAGCCTCCTTGGTGGAATGGCCTGCCACCAAGTCTCCACTCTCTACTCTGCTTTTAACTAGGCTTAGCACAAAAT
The DNA here is from genome assembly GCF_000151885.1 of Dipodomys ordii. Classification (NCBI taxonomy): domain Eukaryota; kingdom Metazoa; phylum Chordata; class Mammalia; order Rodentia; family Heteromyidae; genus Dipodomys; species Dipodomys ordii. The sequence continues at coordinate 5,116,063 of NW_012267320.1, read as the reverse complement.
CAAATAATACTTAAAAAAAGTGAAGGCGAAGAAAGAAATTTCATTTAGAAAGGCATGAATTTCAGTAGACACATTCATCTTTTTAAATAGATAGTTGTCACATATAGAGTCCTCAGGGGATTGGTTCCAGGACACATACATATCAGCTCCCATACGCCCATCCTTAAGTGTCACGTTCCTACACAATAGTCCCTATAAAATAGTGTTATATTTGAATAGAATCCATACACATTCCCCTACAGATTTTAAATCATCTCTAGATTACTTCTAATAACCAGCATAGAACTGGGATGTAGCTCAGTGGTACAAGGCTTACCTAGTATATGCAAAGCCTGAGTTCAATCCCCAGCACCATTAAAACACACACACACACACACACACACACACACACACAATGTAAATGTCATTAAATACCTGGATTGCTTCAGGAATAATTTTAAAAGCCTGTTTAGGTGCTGATGGCTCATGCCTGTAATCCTAGCTATTCAGCAGATTGAGATGTGAGGATTGTAGCTCAAAGCATCAGCAAGAAAGTCTGTGAGGCTCTTATCTCCAATTAAGCACCAAAACAGCTGGAAATAGAGCGGTGGCTCAAGTGGTGCAACACTAAACTTGAGCAAAAACAGTTAAGGACAGCACCCAGATCCTGAATTCAAGCACCAGGACCAGCACACACACAAAAAAAGAAAAAATTCTGAACATATTTAGCACAAATATTATATTTTTCTTCCAATACTTTCTATCTACAGTTACTTGATTTACTAACAGTGAATCTACAGTTAGTTGATTCATTAGTACAGACCCTTGGAGATGGAGGGCTTATTGTACTAAGCACAATCCCAAGTTTCTTATACTTCAAATCAGCTTGTATAAGAACTAGAAACTAACACAGGCAGTGATAATTCTAGCTCATGCCTGTAACCCAAGCTACTCAGGAAGCTAAGATCTCAGGATCACAGTTCAAAGACAGCCTGGGAAGGAAAATCCATGAGACTCATATCTCCAATTAACCAGCAAAAAGTCAGAAGTAGAGCTGTGTCTCAAGTGGCTGAGCACTAGCCTTGAATGAAAAATCTGAAATACAGGCCCTGAGTTCAAGTTCTAATACCAACACATGTGTGCGCACACACACACACACACACACACACACACACACACACACACAAAAGAGAGAGAGAAAGAAGTAGAGATTAGAATCTGCCAAACTACCCAAGAAAGTAAAATGTGCTAAGCATTGTAGGATTAACCTTTGGCTCTAAATCAGCCAGAAACAGATTTGAAATTCAACTACGTAACTCATTTGGTCATGTCACTTCTACTCTTGGTTTATAAAATGGTTCACAGAATTCTAGTTCAGGATTAAGATCATGTTATAGCCAGGTATTCAGTAGGTATTTGGTTTAATTGTTACTATTAAACCTACTAAAATTACTACCTATTAAAATGTTGAAGACTTGGCCCCCAACTGGTGGCACTATTCAGAGCTGATTGGATCATAAAGATGTTAACACCATTCTTGGATTGATCCATTGATGAACTGATAGCTGAGTGGGCAATTCAAAGATGGTAGAAACAGTGGAAGCTAAGAAAGGTGTCCACCCCGGGGCCATGACTTTGAATGGTACATCCTTCTCCCCTTTTCCTTGCTCTATCTCTCTGCTTCCTTGCTACCATGAGGTGATCAGCTCTTCTCTCTACCCAACTCTTCTGTTGCCTTGATGCTCTGGCTTTTCACAGGTCCATACCAATGGATCTAGCCAATGATGAACTGAAATCTCTGTATCATGAGCCCAAATAAATCTTTCTTCTTTTAAACTGTTCATCTGGACCATCTGTGACAGCATCCAAAAGCCTAACAGAGCTTTTATTCTTGCCCCTGAAAAAAAAAATTCTAAAAGTAAATGCTACATTTCAACTGCATTGCATTGTTGTTAAAGTAGTTGAGCTTACCACTTTCATGGGAAATGAGAAAGAAACGTTTTGGTTTTACTTCACAAATAGAACACACTGTGGGCCCAGCCACATAGGATATATAAGAGTGACCATAAGAAGCACACTTCTGGTTACTGCAATGTTCACCATGGAGAACAGCAGGGTTGTAGAGCCTGACCATACTGGCTGACTCAGGGAAGTACTACCAGTTGTGATGGGTGCACTTGGGGCAGAGGTTGACAGCCTGAATACCTAGAAAGGGCTCCAAAGAAAATAGGGTACTATGCGATGATTGGTGACTTGGTGTAACAGGTAGGTGTAGAGTCTGTAATGAGGGTTGGGAGCTCACCCAGGAAATCTACAATCATCAGCCAAGAGGCCCAGAGATTAGAAAATCTTTTCGTTTGTCTACCTGGTAAAGAATCTCGAGGTGTAGAAGTGTCTGTACCCTTTCAAGGCTGTTCACTCAAAATTCTACAGGGCTTCAAATCAGCTTCCTTCCGAGCCCTGCAAGGGCTTCCTTTCCTCCTATATCAAGATTGTGCTTCCTGACACTGCCACACTTGCTATTATGTCTTCTGGCTCAGCTTTTATTAGTGGCAGATTTCTAATGCTTTCCCCTAAGATCATCCTCCCTAGAAAAATCTGTGGAAACTCCCATGGTTTCTAAAGCTTAGAAAACAAATAACTGCTTTTGAATCTTTGTGTATGAATGCCCCCCAACACACACACACACACACCATGAAAATCTTGTGTATTTCAATGTAAGAGTTAAGCCTTTGGGGAAAGTGATTTTAGATCATGAGGTTCTAATCAATAGACTAATCTCTTGCTGGATTTATTTTGATGGCATGTTTGATGCTGCTATTGAGACATGGGGCCTAGTTGGAAGAAGTCACTAGTGCATTTAAAAGGTATCCCTCCCCTCACCCCCTCAAGCCCCTGCCTCTCTGCTCCCTGGCCACCATGAGGTGAGCAGCCCTGCTCCTTCATCTACTCTCTACTATGCCCTACCACAGCAAAATACTGAACAGTCAAGCGGCCATGCACTGAAACCTCTGAAGCCTGAGTCAAAATAAACCTTTCTTCTTTTTAATTGTAATTTGCTAAGTATTTTGTCACAGTAACCCAAACAACTCCACTCAGAGAGTCACACTAAAACAGTGTCTGGCTCACCAGCACCACAAGGAAACAAAATGTAGCTTTACACCGGGCAATGCAAGAGCTGTTTTTTTGTTTTGTGTTGTTTTTTGCAACTGCATTCATGAAGGAATTTGAGGATCAATCCAGGGCCCAATAGAGAAAGAATGTTGAACACATTGGCAGGAAGGAGGCTGGGGCACGCTGTCTCTTAAGTTAGTATGGAGGCAAGAAACATCTGAATATGCTGGGAAAGTAAAGTGTCAGCCAAGGAAGAAAGCCCAGAGTCTACAAGTGAACATTCCAGAGAAAACATTAGCAGCAGCCCCTGCTTCAGAAGATATGGGAAGCCAAGCTTTCTCTGTGCCCATTCATTCTTGCTTTGACTTTCCTCTGCCTGCTTCAATTTTTCTTTGCAAACCACTGATCTGTTCTTGGCACTATGATGAGAAAACTCTGTAGTTGGCATATTTTTTTCCACCTGATATTCACTCCTAATGGCAACTGATGGATGAGCAAGTTGTTGTGCCATTACAGGTGACATTTTGTGACTTGGCTGTCCTTCATGCCAATGGGGGCCCGGAGAAAGAGCTAGAATGTGTCCTTCTTGCCTGCCTGCTGACTGTGCACCTGCATTTCTCCCTGGCTGTTTGCTTACCCCTGGACTCGCTGGCAGAGGCAGGGACTGCTGATGCTTGGGGTTCACCCTCACCAGTCTCACTTCGAGCTACAGGGGGAGGAAGGAAAGACACAAGGGCCTCCATCGGCACATCTATAGCCACCAGGTGTTAGATTAGGAAGGGTTCTCGCTGGGAGACTTCTGTTCCAGACTCATCCCCAAGCTGTTATCACCTTTGGATCTCATTTGGCAAGTATTCTAAGATCAACTGACTTTGGGATAAACCCTGTGCAGAAGCTTGAGTGAGTATTGCTCTCGAATGACATCATTGAGAAGGAAGGGAAGGGTTTTCAAGTCAGAGACCTCCTACCTAGCAAAATAACATGCGATTCATTAAAAATAATCTTAAAACACATGGCTTTTCCAGGGTAATGATTAGAAAAATGCATCGCTTATGATGTCAAAGATTAGAAAGTTTTCATTTTTAACAAAAAGAAAACTAATGCTATTAAGCTCCAGTGTGCAAAACTCTGGCTTTCTTTGGGATTTCTGCAGGAAACTCTCTATGGCACATTCCAAGAGCCTCACCCAACAGCACAGGCTTTAAGTAAAATGAGTCACCTGTGTATCAGAATAAAGAGAAGGCAGAGAGGTGAACTCAACGGACTTATTTCAGGGGAAACAGTCCAAAAGGATGCCTGAGTCTTCCAGCGAGACTGGAGAGACAGGGGCCCACTTCTTACAGACTGAGGTCTCCTCCTAAGGTGGGGGGAGGGGGGGTGGCACGGAGCAGGGGTGGTAGCTCTCTGTGTTGTGAGTGGTGGCAAAGCCTTATCCTGGACCCCAGGTTGGAAGCAGTCAGCAGAGGTGTCCACAGCCAATGTGACCCTACTTACATGAGATCAAAGTTCACAGGATCAGCCAACCTGTGGTATGGGAACTTAGGCTGTGACAAGCTTAGGCTGTGAGGAGGGGCATTGTTTGCGTTAGAGGGAGGAGAGTTCATGCTTTGGCTATTGGTTTCCACAGGGTCAGCTTGAGGGCAGTTTAAGGCCTATTCTCCATCACAAACCAAAGTGCACACTCGGCTCACTCAACATAGTCTCAGCCCACGCTCCTGCCTGGCTTGTTCACCAATAACCAGTTATCTCAGGGGTGACCACAGATTACAAAAGTATGATAGCCTCTTATAAATTAACTCAGCTCTTTGATACTTACGTCCAAGGGGAAAAGGGGGGGTATGTATGATTTAATCAGTATACCCTTCTACTCCTTCCAATTCTAATGTAATTGTTGTTTTTAATAATCTGCCTCTTCCCAATTGTAGGTGTCAGAAATAGTGAGAGCTAGCAATTACCTGCTACTTCCCAAATACCAATCACTGTTTTAAGTGGGTTTTTTTTTCTGCTTATGTGGTGCTGAGGAATCGAACCCAGGGCCTCATGCATGCAAGGCAAGCGCTCTACCACTGAGCCACCTTCCCAGCCCCTTAAATGGTTTTTATGAACTCAATTTCCCAAACAACATTAGGACAAGAATTATGACTCCTGTCTCCCTAGAAAGATGATTTTTAAAAAAAAGAGAGCACTGAGAGGTTGGGGTACTTCCCCAAGATTACACAGCTTTCTTCAGTAAAACATCAAGTCTGGATTCATCGTCAGTCTCGTGCCTGCGCCATTGCCCATGATGTTGTTGTGTCTCTCGAATGTGTTGCATTGAGAAAAGACATCACCTTCTTTTGACATTAGAATAAACATTCTGCTAGTTTTCCTAATTTGAGGAATTCTCAGGAAATCTCCAAGCAACAGTTGACAATTTTTTTGATTGCAGTACTGGAATGCACTTAGAAGATCAACTGATTCAACCCTTACTATCTCCCCTTCCCCCTTGGGGAGGCTGTGGACCAGGGCGATAAGCAAGTTTGCTTCAGAGCTAAGATTTGGATCTTCCTCTCCAAGTGACTGTGAATAATAAAAACCAGGCAATGATTACCTGGATTTGAATCCCAAAACACCATAAAAAAGAAAATGGTCATCAGGATTCTAATCCCACATACCATTAACTAACCTGAGCTTAATCGTAAGCAGTTCTCTTAGTTCTACAATGAAAGGCTTAAAATAAGTATTTTCTCGGGCTTTTTTAAGCAACACATGCTGTGATTATAAATTGATTGACTTGCTAGGGGTCGAATGGCTTTATAAACAAGGAAAAAAGATGATTAGAGTCATATGATTTCCTCTAGCTCTTAAAGAAATAGATTTGTGACCAAGAAAAGGAAACACTAGAGAATGTAGTCAAGAATTCAATGTACATCTGCAAAATTAAGAAAAGTGAGGGAAGAAATGGATTGAGAGGGATAGATGAGAATTTGGAAAGGACTCTATTCATAAATTCATAAATTGCTTGGTTGAATGGGCAACTCTTATGTACAACTACTTAAAGATAATAAAATATATGCATACATACATAATACATGAAATTTAAAAATAGAATGTCCAAACCACCTGATCTTTGGCAGGTTAAAGCACAATGTAGAGTGATGGTCTATAGCAGCATAGAGCTCATTAAAATGTGCCCCAAATCCTTGGGGAAGGTCGGGAAAGAATTCCAAGGCAGCCTGGAATTCTCACCTTTGGCCACAAGGGAACTGAACTTCACTGGAGAGCTTGAAGGTTTAGAGTTTGTTGGAAACTACAGAAGAACTCATGAGAAAAACATAATACTCTGTGACCGTAAAAGACAAATCCTCCTCTCCCCCAAAATGCCCCTCAAAATCATCAGGCACAATGTGTTACTCTAATGGCTGACTTGTGAATATAAAAAGCAAGGTCAAGTTCCACATCTGTTTTGGTGATAAGCAAGACAGGAAAAAGGAAGAGAGAAGGAGAGACTCAAATCTACATTCCTGTGAAAGGCAGGAACTCCAGTCTGTGTGGCCTGAAGAACACAAGCCCCCAAACACTGATGGAAGTCTTAAAGAGGTCATTGGACACCACCACCACCAATAATAACACCACCAACACCACCAACACCACCAACACCAACAGTGGGATAAGGGGCTGATTCCTCCACTACACAGGGACCTGAATCTTTCAACACAGAGCAGCTGTTGGATGACAAACATCTTGGAGGCAACGAGGTAAGGACAGAACCAGAACGCCCCAGTGGGAAAAGATGGCAGATGGTATCTCAGCTTCCACCTCATCCACCTTTGGAACCGGATCACTCTCTGTCGTAGGGGATTAGGAGCATTTTATAAGAGGTTAGGCAACTTGGATGCCAAGTTGGGACAGCTAAAAATGTGTCCAGATACTGCCCAGTATACCCTCTAGGGTAATTAGTCCTTGGTTCTGAGTTCAATAAAGAGACCAGACAGTGAGCTAAACTCAGAAGTGTTGCAACTTTCACAAAGAGAAAAAGGAAAGTCACAATCCAAACCTCGGGCATCACTTTGAGGAATTGATTCCTGTCAATCAAGCTAAAGAATCTGGAGATGACTTGAGATTCCAAGTTTTTTGTTAATTATTTTAACAAGTATTCCAACAACAAGTATCTTCCAGATGCCCATTGTTGTCTGGTTGGGTTTTTTTCCCAAGTTTAATTTTTTAAATACCTATCACTTCTCCCTCCTGCGGCTATCAGCTTTCTTCTCCAGTTAAAATTTGGCAGAAGAGCTATTATTTCCTTTTCTTCCGTGCTTGTCAACGTTTAATCAGCCTGATTACCAGATTGAAGATGAATTGCTGTAAAATGCAAGTTTCTAAAAACAGGAGATCAATCAACACAATTGTGCACACCTGATAAAGGACTCCGAGGTAGGTTCCTCCTTCTAGGAAGCTATACTTTCAAAACCCTTTACTGCATGAAGCTAGAGACGCCTCCTACTGCAGAAAATGGCTGATAACTAAAGAGCCACTTGTAATAGCAAACTGACGTACTGGCCCCAGCACACTATTCACTCCTTGGTATGGAACTTGGGGGTTCGAGGCAGAGACAGCTGGGTGTCACAAGTTATCAGCTGTGACAAGCCCCATTGGTGTAACTCCTTTTAGCAATGAACTGACAGTTTGACAAAATGGAAACCTGTGGGGTTTAAGGGGAATGGGATTTGAGAAGAGAGGAGGGGGCAGACAAATGGTCCTATTATTCAATGTGCATATGTGAAAATGGAACCAGATAACTCGAGGGGATGGGGAGGGTCAGGAGAGATGGGGGAGAGAGAGCGCTGGAAATCAAGATGCATTGCATTCATAAGCTGCTTTGGTGAATGGCTTATGTACAACCATTTAAAGATAATAATTATTTTCCTTCTATGTGACTACTTCAAGATAATAAAAATGGTAAAGGAACTAAAATTTTAGAAAAACAAGTAACTTAGGTTCGATTCCTTACCGCCCCAAGTGCATCTGACGAAGTCTTAGCCCTCAATTCCTCAGCCCTGACCATCTCCAGTCACCCAGGAGTTTGGGGGCCCAGTGAAGTTATTGGAGTAAGCAAACGACTGGCTTGAGAGAAGAAGCAAGATGCACAGAAGAGTGCCACAGAAAGATGAAGCCTTAACCACAGGTAAATGGGTGCCAGACTGCCAGCAAACCACCAAGAGCCAGGACAGGAGCCTAAAAAGGATTCTCCTCTCTCTCAGCCCCATAGAGAAGTCAACCCTACTGACGCCTTGATTGGGATTTATTTTATTTTATTTTTGGTCGTGGGGCCTGATCTCTGGGCCTGGGTGCTGCTGTCCCTCAGCTCTTCAGCTGAAGGCTAGCGCTCTACCACTTGAGCCACAGCACCACTTCCGGCTTTTTTCTGATGTGGTGCTGAGGAATCAAACCCAGGGCCTCATGCATGCGAGCAAGCGCTCTACCACTCAGCCACCTTCCCCGTGGGCAGCCTCATGTATGTAGCTGTGTGGCAAGAGTGGGAAGCAAAGCCACTGGAAAGCAGGGCTGGAGGCATGGCTCAGCAGTATCACAGCAGCCTAGTAAGTACAAGGCCCTCAGTGCAAACCCTTCTACAGACAGAGAGAGCGAGAAAAAGGGAGAGGATGGATACAGCATACTTGGGTCACGCTAACAGAGCCTGCTGAGTGATGAACACCAGACCTCTGAATTTGTATTTTTTTGTTAACCATTTTAGTTTGTTAGCTAAACATACAAAGATACCTAATTTTTTTTTAATTTTTAGTTGGGCACTCACACCTAGCTACTCTAGAGGATGAGATCTGAGGATCTTGGCTTGAAGCCTTGGGCAGGAAAGGCCATAAGACTATCATCTCCAATTAACCACCCAAAAGCCAGAAGTGGAACTGTGGTTCAAATGGTAGAGCACCAGCCTTTGCAAGAAAGCTCAGGGACAGTGCTCAGGCCTGGAGTTTAAGCCATAGGACCAGTGCATGCGTGCGTGCGTGCGTGCGTGTGCGCGCACACACACACACACACACACACACAACTTCTTGTTCTTGACATAATATTCATAATAATTATGTGACCAAATTCCCTAGTAAGTAGTTTATAAACTAGAACTGCTAAGACTTACACTTAGCAGAGAAAGCTCACTCTGAATTCAGCTATGTATTAAAACCTTGTTGGAGGAAAGAAAGAGGACATGGAGGGAGAGACAAGGAAAGGAGGGAGGGGGGAGGACAAACTAAGAGGAGGGAGGAAGGCCAGGTGTGTACACATCTATAATCCTCATATGTAGAACCAAGAGGTTTGGAGGATCATAGCTGGAGGTCAGCAGGGCAAAAGCGTGAGATTCTACCTGAAAAGAAGTCAAATTTAGAACCAAAACTTGGGGGCATGATTTAAGTGGTTATCTAGCAAACACAAGCTCTGCGTTCAAACCCTACAAAACTAAAGGATGGGAAGGAAGGGAGAAGTATTTACCAAGTTCACATACCCACATGATCCATCTTTAATCAGAAAAGATCATTTTCGCGTCAGGCCTGGTGGTGTGCCTCTGTAATCCCAGCACCCTCCGCATCTGTTCCATTTAGCCTTAAATAATTTTCATCCGAACGATCTCTGAAGGGTCCAGTTGTAAAAGGATGCTTGAAAGGACAATTGAAGAGAGGCGCAGGTTTGGAACGAAGTTGTCCAGTGTTTTCTCACTGTGATGGTTGGGCTTGCTGCCTTTTTTATTTTCCCAAGGTTATTTTTGCCCGTTTATCTTAGGTTTCACTGGGATTTCATTTTGATGTGTGAGTTGCAGTGTGTGTTCCCTGAGCTCGGTGACAAGGACAGAGCGACCAGAGGGCCGGTTTGTAAATCAGATGGTTTTTCTAACACATTTACAAGCGTGTGCCAGAACACTTCTGCGCCCGCGTCTATCTGTCTCCTTCTGCTGGGCTCATCTCTGTGTGCCCAGGCAGATCAAATATTTTGTCAGGAAGCATATAATCCCTGACAGTATTGACTTCGTGCTGCAGTCGAAATGTTTCCTGCTTCTCTTTCACTGGAAGAGCATAAAATCACAACTGTCAACTTAGATATTCCATTCCTAAAAGTATGTTCGTTTCCTTTGCTGTTTTCATAGTGATCTGCAGCTATAATTCACATGTCTCAAAGTGATGCTTCCAAAATCTGGCGTATACAAGCCCAATATTTTTATTCCATTTGACTAATCTATAGCTCAATCATTCCACTTCTTTTTTTAGCCACATTTCAGAAACTGATGACTATCACATTATTTAAGATTGTGTCTACAAGCAGCAAATAAATATTGGAAAGCCATGTTGCATAGTATGTGCACTGTAAAAGCTCTTCAAAGGAAATAGTCATCAGGGAGGATCTGTGATCCTTTTATGAATAAGATAAAGTAGAGGGTTTGGTTTTTCAGCAGTTTGAACTCAGGGCTCTGCACAGGCGAGGCAGGTGCTCTACCACTTGACCCATATGCCCAGACCTTCTTGCTCTGGTTACATCTTTCAGATAGCATCTCAGGCTCTTTCCTCCAGTCACTCTCCTATTACAATCCTCCTGCCTTTGTCATGAGCTGCCCTGCTTATGAGCTACCCTGTTATGAACTTGGTTATGAACTTGGTTATGAATGACCTCCACTTGGTTTGTAGATTGAGATGGAGTCTTGCTGACTTTTCACCTGGCTAAACTCAACTTGCAATCCTACCAATCTGAACTTGCTGAGGATAGAATTTTTAAATAACATGAATATACATGAAATACCAACAAAAAAGTTTAAATGGGTACATGGCTCAAGCGATAAAGCTCCAGCCTCACAAGTATAAGGCCTCCGTTCAAACATGAGTACCACTAAAACTAATGATAATAATAGGCATTTCTATCCTGATAGGTTTGGTCATGTAAACCTGGATTGTGTCCATCGTACTGATAAGCATCAGAAAACTTGATTTGTGGTCTCCCCAGCCGCCTGTAATGGTTAATTAACCACCACCTTTCATGCTCCACCCACGGTTAACTTCCAGTCATATTTTAAAATGCATTTCTAAATTTTTGTTTCCCTGTAAATCTTGTGCATTGTTAATATTCGCTTAAAAGAGACTGGGCCTATATTTCTTGACCTGAAAAAAATGGAGACACCTGCATGTTTATCACCTTGAGATTGAGTTGCTGCTCTTTTTTGCTGTAACATGTCCCATTATCCCCTTTCCCACTGAATCCCGTCGGTTCAAATTCCAGGAGCAGAAATCATCCCCTACATCTCCCGAAGCCCTGTGTTTGTTGGCTTGTGCTGTGATAACAAAAATGCCTGAGGCAGTAATTGATGAATAACAGGAATGTATTGCTGGCGGTCCGTTCTGGAGTCCGGGCAGTCAGCCTGAGGTCCAGGAGCAGATCTGCCTGCACTCTGCTTCCAACATGGCGCTCATCCCTACGTCCTCCCACGGAAGGAGGGCCTAAGGCTGAGTTTCCACTGGGTGGGGGGGAGGTGAAGAGCAGAAACATTCCTAGCCAGTTCTCTCCAGAGCAAGCATTGTTCTCAACATCACTGTGCTTTCCAACAGGGGCTGCTAGAAATCAAAGCATCGGAAGCCCCAGCTTTTCCAACTGTTGGTTGGAACAGGTCAGGAATTTGCACCAAAATGCCAGTCAACTATAGAGCAAATCAGCTAAGGCACTGAACATGTGGTTCAGTCCAGACAATAGTTTTTTTGGGGGGAGGGCAGAGAGGTTAGTTTTGTTTTTGTTTATTTGGGGGGGGTGGTATTTGCAGGACTTTTTCTTTCTCTTGTTTCTTCTCTTTTGCTTCCTTCTTCCCTTCTCTTCTCAGCATCTGCACACTCTCTCTTAGTATTTCCGTATTTCCACCCAACTCTGGTGCTCTACCACTTGCAGGACTCCACTTCTGCCTTTTTGGTGGTTAATTAGAGATTCTGGTCTCACACAGACCTTGCTGCCTGAGCTGGCTTCACACCACGATCCTCACATCTCAGCCTCCTGTGTGGCTAGGATTACGGGGGTCAGCCACCATCATCTGGCTCTTTGAGACTTTTAATACCTTTCATTTTATGCTGGGAAATAAAAAGGTGCTGACGGCACTGAGGATAGAAACATGAGGCTTGCCAACAATTACCAAGCAATGGGCAAAAAAAATATGAGCGAAGGAGAGATGGAAGGTTCTATGTGGATGGGATGAATCGAGTGCTAAGAGGGAAGAAAACCTGGGAGAGAGGGAGGGAAGAGGTGACATTATCCAAAAAGAATGTGCTCTTTACCTGACTTATGAAATAGTAACCCCTCTGTACATCACCTTTATAATAACAATATTTTTCAAGGAAAAAAGAGGATTGTTGGGAACACATATGAGTTGGGTCTTATCTCAGTCTTCAACTTAAAGTATGCCATCAATATTAATTATCTTTCATGACACAACCAAATTACCATCTTACCCTAATTACCCCAACTTACCAGGCTGGTAGAAATTTTTGTCCCTGTTGATTCTGAACTGTTCCCATATACCTCTTGCTTCTTCCGATTTCTATCCAGGTTCTAGGAAAGGTACGGAGTTCTAAAACTTGGCTGGGCAGAAGGAGTTGGAACTCTGGACCATGAAGGATTCTGTTCGGGACTCTGCCTGTGTTCCTTCAGGACCGGTGACTCTTTCTACCACTTCGCATTGTCATTGGTAGTGTCTCTCCCCACTGCCCTTGGTCCATGCCTGGGGGCACAGCCATCATTACTAAACCAATCTACTTCCACCGATAAGTTTGTCTTCACTGTGCAATTCTAGGAGAGCCAGCATAGGACCCTCCTCTCCAAGACTCACTGAAGCACCTGCCCTCCCCACCAGCACAGAGGAATCTTCTGGTCGGGAGAAAGGATGGCGGTGATGTGGAGAGGAAGATCCTCCTTTTGTGTTCCTCCCACAGGTAGAGTAGATGCTGTGTTGTCTTCCCTCCCTTACCCAGTCAGCTACTTTGAAATCAAAGTCTGTACCACCCACCCTTTCCTGTTCTTCACACTGAGACAATGAATATGGAAACTTTGGGGTTCGGGTTGGGTACGGGAACAAAAGAAGTCTCCCAGGGCAGAGAACTCAGACAAGAGGAAAGAACCATGGGAGCAGAGGTCTTGCTGAGGAGGGATTCCTGGCCTAGCAACAGGAATGAGAATCAGAGGCTTACAGAGGGAAGAAAGTCCAGAATTCCAGATGGAATGATGAGGTATGATGAGGCATCTCTGTAATACCAACTATTCGGGAGGCAAAGAGAGGAAGATCGCAATTCAAGACCATGGTGGGGGGTGGAGTAGTAGTTAGGGAGACCCTACCTAAAAATAACCTAAAGCAAAATGGACTGGATATGTGGTTCAAGTAGTAGACTATCTTGCTTAGCAAGCAAAGGACACTGATCTCAATTCCCAGTGCTAATCAAAACAAAAAGGGAAATAAAATAACATGAGCACTTGCCTTGAGCTGAAAAGCTGAGGGACAGCTCCCAGGCCCAGAGTTCAAGCCCCACGACCGACAAAAAATAACATTATCTGAGCATCCAAATCCCCAACCTGTGCTGAGGATTGAACTGATATGAAACCCAGAGACAGCCAGGGCCAATGCCCATCTCAGGACCTGACTATCTGAGACTCCACCATCTAAAAATCAGCAGAGCCTCGAGTCCCAAGGGAAGATTGGACCTACCTCCACCAAATGTTTGCTTAATTCCAGGCTCCCCAAATCCTATGAAAACCAAAATGCAATGTCCAACACACCTGAGCAATGCACTGGGAAAGCACTGTGTCTGCAGAAATACACTGTAAAATCAGCAACTTAACACAGTCACACGGCAAAGAACTCTACACAGTCTGAAGATCAACTCTGCAGAAAGAGGGCACAGGGCCATTAAACTCCAATTTGCCACAATTTCTCTTCTTCTTTAGGTAAAGTACATTTCATCACTGGTTTTATATTTTTTAAGTTTCTATTTACAGAGAAGAATACCTTCTACAGAGGGATGTTACTCCAGAGATTAAAGTTCATCATGTATTTTTAAAGCTGGTGAATTGGCAATCATTATTATTTTATTACTCCCACTAAAAGGCTTTATTCTGTACTTCTAGAACAGTCTGGCGCTTCCACAGGGTGCTGGTGTCATCAGTCCACTGGTGCACGTGACATTTTACTTTTCGTATAGTAAATCGAATCAAGAGGCTGGTTTTGCATACAAAGATTTTAGTTTCTGTCTTTGGTTCAGAAACTCCATTTTTAACCCTGTTTTATATACATTTCTATGTCTGTATATAAATGCACATGTCTCTTGTTCCTTACCTGGGTTTTGGTTTTGTGGTTTTTGCTGTTTCAGTACTGGGGCTTGAACTCAGGACCAGAGCACCCTCACTTAGCTTTTTTGCTCAAGGCAGCTGCTCTACCACTTGAGCCACACATCCAGCCCATTTCACTTCTTTTGATTTTTTACTAGTTGTAGATAAGAGTTTCATGGAACTTTCCTGCCCAGGCTGGCTTTGAACCCTGATCCTCAGATCTCATCCTCTTTCTAAGTGTAGAATCACAGGTTTGAAGCTCAGCACATAGCAGGCCCATACCTCTTAATGGTTTCTTCCAATGGTGTCTGCTTGCCAAGGTCCTTAAGACATAAATGTAATAATCATCTTCTCTGTGCTTTGTTTTCCTGTCAGTCACAGAGCTTGAACTGTGAGCCTCGACACTGTCTCTGAGCTTTTTCTGCTCAAAGCTAGCGCTCTACTGCTTTGAGTCACAGCTCCACTTCCAGTTTTCTGGTGGTTAATGAGAGATAAGAGTTCATGGACTTTGCTCTTCGGGCTGGCTCTGAACCATGATCCTCAGATCTCAGCCTCCTGAGTAGCGAGGATTACAGGCGTGAGCCACCAATGCTCAGTTACATTTGCTTCTTAGCAGCTGCAGTAATCCTAAGAAAATCTCACCATCTTCTATTTTAAAATCTGTTAATAGTATTCAGCTACAAGTAACTACATACCAGGTAGGTAAGGAAATAAACAAGCTGATAAGTGGGACCTCTAGTCTTCCAAGATAATCCATTTTTTTGTTTTGTTTTTAATTGGCTTGGCACGCAGTATAATCAGGACCTCTCTAAGACTCTGGGCCAGACATAAAGGAAAACAGTTTATAGAAACTGTTTTTCAGGAAACCGAAATGCTCAAAGGCAAAAGGGAAAATTTCCCAACTCTACTTCAAAGAACCAGCCAACACCCACATATCATAGTGACTGCAGCAGCATTGGCCAACAGCTCAACATTTAGCTAACTACCAGATTACTAAATTGCTGAATAACTTCAACTTAGAAGCCAAGTCTCTTGTATCTGGGAACACCAAACAGAGTCCACGCCACACACCCCATCAGCTTTAAATGTGAAAAAGAGCTGTCTTTACTTCGTCGTTGGCATCGTCCATCTTAGTCTACGTGGCTTTTGACATGTCTTGGTCTGCTTGCTGGTGCTATGATTGAATGCTTGAGGCCAGGTAAGTTATAAAGAATAGGATACTGTTTGGGATGGTTGGCATGCAGCAAGTCCAAGGGCACAGTGCTAGCTTTGGGTCAGCCTCCCGCCAGGCCCTTCTTGCTTCATCTTCGCATGACAGAGGTCATCATGTGGTAAGACAAAGAAAGCACACTACCTCAGGTCTGTCTATTTTACTGTAATCCACTTCTATACGATTGAAAGTCGAATCCAGGGCCTTGAACGTAGGCAAGTGTTCTTGTCTAACTTGACTGAATTGAGTCCAAGTCAGGATCCATAAATATGAGATTTCTTGTCCATATTTCACAGGTGAAATTCAACCATTTGCCAGGCAGAGTGGTTCTTGCCTGTAATCCTAGCAACTCAGGAGGTACAGATAGGGAAGACCCCAGTCCAAGGCCAGCTCAGAAAAAAAGTTCACAAGACCCTCATCTCAACTAATAGTTTGACACCGAGGTACATACCTGTCATCCCAGCTTTAAGGAATCAAGGTCCTGGCCAGCTCAAACCAAAACCCAGACCTCATCTCAAAAAGAAGCAGAGCCTCATAGAATTCACAAACTGTAGAGACCATAATAATGACAATTTGCCTTGTGAAGGTTAAAATGTGTGTGTGACTTTAACTATCACTATTTCACAATACTGTGAAATATGTGAAATTTGTGTAATCACACAATCTCAAAGAAAAAAAGTGAGAGAAGGGATGGGTTAGGAGAGATGGGTGACAGTGTTGTCAGACACTTGGTACTCTTCTACCGTTTTGTAAAATGGGAACTTCTTTGTATAACTACTTAAAGATTTAAAAAAGACACTATGTTGAAAACGAACTTTACAACTTGGGGTGGGTGTTGGAGGAGAGGGTGAGGGAGGAGTGGGAAGGTGGGGAGGGAAGGGATGGTAGGGGAAAAACAAAGGAGGGGTAACAATGCTCGATAGGAAATGTATTCATTACCTTACTCGTGTAACTGTAACCCCTCTGTACATTATCTTTACCACAAAAAATTTTAAAAGGCAAAGCAAAACAGGCTGAAAGTATGGCTCAAGCTGAATAAAGCCCTGAGTTCAAATTCCAATAAAAAGAAAACTTTCAAAACTCAAGAACTTAAGCGATGACATATGCAGAGATTTTTGAAGGATCCGTCACTCAAGCCAACTGCAAAAAAAAAAAAAAACTCCTTAAGTAATATGCAGAATCTTTAATAATAGGGACACAGGGAATGTTAAACATCAGATAAGAATAGATCAGCATATTTGAATCGCAGCTTTGTGACAATATTTTACAAAAAATCCAGGTTTCCTTTAATCCTCCGTGTAGTCCAACGATGCCAGCACTTAGCCGTGGCTTGGAGATATGCAGGAACAATGGCATTTTTGAACTGGCAGAGCACAATTTCTTTGCAAGTGCTTTATCAGGAATGAAGATGATGAATTGTGCTGAGAATATGCAAATTGCATCCAAGGGCACACAATTAAAATTTTCAGATGTGTTTGATAATAAATCACTTCACTGCGGCTGCAAGTATTTGCGAGAGGAATTCAATTTGATAATTCTGATTATGTGATTCTGAGAATAGCTAACTATTTTCCATTTTCATCCATTCTTTGGAATAAAATACCTTAAAACTAAGGCAGATTGTATTTCAAACATACAGGAAAATTCCTTCTCCATTATAGTCTTGTTTAGAAGTCCCTGGAGAAAAATAATAATAATGATAAGAAGTAGAAGAAGAGAAATAAAAGTTGGTCCTATTCTACCTTGCCACCTGCTAACCTCAGCATAAATCTCCAAAGTTGTTCCCATTCCACAAATACCTTCAAGTTCAGGCCTTAAAGAACCAGCCTCTCTGCCCAAGGCTTCCATCCCAAAGCGCTTCCATCCCAAAGGGCTTCCAGCCAAGCCCTTCCTGTGCAAGCCCTGACCTGCTGGCTTTGGCTAGGATACCACGTGTGGGAAGGATGGCTACCGGAGCTATTTTGAATTTAGACATTCATCTGTCGCTTTTGCCATTCTTTTGGCTTGGAGGGACTCGGGCTGAGGGGACAACCTTCCAATTCAGAAGTCATGGGAGCTGCAAAGGCAATGGCTTTTCGGGCAGGTGAGCTCACGGAACGTTAGGGAAGCCCAGCGTGCTGAAGAGAAATCAACTTACTGCTTTGGGCACAGGTCTGATATCCTCAGGAAAAGACATGGTTCTAACCACCTCTGCTGAACCCTAAGACAACTCTGCACCAAGGATGGCTTTGTGTGTCCTCCCTGCCCCCATGTGAAATGGAATCCAGACGCGGCATGCAATAAGCATTTACAATTCACCCGTGATCGTCCTGATTCTCTCTGGGTGTGGTCCTTCTCTCTGTCTGTCTATCTGTCTCTCTCTGTGTATCTGTCGCTCTCTCTCTCTCTCCTCTCTGTCTCTGTCTCTGTCTGTCTCTCTCTCCTTGACTTCCACCAGACTTCCTGCCCTTATCCCACCCCACCCCATAAACTACTGGCATTGAGATCTCCCTGTAAAGATCTATTCTGAAGGAATCCAAACTAAAGAGTTTGGCTATCAGAAAACATGCCTAGTCGATTCACACTGTGGAGTTTCTTAAAATTGATGTGTAGAACATTAATGACACCAAGAGAACAGAGAGTCCGGTACAAGAAAATCCTTTCAAGGAAGGAAAAGAAATGAGAACCGACTGTTTCAGTCCATTTGGGGCAGCTGCAATAAAACTCCCATCACCTAGCTGGGCATTGGTGGCGCTTATATCTGTCATCCTAGCTACTCAGAGGCTGAGATCCGAGGATCATGGTTCAAACCCAGACTTGGAAGGAAAGTCCATGAGACCCTTATCTCCAATTAGCCACCAAAAAACCAAAAATGGAGTTGTGGCTCAATTGATATAGCTCTAGCCTTGAGCACAAAAGCTCAGGAACAGTGCACCTGCCCAGAGTTCAAGCCCCAGGACCTGCACAGGCACACACACACACACACACACACTCACACACACTCACACACACACACAAACCCCCTAACATAGTTGGCTTATAAACAGCAGCAATGTTATTTCTCCCAGTTCCCAGGTGAAGGGACCGGCAGAGCCGAGTAGCTGTGACTGTGTTCAGGTGCAGGCCCTCTGGGGTGCACCCACAAGGGAGCCGAGCCCCTTCTAAGGGCAACCACTGAAGACTAGGTTGTTCCTCAGAGGCCCCGCCTCCTAACCCCGTCACCTTGGGGAAGGATAGGATTTCAATCCATAAAATGTAGACACAAGCATTCAGACCACAGCACTTGCCCACTTGGACCCCGGGGTCCAAAAGGAAGGAATTGAAGACAGATGTCCCACCTTCCTCTCCCTCCCGTCCATGTCTCCAGTGGGAACTACTGAAGAAATACAATTTACACCAGAATATCCCCCCATCTATAAACCTTAGCACACAGTCAGATGAGGAAAACTAATTGTATTACGGAAAAAAACATTAAGCCAGGCTGTGAGGCCCGGCACAGGCAATCTGTTAAGAAACAGCAAAAGTTAAGCTGGGCACCAGTGGCTCAGGTCTGTCATTCTAGCTCCTCAGGAGGCTGAGACCTGAGGATTGTGGTTTAAAACCAGCCCAGTCAGGAACATCTGTGAGAGCACCCAGCTTCCAAAATGCATTCTGCATCAACTAAATGTTACAAGGCAATAATGCTGAAAGACTCATTCGGTAGAGGGGAGTTAAGTACAAACCTAGCTGAAACTGTCTTGCTGAACCCAAGAGAAAGCAAAGACATCCATCTCATTTAAACCTTCCTCCCCTCCGTGTCTTCCTTCCATGGAGTGACATTTGAAATGGGAACTGGGAAAGGGTCACCAACTCCAGCAAGCTACGCGCAGGCATCTGCAGGTGCCTGGCCAGGGATCTGCCTTCTCTCCATGAAACCTAGCCTGGAAGTTGTACAAGGAGCACAGGAGGTACAAAATAACCCCTGACGTAATGCAAGCCACCTCCAGGCTTTCTCTCCAAATTGCTTCTCCCGGGACTAAAGAAAGTAACTTAAAGCTGGACCTCCAGTTACTCTGAGAGGCTGCCAACATTGGTTTAATTGTGTTTTTCCTCCAACACCTACTCAGAAGAAATGGAGAAATGTCCTTTAAATTAATTTTTCTAGCCTGTGTGTCATGAACGATGTGATTACTTTGGAATCGCTTCTAGTCAAAGCCATTCATTATTTTCCCTTTTTTGGGTGGCAGGCAGGTCTTGTTGCTGGCTGTTGTTGGGTTTTTTTCCTCACTAGGCAGGGGACCTGGAGTAAAATATATTCATCGGTTGCCACACATATATCTTGCAGCTTGCTTATTCCTGATCCCACTTCAGTCCTGATTAAATTCAACGTGGACTTTGGCCTTGAATGGAGGGAGAGGCTAATCTAGCACATTGCCTGCATTGATGAGGCTGCGTGTGATTTGTTGGGAGTAGAGATAAGACATTGAAGGTTGGCACGTGGGAGAAGCAGCCCACGTCATCTTCCCATCTGCCCTTGGCAATCACGTGGGGTTCACAGCCAGGGCTTGGCCGGGCTTCCTCCGAAGACACCGGGATAATACTTCTTGCACCAAAGTTGTATACTACACAGCACCTCCTCCTTGAGCACTGGAGAGGGAGAGGGCAGGCGCTGACATCTGCATCGTTATCAACCTAGTCACAGGATGAAACACAGCACAACAGATCTCCTTAGAACTCGTAACGGCATAATGGGGTTGAGGGAGGGAGCTCAAGGGGGCCAAGCCTCATGGCTAAGCACATGGGGCTGTCAAAAAGCACAGTAGGGATTTTGAACCCAGGTCTAGGACTCCGGAACTCGGGCCTGCTATCATTGGCGTGTGGAATGTCCCCTTCGATCTGGGTGCTCACAGCTTGCCCAACCTGAGCTGACGGTTACTAGATAGTTCCAAAGGTATGGAATCCTTTAGAGATGGCACCTGATGGAGAGTTTCTCGTAGCGAGGTGTCCTCCAAGGAGCGTCCCTAGACAAGTGACATTTTCCTCTATTGCACACTCTCCTCATGACGTGCCTCACCATAGAAACAACAGCGCCAACCCATCATGGACTGAAACTTCCAGAACTGTGAGTGAAAACCTTCCTTGCTCACAAGTGGATCATCTCTAGTATTTTGTCACGCAATAGAAAGCTGGCAGAGTGGGCTGGGAAGGCGGCTCTGTGGTAGAGCACTTGCCTTGCATGCATGAGGCCCTGGGTTCGATTCCTCAGCACCACATAAGCAAAAAAGAAAAAGAAAAAAACCGGAAGTGGTGCTGTGGCTCAAGTGGTAGAGCGCTAGCCTTGAGCTGAAGAGCTGAGAGACAGCGCCCAGGCCCAGAATTTAGGCCCCACAACCAACAAAAAAGAAAGAGAGAGGGGGGGAGGGAAAGATAGATGATGGACAAGACATTTCTCTGCAAATGGCTGAGAAGCCTGGAGAAGAGAAATGTGTTGAACAATAAGCTTGAGATTGGTGAAGGACATAGCATACATAGAGACGAGGTCCCAGCAGGTGGTGGGAGAGTGGGGGGGGGAGGGGAAGGGGAATGTGTCACACCCAAACACAAGCCAGAGAATCTGTGTGGTAAGTGTGGCAGGAGTTTCCAGGTGTGAAATATGGAGCAGAAATAAGCCATGATGACATCATGACTGTCTGCCTAAGAAGTCCTGGGAGACAATGGGGAAGAATTTACTGTTAGAAAAGGTTGTTAGGTCAAAGGAGGGAAAGAGAGAGAAAGAAAAACAGAAATCCTAATGAATGGAATGGATAATGGTTTGGGTTTGCTTCTTTGTGCCATTCCTGGGGCTTGAATTCAGGGCCTGGGCACTGAGTTTGGTTGGTTGGTTGGTTTTTTTTTTTTTTTTCCCTCAAGGCCAGTGCTCTATCATTTGAGCCACAACTCCACAGCTCTGCTCTCTGCTCCCAGTTTTTTGGCGATTAATTAGAGATGAGAGTCTCAGAAACTTTGCTGCCCAGGCTGGCTTTGAACCACAATCCTCATATCTCAGCACTTTGAGTAGCTAGAATAACAGGTTTGAGCCACTGGTGTCCAGTTAGACGATGTTTTTTAAGAAAGCAGCTTTCAGACTTGGCAGTCATGTAGGCAAAATCTACGCCATCTCTTATTCTTTAACAAGCTGCTTCCCTCGAGCTATCAAGGTGAAATGATCTGATAAACTACTTCATGCTATAGTGTTAGCGGCTGATAGATTTGATGGGATATTCTGTCAGGGTTATCTGCACTTAAGGCGAAACTTTCTCCCAAAGCAACAGCATCCAAAGAACTCTAAGCTGGGCATGGTAGTAATCCTATCTCTTCAGGAGGCTGAGAACTAAGGACTGGGCTGTGATTCAGCTTGGGGAGATCATTTTGTTGTCATTGTTGTGGATTGTGGGGCTTGGCCTCGAGGTGGGTTGCTGTCTCTGAGCTCTTTTGCTCAAGGATAGTACTCTACCGTTTTAGTCACAGCACCACTTCCTGTTTTCTAACCACGTCCAGTGGTTAATCGGAGACAACAGTCTCATGGACTTTCCTGCAGGGGAAGGCTCTTAGGCACAATCCTCAAATTTCAGCCTCCTGGGTGGCTAGGATTACAGGCATGAGCCACCAGTACCTAGCTGGAGAAGTTAATCTTATCTCCACTTAATCAACTAGCAAAAATCCAGAAGTGGAGGTATGACCCACATGGTAGAGCACCAAACTTGATAAAAAAAAAAAAAAACAAGCAAAAGCACAAGGCCCTGAGCTCAAGCTCAATCCTGGAGTTAAACAAAATCAAATTAAAACACCTCTGTAGTGAGAATGATACGCACTACAAACAGATGCTAAGGTGTAAGAGTGAGATTTCCTATGTGAAGATGTATCTCAGCACCTCTTTGAAATCTTACAACACAAGCAAGGTCTGATCTGCCTTAGAACATTGTCTCCCTTGAATGGGTTTGGTAAAGGGCCCTGGGGACCCTGGCTTTGGATTTGGGGTCCCCTCAGTACAGCAGTTTCTACACATTCTCCCTGCTCTCCTCCAGCTTCACCTCGGCCTGTTCTTTCCCTCTTCTCTCCTTCATTCTAACTTCCTTGGTCTCTTCATTTCTAGAACATTCTTTTCTAACAGAAAGAGTTGTATATGCAACACTATGAACTTTTTAAAAGGCTGCCCTTTCTCATTCACTAAGTCTCTACCTAGTGATCAAGCAAGTAGCCTGACCTCAAACCCATCTGCTTACAATTGGAAGTGTTTTTCCCAGGAAGCGAGCACTGGATTCATTATCCTTTGTCTGAGATAGTGAGTTCTATGCAAGCAAGAGTCCTGATGATACCTCCTCAGCCCCAGCATGATGCCTGAATAGAAACAGCGAATGAATGACCAATAATCAACAGTCTCAGACAAGTCATCAAAAGATGAGAGAGAAGAAGTGTAACCCCAAAAGGACAGGAAGAAACAGAAAGGGCTATCACAGAGAGACAGGAGGAAGAAGAAAGTAATATCACAGAGTGAGGGGGAAGAATGGAGGCCACAGAACAATGGGGAGAGAGGAAAATGATGCCTCCATCTGCCACTCACTCTTCTCACAAGGAGATTTCAACGGTTCCCAGCTTGCCAATGTATGATCATAGTCCCTGGTGTTAGGAAATGGATAGACCTGGAAAAAATTACGTTGTGAAGTAAGCCAAGTCCAGAAAGAGTGAATGTTTTCTCCTATATCTAGGAGTTAGATCTAAATTGTACACATAGATGTAAATATACACTGGGTCATATAGAGACAAACACAAGTGGACTGAATGAAGTATGGTAGATGAAAGGGAAAAGCCCAAAGGTGCAACTTCTGAACAAGTAGCTTTATATTTTTAACAGAATAAACCCTGGAAAGCTGGAACATGTGTTGTTGGGAGAAGGGCGGGGGCAATGGGAAGCGGGCAGAGTAATACAGGAAGGGGGCCAAGATCGTCACCATATTAATTGTACATATATGAAACGGGACCAGGCAACTGGGTGGGGTTGGGAGAGATGAGGGAAAACAACGGAAACTGATCAAGATACACCGTGCTCGTAACCTGGCGCGTTGAATTGGAACCATTTTTCCTTAATAACTAAACATAATGATAATATAAATAAATAAATTTCCTCTGTGAAAGGCTCACCCGGCAGACGCCAGGACTCGCGGGGCTTGTGATTTTCTTTGGTTCTTACTGTGCCCAGAGGGCACATACACAGCACAACTCTGAGAGGAGCAATCTTGCTATGCGCTTTATGATGCCTTTTTCAAATTCATTTGTTCACATCCTAACCCCTAGTGCCCCCAGAATGCACCTACATTTGGAGACTGGGTCTTGAACAGAGGTGATGAGACCAAAATGAAATTGCTAGGACAACTGGTATTCCTATGAGAAGGGGGTGTTTGTAGCTAACTCTTGGACCATTAAAGCAAATGTCTCCAAGGTATATATTACCAAAGATGCTGAAAGTCAGAGCTGGGAAGGTGGCTCAGTGGTAGAGTGCTTGCCTTGCATGCAGGAGGCCCTGGGTTTGATTCCTCAGCACCACATAAGCAGAAAAAGCTGAAAGTGGTACTGTGGCTTAAGGGGTAAAGCTCTAGCCTTGAGCTGAAGAGCTGAAGGACAGTGGCCAGGCCCAGGTTTCAGGCCCCACAACCACCACCAACAACAACAATAACAAGAAAAAAGATGTTGAAAGTCTAGTACTTGAAAACTATTCTTTCTTCAAAGAAAACCATACAACCTTCTACAGATTTTCTGGTGGGCTGTATGTAGTTGGTGAGAAGTAACCACAACTGTGCATCGCACTGCAAGGACAGCCTGAGTCCCCGCCCCACCACATCTGGAAGGTTGCAAAGTGCATCGAAGGTACAGTAGCTGCACAGCACAGAAAAGGCTGCTACACTGCCCCCAACCAGACAGACCAAACACAGGACAGGAAGCACCATTGGCTGGTTTTGCTCAATCTGCATTCTGGGTGTCAATGGAAAACATCCAACATACTGCTCTATTATGCTCAGGGCTTTCTTGTCATTAATTTGAAAGCATTTTTTTCATTTTTCTAATACTTTTTTATTGTAAAAATAGTGTACAGATGGGTTACAGTTACATGAGTAAGGTAATGTGTACATTTCCTATTGAGCATTGTTACCTCCTCTTTTGTTTTTCCCCTACCATCCCTTTCCTCTCCATCTCCCCAACTCCTCCCTCCCTCCCCCCCCATAAGTTGTAAAGTTCATTTGCAACATAGTGTCTTGTTTATCTTATGGTTACAATGGGTCAGCCTGTATCCCTATTTAAGCATTTGGTTTTTAATTTGAAAGCATTCCTACGAAAATACCTGTGTGGGAGCCAGGCCCTTGGTAGCTCACACCTGTAATCCTAACTACTCAGGAGGCTGAGATGTGAACTTTGCAGTTTGAAGCCTGCAGGGGCACAAAAGTAGAGACTCTTATCTCCAATTAACTGCCAAAACAGCAGGAAATAGAGCTCAAGTGATAGCGCACTAGCCTTGAGCAATAAGTTTCAGGACAGAACCTAGCCTTGAGTTCAAGCCCCAGAACACACACACACACACACACACACACACACACACACACACATACACACGTTGCTGTGTGTTTCCATTTGTAAAAGTGTTCATGGTCATCCAGCCCTGCTGGTTCCTGAATGCTATTCAGCACTAGCCAGACCCCAACCAGATCCAAGGCAGAGCAGAGTAGCTAAGCACTCTGCAAAGCATGACTCAGCCACTCTGAAATCCATATCCTTGCAGGCTCAATGCTGTAAGTCCCCCGCACCCTCCCAGGAAAGTGATTCAAACAATCCCTGAGACATTGTCAGGAGAAAACTAGCTCAATGTAGGAAAATAATAATAGATATTGTAAGAGAAAGTCAGGGAAACGAGTTAGGCAGAGAAAACACAGTCAACACACGATGCCCAGCTCCATTAGGAGGGTCGCTCGGCTTTTTCCATTTCTACATCCCTGGTAGACACGCTGCAAATAATTTTGTTTAGAGAGATGGTGGGGTTTTATCAGATCCAAACTGAACACACTGTTTTCCTATATGCAAATGAAGGCTTAGGTGTTGATATTTCACTAAAAATTACCCATGGATTATCTGTTGAAGCAAATAACTGAAATTGCCAGAATATCAAGTTAAGTATAATCAAATCCTCTTCTTCAAAAAAAATCTATAAAAAATTGCTTACACAGTAATTCATACTGTTTTTCCATTTACAATGGAAAGAATTGCTTTCTGTGGGTAATTTCATGTTTCAGAATGTCATTGCGTTTCAGTTTTTGTAATCCTATCAGTCTCGTGTCTGGAGCTGGCCCTGCTACCTCAGTGCAACAGTGGTTACCACTGTTTGGTACTGTAGGATTTCATTGCACAATTGATGGCCATACGTTTTAACATTAAATATGTCTCCTCATCGATGGAACTCAGATATTTCACCTCTATTCATTATCATGCAAATGACATATGCATGGGTTACAGTGTGGTATTTAACCCACATGGGTGATGCACATGGTTAAATTACAGCAGCTAGCATTGCCATCTTAAACTTTGCTTTCAATTTCTGCAGAACAAGTGGTAATTATACATACTTATGGGACATCAGGTGACACTTGGATGCATGAGACAATGTAGACCGACACAATTGTGGTATTGACCTTTCCCTTTCCTGAGCATCACTTTGTATTGGAGACTTTGAGATCCTCTCTTTTGGTGACTCATTCCATGTGGAATAGGTCATCGTGAACTATCCCGACTCCAGGGCGATATTGTGAGGGAGGGTTCGGAGAAAAGCGGGCAGGGAGCGGCACACCACACAGCTTGCGTATGGCAGAATAAGCTGATAACCCAAAACCTGTCATGACGATAAAATGAGATGTTCCCTCTACCAGGCATGAAGCTCTGTGCAGCTCTGGATCTGAGCTTGGGGAGACCCATTGCACACCTCTAACCCCTAGAACTGCAAGGTAATAAAGCTGTATCCCTGAAAAAACTTCTGGAGGAGGAGGGAAGGAAGGGAGGGAGGGAGGGAGGGAGGGAGGGAGGGAGGGAAAGGAAGAGAGAAAGGAAGGAAGGAAAGAGGAAAGGAGGGAGGGAGGGAAGGAAGGAGGGAAAGAAAGAAAAGAGAAAGGAAAGAAAGTCCTAATCGTCTGTGAAGAGCAGTGTCCAGCTCACTGACCACAACCATTCCAGACCCACAAACGCACGCAGAGGAGAGGTGCTGCCCGCCTGGGGACCAGCCTGCTCGCGTCTACCTCCTTGGCCGGCACTGTGCGCTCCGCAGAGTCCACTCCCACTGGCATCAAAAGATGCCGCATTCCTCTGGTCCTCCAGCCCCTTCTGGGATTATGGAAGGCTTTATTCCTACCATAAATCTCTTATTCTATAAAACTCATAATAGCTCTGTTTTCTTTATTGTACCATGCCTGATATATTACCACTCTTCTAACTCAAAAGAAAATCTGTTCACATTCTCAGTATAGAAAGTAAAGGACTGCAGGCACCTGAAGCTGCTGCTCAGGAGGCTGAGACAGGAGACTCACAGTTCAAGGCCAGCCCCGGCAGGAAAGTCTACGACACTCCAAAGCCCATGGTTTTTTTTTTCCTCTTTGATCTTATATCACCTCAAGATTCAGTATTATTGGGTGAACATTATTATAAGACTATTATAAAGATTGCTATAAGATTATTAATGCTAAGCTGGGCACCCATGGCTCTCGCCTATAATCCTACCTAAGGAGGCTAAGCTATGAGGATCATGGTTCAAAGCCAGCTTGGGAAGGAAAACAGAAAAACACTGAAGGAGGAGCTATAGCTCAAGTTGTTGAGCTCTAACCTTGAATGAAAAAGCTAAAGGAAAGTGCCTAGGCCTGAGTTAAAGCCCCAGTACTGGCGTACACACACACACATACATACACATACACACTCTCTCACACACACACACTGTATAGCATCAGTACTGTGAAATGATTCTCCTTTTGTCCCATTTTTTGACACACTCATTTACTGAAGAAATATTAACTGTGTGCCTGCTACAGCCTGGTGCCGTTCGAAGAGAGCAACCTGAAAATATCGCTTTAAGTATTTCATGTGAAGGTCATTAGCATCTGGAACTGTGGCATTTGAGGTGGAATGTCAGCAGTCCAGTTCTATAGAAGGAACTCTCTAACAATTGAACTTACCTAGAAGCTGGCACCGGTGGCTCGTGCTGGTAATACAAGCCTCTTAGGAGTCTGAGAATGGGAGGATCACAGATGGAGGCCAGTGTGAAAAGTCCATGACACCTCAGCCCAAACCTGGGTACCGTGGTATGCACCTGTCATCCCAAGCTACATATGAGGCTGTGATGGGTACAATCAATCCAAGCAGAAAAGTCCAAGGCTCCATCTCTACTGAGGAAAGCTAGACGAGGAGGAATGTCTGTGATGCAGCAACTCCAGCAGCAACTCCAGGAAGCCAAAAAGTAGGCAGATCCAAGGATCAGGTGCCTCCCCAGGAGGAAAGTGAGAATACATCTCAAAAATAACCAGTAATTCTGGGTGCCAGTGGCTGCAGCCTGCAATCGCAGCAACTCAGTAGGTAGAGATCTGAGGATCGAGGTTCACATCCAGCCTAGGCAGGAAAAGCCAGTGAGACTCTTATATATCCAGTTTACCACCAAAAAGCCTGAAGTGGAGCTATGGCTCAGGTGGTAGCGAGCTAGCCTTGAGCACAAAAGCTCAGGGACAGGGCCCAAGCCCCAAGGTCAAGCTCTAGAGTTGGCACAAAAAGAAATAACCAGCAACACAGAAGAGCTTCAAGTGGTAGACTGCTTACCTAGCAAGTTCAAGGCCCTGAGTTCAAATCTCAGTACTACCCCTGGAGAAAAAAATCTACCTAGAAATAGGATGTCTTTCACAACTTAGAAATCAGAAATATTTCAGAGAAATTGGTGCTCCTTTAGCAGTATTTATGGTGTAAACTAAATGTTTGCCAGGTTCATTTTCCATGTTTTTTATGCCACCATACCTTTGTAAAGTACTATCACCTTCCAGAAGGTTCTGAGATCCTGTGTGCCATGTATACTCTGAGGTGACGATGATACTGATTATAATGGTCTCAGTGTAATGGAAAAGGGAAGAGAATTGGGGTCTATGGCTCACCATATGCCAGGCAATTTTCATTCATTGCTCCATAATCATCTCAAGATTCGAAAAAGTACATTTTATTATCCTTGCTGGATGATAAAGACAATGGAGTGTAGCACTTTATTCTGACTACCCTAGCCTCGGCTACTGAATGAAAAACACCAAAATCTTTCTGACTCCAAAGCCCATGTTTTTTTTTTCTCTTTGATCTTATATCACCTCAAGATTCAGTATTATTATTGGGTGAGCATTATTATAAGACTATTACAAAGATTGCTATAAGATTATCAATGCTAAGCCGGGCGCCGGTGCTCTTGCCTGTAATCCTAGCTACTGAGGAGGCTGAGATCTGAGGATCACGGTTCAAAGCCAGCTCAGCAAGGAAAGTCTGTGAGACTCTTATCTCCAATAAACCACTAGAAAACCGGAAATGGCACTGTGGCTCAAGTGGTAGAGCACTCGCCTTGAGCTGAAGAGCACAAGGACAGCACCCAGGCCTAGAGTTCAAACCCCATGACCACCAAAAAAAAAGATTATTAACACTTACTTCATAATAGAGGTTTAATTTTCAATTTTCCTATGAAGTCAAAGTTTTTTTGTTGTTTTTTGTCAGTCGTGGGGCTTGAACTCTGGGCTTGGACACTGTCCCTGAGCTCTTCAGCTCAAGGTAGAGCTCTACCACTTGAGCCAAAGCGCCACTTCTGGTTTTCTGTTGATTCACTGGAGATAAGAGTCTCACAGATTTTGCTGTCCAGGCTGGCTTTGAATCGAGATCCTCAGGTCTTTGCCTCCTGAGTAACAAGGATTACAGGTGTGAGCCACCAGTGCCCGGCTAAGTATTTTTATGTGTAGGTCTGAGAATAGTTTATTAAATAGAATAAAATAGTAAGAATGTCTCATTTACCAAATGCCTTGTACGTTACATTCTCAGGTGCTTTATATTCTCAATCTTCATCGCTGCCCTGCAAATATATATATATATATATATATATATATATATATATATATTCAGTGTATATATTTGTGTGTGTGCGAACACACATACACACACACACGTACACATACAAAAGAGATAATCAATTCCTCAGCAGGCTGAGATCAGAGGATTATGGTTAGAAAGCAGCGGAGGAAGGAAAATCCATGAGATTTTTTTTTTTTTTGGTCCGATCATGGGGCTTGAACCCAGGGTCTGGCCATGTCCCTGGGCTTTTTCCACTCAAGGCTAGTGCTCTACCCTAGGAGCCACAGCACTCACTTCCTATGAGATTCCTATGTCTAATTAATCACCAAAAGGGTAGAGCGCTAACGTTGGGCAAATAAAAAACTTGGGGACACCAAGCCCCAGTACGAGCATTAGAAAAAATGATGATGATGATGATGATGATGATGATGATGATGGAGATATATTTTAGAGGAGAACAATGAAAGCAAAGTCGCTGAGCTGGGGCCACTCCCCGTGCTCCAGGTGTCCTCCGGCTGGGGAGACCCTGCGGCCCATGCGGCGGGCTGCCTGCGCCTTTGTCTCCCTATCCCAAGCTTCTTCCCTGCTGCTTCCTTCCAGACGTCTCCCTAAAACACCACCTTGTCTCTCACTGGACCAGTTCCTACTTTCAGCCCCATGTAAACCATGAGGAAGGCTGGTCCCCATCCAGGCACGTCCTGTGAGGGATTGCTTGGGAAAAGTACTCCTCTATCAGGGAGCCACAGGCTGTGATGTCCATTGCCATGCCCAAGACATTTGCTTGTCAACTGCATTCAAGCGAGAGCTCTGACTCACCCTGTAGAGAATTCCATTTTGCCTTTAGGCTGTGGCTAGCTCTCTGTGAAGGAGATGATTCAGATCACTGGGTAGGATGCCTAGTAGCTCATGCCTGTAACCCTAGCTACCCAGGAAGCTAAGATCTGTTGGATCTTCAGATCAGATCTTTGACCAGCCAGCCAGGAAAGTTCGTGAGACTCTTACCTCTAACTATCACAAAAGCCTGAAGTGAAGCTGTGGCTCAAATGGTAGAGCACTAGCCTTGAACACAAAGGCTCAAGGACAGTGTCCAGGTGCTGAGTTCGTCTCAGGACCAGAATATACACAATAAAAGCTAACCAGAGGCATCGACAGCCTCATTTGCAGTCAAAGGAAAGATGGTCGACTCTTTGCATCACGGTCGTCAGGAGAGGTCTGGCTTACCTGCCCTGAGCTCCTGTCATTCATCGGACATTTTCACCAACAGCAGAAAAAAATATCAGAAAACTGAAGGGAACAGAATTCATTTTTCAGCTCATCACGAGGAAAGGAAAATGACGTCCGTACATGTGGTTCAGATATAAAGGGAAACGTATCGCTACACACACAGTGTTTATGCTCAACATATACCAAGAGCTCACCAGACCTTCCGACAAGATAGATGCTGTGTCCATCCTTTGGAGGAAACATAGCAAAAAAAAACCCACGCAGGCATTTCTCACGGCGTTTCAGGACTGTGTGGCTGGTATTATGTAATCTGGTCTGGACACCGGCCAGGAGTGCCAGATGCCCTTACCTAGATGATCACTCAGCATCAGAAGCAAGTCTAGAACCCCAGAAGGGACTGCCGACCTCCCTGCAGCCTCCCACAATGCCAGGCCAGTTCCCTGGCACCCAGGCCAGAGCTGATAGCATTTGTCATGAAAGCAAGCAGGAAAAAATAAAAGATTCTCCCATGGACGGAGCATGAGAAAGCACCTCCCTGCTGAGGATGACAGTCAATGATTCCAGCCCCCCCCCCCCGCCCCCAAACCCTTGTGCCGCTTGATTTACCAAGCAAGCCAAGCACCTCCTTTAAGTAGCTGTACAAAGGAGGCGCCATTTAACAAAGCAGTCCGTGAATACAAGGCCTCTCGATCTGCATCTCCCGTCAGGCTTTCTCAGCCTCCTTCAACCCACCCTTCCCTCACTTTTCTTACAATAAATTCATGACTGCATTCTCCTCTTTCCCCTGTTCTTTCATTTTTCCCTTTCTTCCAATGCCCTCCCCACCCCCACCCCCATTTCATGTCTCCATTTCCTCTGTTGATTTGGTTGGGCTTTAACCTCGACTTTCTAAAAGATTATATACTTCAGTTAACTCATTTGTAATTGCTTGTTGCCACTCAATGTATTTACTTACAGATTTTAAACACATTCTAGCTACCACCAATAAAGGAAACCTGTTACCTTTGTTTATGTCTGGCTGGCTTCACTTAATATAACTTTTTCTGAGTCTTTCCATTTCCTTATGAATGGTACAGTACTATTCTTTCTAATAAGTAAAATTCCATCCTGTATATATCCCACATTTTCTTGATCCATTTATCCATTGAGGGGTATCTGGGTTGATTCCACATCTTGGCTGTGGCAAACAATGCTGCAATGAACATGGTTGTGCTGGTGGCTTTCGTATTGCCTTCTTTGTGGTCTAATGGGTAAATGCCCAAGAGTGGAGTTTCTGGGTCTTGGGAGGGTCTTTTGAGGCACCTCTTCTGCTTTTCAGAGTGGTTGAACAAGTTTACACTCCCACCAACAGTGTAATAGAGTTCCGCTTGGCTGCATCCACGCCATCATCTGTTATTGTTAGTTTTCTTGATAACGGCCATTCTAATTGGGGGGAGGTAGAATCCCAATGTTGATTTTCTTGGGGGAGGTAGTCTTCTTTCCCAATGTTGTTTTGATTTGCATTTCCTTAATGGCTAGGGATGAATATTTCTTCATGTGTTCACTAGCCATTTTCACCATTTCTTCTGAGAAGTCTTTAAGTTTTTACCCCATTTATTAATTGGGTGGTTGTTTCTTTGAGAGTTTATTTTTTTGGAGGGTGGAGCAATTTTTGAGCTCTACATACATTTTAGATATGAGGCCCTCATCTGATGCACAGCTGATAAAAATCTTCTCCCATTCTGTAGTCTTTCTATTTATCATGTTAGCTATGCCCTTTGCCATGCAGAAACTTTTAAGTTTGATGCAATCCCATTAATCAACTCTTTCTCTGATTTGTTGTGTCTCTGGGTTTTACAGTCCATGCTCGGAGCCTACTCCTTCCTAATTTATTTCCATATATTAGTCACACAGGGGTGGGGGTGGGCTCATTGTGACATTTCATACAGGTACACAATGGACTCCAAACAAATCATCCCCTCCATCTCTCTCCCTCATCCCTCCTTCTCACCACCTAGTTGGTGCAGGTACTAGGGCCTGAACTCAAGGCTTGTTTAGCCAAGTTCTTGTTTAGCTTTTTTATTCAAGGCAAATGTTCTACCACTGGAACCATACCCCCAATTCTGGCTTTTCATTGGTTCACTGACAATAAGACTCTCAAAGTTTTTGTTTTGTTGTAGGGCTTGAACTGAGGGCCTGGGCACTGTCCTTGAGCTTTTTTACGCAAGGCCGGTGCTCTACTACTTGAGCTACAGCACCACTTTTGGTTTTCTGGTGGTCAGTTGGAGATAAGAGTCTCATGGACTTTCTTGCCTGGGCTGGCTTTGAACCAGGCTGTCTTCTATCAGCCTCCTGAGTACCGAGGATTACAGGTATGAGCCACCGGTGCCTGTCCTGGCTAGCTTTGACCCTTAGATCTCATACTATCAGACTCTAGCCTTTCAACTAGCTAGGATTACAGGCATGAGCCACCAGCTCCTGGCTCTGAATTCAAAAAAATTTTAAGTAAAATAGTTAATTTTTTTCAGGGATTGTCTATTTTTTCAGTATTAAAATAGATGTGCTGCCGGTTACTCCAATATTGAGCTGCTGGGTTAATGCCTGCCTGCTTGGGCTGCTGGCTTTTGTCTTTGCCTGTTAATGAGGCATGCAGAGCAAACGCCCACAACCCACACTGCCTTGCAGACCGCTCACTGTGCTCCTAGACTTTCTAACCCAGGACAACAGAAGTTGTCCATTAACATCTGTCTCATTCCATCCGCAGGTGGCAAAGGCATGGGGACAGCTGCATTTTCCCAGGAGCTTCCAATTAAAAAGGACTAAGAGCACACCTGTGACTCTCCTTCAGATTTCTCTAGTTTTTCACTTTTACTTTGTCTAAGAACATCAGCTACAGCATGAGGCTATATACAACATACTAATCACACTTTCTTCTTCCTCCTCCTCTTCCTATTTTTTTGGGGGGGGTCCGGTCGTGGGGCCTGAAATCTGGGCCTGGGCGCTGTCCCTCAGCTCTTCAGCTCAAGGATAGCACTCTACCACTTAAGCCACAGCGCCACTTCAGGCGTTTTTCTTTTTGCTTATGTGGTGCTGAGGAATCGAGCCCAGGGCCTCATGCATGCAAGGCAAGCGCTCTACCACTGAGCCACCTTCCCAGCACCCCCTCCTCCTATTCTTGTACTCGTCCTCGTCCTCGACCACCACCACCACCTCCTCCTCCTCCCCTCCTCTTCTTCTTCTTCCTCCTCCTCCTCCACCTCCTCCTCCCTCATTGTGCCCGCAGTCTGCTTGGCCTCGGCTCCTGCAGCCTCTTGGGAAGGCCCAGGGCCTGCATCTCATGCTGTGTTCCCTGTGAAGGGCGGGAGGAGGAGGAAGAGGAGGAGGGGGAGGAAGAGGGGAAGAGATGAGGGGGAGGGGAGGGGGACATGGCGTGGGGAAGGAGGGGGAGATAAGGGGGAAGGGAGGGGAGGGGGAGAAGGGGGAGGAGGGGGAGGAGGAGATGAGGGGAGGGGAGATGAAGGGGGAGATGAAGGGCGAGATTAGGGGGAGGGGGAAGGGAGAGGAGGGGGGGGAGGGGGCGTCCACGACTCGGGTCAGGTGGTGGCGGGGATGCGCGCGGCTGCCGGTCCCACGGGATGACCCGCGCCAGGCGCCGTGGAGTCGGGGAGGGGACGCGACCCGGGCCGCGAAGAGGGCAGCGGAGTGGAGGCGGGGACACTCGAGGAAGCCTGGGACTCTTGGCCTCACTCTGGCGGCGTTAGCCAGGCCGTCCGCCTGCGGACCCAGGCGCCTTCCTGGCCTCGGACCGCGGGGCGGGGG
>NW_012267320.1:5072886-5080914 GCF_000151885.1 Dipodomys ordii | reverse complement strand
TTTAACCAAGAGCCTCTGGCAAACATTCTGCCACTTGAGCTATCACCCAAGCCTTCTGGTTTTGTATTTTGAGATAGGGACATACTCATTTTTTCTGGGCTAGCTTCACACTGGATATTCTCCTATTTCCTCCTCCCAAATAGCTGGGATTACAGGCATGCACCACCATACTCAGATACTAGCCATATTTTCAGGAGGACTCAAAAGAGTTTTAAGATATGGACACCAAGGAAGTGGTGCTGTGGCTCAAGTGGTAGAGCGCTAGCCTTGAGCTGAAGAGCACAGGGACAGCGCCCAGGCCCAGAGTTCAAGCCCCACAACAGACCAAAAAAAAAAAAAAAAAAGATATGGACACCAAAACTGATTCCCACTTTTCCTCTCTATTCATACCACCAGGACCCTACCCTGCTTCCTCCCTGCCTTTCAATCAAACTTTCCCTATCCTGTGGGACCACAGGTCTTTTCTTCCCTCCACGAAAGGCAGCTAAGATATAATCCTTTACTGAGTGCTCAGACTGCCCTGAAAAAGGCAGGCTTTAGAAAGCATGTCATACACCATATGACCACCAGGTGGAGCCAACTCTCCTTTCTCTAGGTCACCCTAGGAACTATCCAAGGAGATACTAAAGCACAAAGTAGGGTGCAGGGCTGGTATAGTTGTTACCCAAGTTGGAGGAATAACTCTGAAGTGACTTTTAATATTTTTGAAGAGTTCCTACTCTCGTGTAACAGCTCTAAGTAGTAAAAAAAATGATCAGGTCAGACTCCACAGCATGGCCGCTTGTATCCTCTTGAAGAGATGTTCTCAAAGTCTGGCTTCCTGTCCTGGTCCAGGGGGCATCTCCAGCCTCCTGCTAAATTGTCAGGCCCTCACCTTGCCTGTCTGTGGCTTGGAGATCTTCACCTGTTACAGCTCCAGCCTTAATGCTTTCTTGACATCCTGGTCAGAGCAGACCCTGCACAAGGCGGGTAGCAGAGTTAACACTGTGAGGAGACAAAACACCAAGAACAGTTTTACCAAAGATAATGTCCCATCGTGACTGCATTTCGCCGCAAGAGTGCATCCTTACAAAGCTGAATGATACAAAAGCCCAGGACATATTTTTGGAAACTGTGCTCTCCAGCAACCTTGTGTGAATTTTTATACAATCACTGTTTTATGAGTTATATAAAATATTATAAAAATAGAAAAAAATATCAGGCCAAGGTGGGCAGTTGGACAAAGAAATGATGCACGGCTAAGCCTTCATGACACACTGATCTGATGTGATCGTGACACTTTTTACACGCATGAAAGGTCACATACCCCAGAAATATGTGAGATAAGTGTTCTGTGAAGCATCTCGTTGTTGTTGTTGTTATTATTAAAGCTGGGTTGACTAGGTTTCTTTCATTTGCGACTGACTAGGTTTGCATCTCGAAACAAGCAACCCAGATCCCAGTGTGGAACACTGAGATTTTCAGCATGAACAACCTGGAAGCCATACTCATTTGAATGGTTCCTTTTTTATTTCCTTTCTCATTTGAAAATGGGGCTTTGGCGAGCTAAAAGAGCAAGCCAAAACATTCATTTTACCTGGTGCTAACCGTCATCTGCGACTTCACCCCAGCTTTGATAACCATGACATGGACGCACCCCGTCTCTGCCGCTGAATGTCAACAATTAAGCCCTCCCCAGCCTTCCGGCCTTCAGGGAAATGGCGTACAAACTAATAGCTTTGTTGACATGAAAAGAGGAGCAGAATGTACGGAACGTGAAGTGAACGGAGAGGGCGCTGCTTTGCTTTGAAACGCTGATCAGTTCAGAGCCTGGAAGCAGAGTCTGCCCCGCAGGTGAGTGAATGCAATGCGGGAGAGCTGAGCCGTGCAGCACAGGTCTGCAGTTCAGGAAATGCCTTCCCACCTGCCTTCTCACCCAACGCCCTCAACTCCAGCCCTTCTGTCAGACAAGCAGAAGTAAATCCCAGCTCTGCTTCCTTTGCCTTCCTAAGACATTCATGATGCTTCTGTCTACCCTGTGACCTCCCAAGTCACTTGCACCAAACCAGACGGGCCTCGCTTTTGAATCGTGACTGTGTGTGCGTGCCTATGTGATATGAGACTACAATGCTCACCGTACTTGGAGCCCATCTCCTTGGCTGGTCCTGTGGAAGCAAGCCGCCATGCTGGGCCTGTACACGGAAAGGACCCCAGAGTAGGAGACAGATGGTGGCTTAGGCTGAAAGCAAGAAACTGAAGGCCACAGTCCAGCGGCATGCAAGGAACAGCACTCTGCCAACAGCCATGCGTCCTTGGAAACCAATCTTCCTTTTGCAGAGGCTCAGAAGAGACCCTAGCCTGGCAATACCTGGACTGCAGTCCTGGGACCCCACGAAATCAGCACCAGACCTCCTGACCCCTGGAAATTGGGGGCTGATAAACACACGTTGTCTCGAGCCTCTCCCACCGTGGTGATAATGTTACACAGCTATAACCAATTAATACAAGATCCAGCTGACACTTACAAACTAGTTTTGCTATGCCACATGCAGGCAGCTCTCCTGAGAACCGCCCTGTTCTGGATTCTGCTCTATCTGTCTCTGTGTGTTTTCCTTTGGTGAACACCACAACAGGTTTGATTGTATTATAAATTGATCTGTTCAGGCTTCCGGGAGAAATACCACAGCCCCAGTGACTTAAACAACGTTCGTCTCCCCTGCTCTGAGAGTACACGATCGAGGCAGGTACAAACTCACTTTCTGATGAGGGTCCTCTTCCTGGTGCACAGCTTTTTGAAAATGTTCTCATGTGGCCTTTTCTCAGTGCAAGTGCCAGGATAGGATGCGCTTTCTGTTGGCTCTTACTACAAGGACACCGATCTCACTAGGGAGGGCCTACCTTAATGCTTCATTTAACACTAATTATTTCCATAGAAGCCCATCTCTAACGACATGCTAATAAGGCTTTCATGTAAAAGAGACATTCAATTCATGTAACATTCTTATAATCTACCCTACGACCGAGGATGGCAAATACTTCTGGCATTTTGCTATCCACATACGCTGTAAAGTTTACAAAATCTCGTGTAAATATGGAGGCTGTAGGCGGGAATTTCACTGGTGGGAAGATCTGATCTCTTAACGATGTTGCGTCTTCGTATCCATGGCTCACACACATTTATTAAGGTCTCTTCTCAAAAAGAAGTCATTTTCTCCATGAAGGCCTTGCTCGGCGACTGCTGCATTGATTCATGTGACACTGTTTTTGCTGCTAGAGTGAAATGTGTGTCTGTCACAGGCCCATTTCTGGTCATTAGGGGTGGGAAGAAATTCAAGATCCGCCCTGCATTGTACTGTGAAAAGGACACCAGCATTATCATTTGCAAACATTTGGGGGGGATTTTCACTAATTACAGTCCTATTTACAGTGTGTCAGGAGCAGCACACAAGGCCCCAACACTGAGTAAACAATGAAAACAGGGAAGGAGTGGGGAGCTGCGGCGAGCTGGGAAGAGTTCCTCACCAGCTGGCCCAGCTTCCTTGGCTCAGGGTTCTCACCTCCACAAGGCAGTGGGGCTGAGCGATGGATGCTCCCCTAGCTGCTACACCACCTCCAGCCATGTCGGCCGCCCATGGGGATGGCACCAAACGTCCGGGACTCTCCTTCCAGGGCCGATGCTGGGGGGGGGGAGGAGGGGGGGGACTCGGCCTTTACAGCAGGCTCCCAGGTGACGCCATCTTCCATGGTCTTCAGACCCGTCTTGGAGTAGAACCCACTGGAAGCCCAGAGCCTGCCTTGGGGAGTGGTCCCAGGCTACACGGCCAGTTGTACGGTTTCCATATTGGCCCTGACCATCACCTCTCCGCTCCAGGCTCCTCTCCAACTATTTGATTTCATTTCACCCCCGTTTGGGCTTATCTTTCTTACTTGATGGCAAATGTTACAAGGTCAGGAGAGAGGGACCAGGAGAGTGACTTCTACCAAAATTGATGCCCCTGACATTTGCTGACAGGTAGGTCACGGGAGGAACAGAAAGAAGCTGGTCTCCTGAAAACCCTACGTCCAGGCTGGCACGCATAATTAAGATGATAGCCATCCCCCTTAGAGAGAAACATATTTAAATAGCTTGTAACAATCCCAAGAGGTGATACTTGTATCCAGTGTTTGAACTAGGGGGAAAAAATGGAAGGGCAAAGAAATCGCCAAGTCTGAAGCAGAACAGACCAAGGAAGTGAGCGCCAAAAGCAAGCGGCGCCTCGCCCACCCCCATCCCCGCCCGAAGCCCCCATTCGAGTCTAGATAAAACCCAAGACCCTACCAAACGCCAAATACCAATGTTGTCAGCACTAATTCTCTCTCTTCTTCTATAGTGAGAGTTGTTTGCATCTGAAGATGGCTCCTGAAAGACCAGAAAGCCAGAAAGAGTCGGACCTGGCCCATGGGAAACGCAGTTGGTAATGTAATTCCTGATTCCTGATTCTGCAACCCGGGCAGCTGGGAGCTGGGCAGACCGTGACACAGGCGCCCAGCAGCGGGCAACGCCGCAGGAGGGGGCAGTTGATGGGAGGAGGGCTCCCATCAAGTCTGGATACTCAAATCTGCTGCGCGCAGCAGAGAGGCGCAATACCTGTGATGAGAAACAGGAAGGATCACCTGCTTGGCAACTTCCTGAGGACACAACAGGTCCCGAAAATCCCCAGGGACCGCTTGGTATTGGTGGCTCACGCCTGCCATCCTGGCTACGCAGAAGGCTGAGATCTGAGGATCATGGTTCAAAGCCATCTGAGGCAGGAAAAGGCCACAAACTCTTATCTCCAATTAACCACCAAAAAGTCAGAAGTGGAGCTGTGGCTCAAAGTGGTAGAGAGCTAGCTTTGAGCGAAAAATGCTCAGGCACAGCACCCAAGCCCTGAGTTGAAGATATGAACATGTGTATGAACACACGTACACACACACACACACACACATACACACACACACACCCCATCTGGGGTCCAGAATAGTGAGACCACTGAAGGTCTCCCTGAGCAGACTGTGCAATGGATGTCTGAGCAGATCGATGACCTTCCTTTGTAACTTTCAATCACTTCGGAGGTGCACTCAGTAATTAATTCCACCTGCCCCAAGGCAAATCAGATTAAAGGCGTTATCTGAGATCTGTGATCACCCTCTGCCTTTCTCCCGTCCACACACCTTGACCCTCTTGTCCCTAGACCTACTCAGAATCTTTTTTTTTTCCAAATGATAAAATTTGATTTTGATTGTTAATGCTCCCATTTAAAATTCCAGGCTAAATACTTCTTTTGGGTAGAGTAAGGGAAGGAAGTATCAGAAATGTAGGTGAAAGCCTGACAGGAAGTTGGGTTTTTTAGTGATCAGTAGACGGTGATGGTGGTGATCGTGATGAAGATGTTGGTGGTGATGTGGAATCTAAGTTCCCTTTTATTGCTTAATAAAAGGATTTCTGAAAATCTGCTGGTCTCCATGCAGAAAATGAGTTTTAACAATCAAATGTCAACATCTAAATGTTTTCCAGATTTGATGATGGCTTTTCCTGGGGCCAGAGCAGGTTAAACTCTGAAAACCAACAGTTGAGAGAAAGCATACTAAAGTTTGGTCCTTCAAAGGATGATCTACACATGAAAACGAAAATCCGTTTCCACACTCAGAAACCAGCAAGGGGAACAGCTAAGGAGCTTTGCCTTCGACCTCTCGCAGAGGGAGAGGGGAGAATTTGTCATTAGGGAAAATAGTATTTAATGGGTAGAGGCGAATAATGTCCAAGGATGTGGAAACATGCTTTTTATGATTACATTTGTGCTGACTGATGGAAATAATGAGAGGAGGGAAGGAAGAAGAGAGAATGGAAAATAAGAACTCAATTTGGACTTAACAATGTGCTTGAATTTGCTTCTTGCCTTAAAAATATAGTG
This sequence comes from Dipodomys ordii, assembly GCF_000151885.1. Classification (NCBI taxonomy): domain Eukaryota; kingdom Metazoa; phylum Chordata; class Mammalia; order Rodentia; family Heteromyidae; genus Dipodomys; species Dipodomys ordii. The sequence continues at coordinate 5,075,002 of NW_012267320.1, read as the reverse complement.
AACGAGCGCCCTCCTCTGGTCATATGGAGGAAATTCAAGGACTCTCATACCAAAGTCAACATCCAACTGCAATGATGGATTACTATACTGGGGAGAAAAAAAAGGAGACAGACAGACAGAGACAGAGAGGCACAGAGAAAGACAGAGAGAAAGAGAGAGGGAGGAGGGAGGGAGGAAGGAGGGAGGGACGAAGGAAGGAGGGAGGGAGGGAGGGAGGGAGGGAGGGAGGAGAAAGAGAAAGGGAGGAAATGAGGGAGGGAGGCACGGAGGGAAAAAAAGGAAGAAAAAAAAGGAGGAAAAAACACCTTTATTCAACATTAATAAATCTGCCACTGTGCATCAAAATAAACCCTATAAACTAGCAAACTCAGCTGAAAGTCTGTGTTCTAAGGGCAAAGATTTCCAGAAAAATCCAAGCGGAAATTGGGTAGATTCAATCACATCAGCTTAACTGCATCCCGGTGTAGTAAAATCGCTTCCCCCAAACACGATCCAGAGTGCAGACCCACACTGGGAAGTGCCTGGCCTGCCCGGCCTGCCCGGCCTCCTCGCAGCCACAGCTGCCGGGTCTGCACAGCTGGCAAACTTGGGCGCAGAGTCTGTTTTTCCGGCTGTAAAATGGGCACAGTAGTGGCAGCGCTTGGGCTCCATCCTCAAATTCAACCAGAGGAACAAGAACAAGTCATGGAGGTAAGACCAAACCCTTCCTAAACAGCTTACTATCACCAAACTCACCATGGCCGATGGCAAATCTAATTGCACATCCAGTACGTGGGCCTTGCTGCTGCTTGTGTGTGTTTGTGTGTGTGTGCACACGCACGGTGTGCTGGTTCTGGGGCTTGAACTCCAGACCTTAACCGCTCACCTGACTTTTTCACTGAAGACTGGCACTCTACTACTTGAGCCCAACTCCACTTCTTGCTGTTTGCCCTTTGACTGGGGATGAGTCTCACCGGCTTCTCTGCCCGGGCTGGCTTTGAACCTGGATGCTCAGATCTCAGTCTCCTGAGTAGCTAGCATTACGGGCGTGAGCCACCAGCGCCTGCTCCTCCTTTGACGCGAATCACGCGTGTCACTTTTCACACGGGACAAATGTATCCCCTAAGGGCGGGGTGCGGCTCGAGATGCTGACCACCTGCCTCGTGTCTGTGAGACCCCGGGAAAAGAAACACCTGACACGGCTTCCACTTCACCCCCGAGCAAGTCCCGCAATTCCTCCTGCCCACAGACACCCTGCTTCCTTCGGCTCCACCTTCCACCGAGCTTTCTCATCGGCTTCCTGTCTCATACTCCACCTGTTCTACCGAGTAGACTCCTGCAGAAGTGCTCGCTTCCTGGCTGGCCCCGTTCACTTCCCATGCGTTCACCCCATGGCCGGTGTCACCAGTTGGCTATCTGTGAATCCCATGGACGCACAGACTTCAAACTGTGGGCCTCTTGAGGAGCTGTGATTACAGGAGTGAGCCACGGGACCCTGGCTCTCTCATCACAGTTTTAAGAGGGTGATTTTATTAAAAATAATAATTAAAAAACTGGGCTGGAAACATGGCTTAGTGGTAGAGTGCTTACCTAGCATGCATGAAGCCCTGGGTTCAATTCCTCAGTACAGAAAAAGCCGGCCTTTAGCTCTAGTGGTAGAGTGCTAGCCCTGAGCAAAAGAAGCTTAAGAGACAGTGCCCAGGCCCTGAGTTCAAGCCCCAGGACTGGTGATAGATAGATAGATAGACAGATACACACACACATCCACTACTCTCCGAATAGTTTTAACATACACACACATTCAAATTCCAACCTGACCCGCCCTGTTAGGAGAGGTATCAGTAGGTAAAATACCTACTGATAATACCGTCTTGGGAGGGTGTTCACAAGCACAGCCTGCTCCTGGTGCCCCCCATCCCCCCCCAAAAGCCATCCTCACCAGCCCAACAGCGCTCCTCCGGTTTCACCCATTCTGCACCGGGGCAGCGGTTTTGTCCTCAGAATTTCAAAGCCCAAAGACGGCGATGATGCCCTGTACTTGAGTCATAGTCAAAACTATAATCCTGGCCCCGGCTCAGCCTCTCCTTCCTCCACCTCCTCCTCCTCCTCCTCCTCCACCTTCACCTCCTCCACCACC
>NW_012267320.1:5026438-5070146 GCF_000151885.1 Dipodomys ordii | reverse complement strand
CGGTGGCGCGCGCACGCGGTGCCCGCTCCACTGGGGTGGAAGAGCAGGCTTTCCGCGCAAGCCCCGCCACACTGGCCGCGATGCTCCCTCCCAGGACAAACCCATGAAACCCAGAATGAGCCAGAGCCTGGTGACATTTCCCAAAAGGGAGTGCGTGCTCAGTCACCGGGCAGGGACGGTCCGGCCGGGCTCGGCACCTTCCCAAGCACAATGCGAGCTGAGCTGCACGGTGGGGGACCAGGCGCGTCCTGACCCCTGGCCTCTGGGTCTCAGGGCGGCCCATCCCGGCACTCCCCCCTGTGGCCACCGGGCCGTTGTCACCCCACAGAAAAGCTGCCATTGGCAGCACACTTGTGATCGCTTCTGCGCCTTCCTGACTCACCTCGAACGCGTGGGATTTCACTCCCATCCCTCCCACGGGACACGGGATCGCCTGTCCCAGAGGGACCCGATCATCCTCAGCCACCGCGTCTTCTCTGCAGAAGCTAGAGGGCCGACAGTCCACGTCCCAGAGAGCCAAGCTGCTAAACTCATTTTTTTTTTTTTGCAGCAAATACTTGAGTGCCATCACGTGTCCTTCACTCGCAGATAGTCCTCCTAAATACCAAGCACGCAGGAGCAGGTGAATCACTGGGGTCCACGCACACACGGAGACCAGCCTCAGGGTGATGCACAGCTACGCAGCGCTGCGTCTGCATACGCAGATATGCACATGGAAACAGAGGAAGCTGCTGCCAGTGGCTCAACTTACAATCCTCAGGAGGCTGAGACCTGAAGGAGCTCAACTCGAAGCCAGCCCAGGCAGAAAAGGCCTAGAGACTCCATCTCCAAACAGCCAGCAAAAAGCTGGACTGTAGGTGCAGCTCAAGTCATAGAGCACCAGCCATGAGCAAGGAAAGGGAGCAGGCCAAAGGTCCTGAGTTCAAGCCCTGGTACCTGTTTAGAAGAAAACAAAAAGTGGAGAGGAGAAAACAATGCTCGCAGCGTTAGCAGTGGTTATGGGGGAAAGAACGCAGGCAATGTCTCAACAAAGTGTGGGTCTCTCCATTCTAACTTACTGATTTATACAAATCAGTTATGTACTCTGCATATTAACAAAAATGTATAATAGTGTATGTTACATATATGTACAAAAATGTATAAGAGAGTATATAGAGTATAAAAGAGTGATTTGCAAAAATGGCAAAACAAAAAAAAAAAGAATACTTCAAGTGAAACTACTCAAGAAGTGACAGTCTACTTAGGGACCTCTCTCCCCAGCAAAAGTTCATGTTGAATTGTGTGGCCCCTGCCTCTTGCCAACATTGATCTCCTTCCTAAAACAGAAGAAATAAAATCCGTTTACACATCTTGGGTTCTCGGCCTGGGGCCTTTTATTGAACTAAGCTAACAAGACAGATTTACATACATACCGACTATAAGTTTTTCCCTCACATGGAAGTTTTTTCATCAGGAAGATTTTAAAGAACTGGTTTAAGTCCAAGCTTTTTTATGCCATGTTTGAGTGAGAGTGATCCTCAGATGTCATACCCAGAGTAGTTAGGATCACAAGCCTGAGCCACAGCACCCCTCCCTCCTGCCTTTCTTCCTTTTCTTCTTGCCTTCTTAAAATCAACATTTTAAAATATAACTATTATGTCACTTAACATGGACCAACATAATCTTAAATCTTTCCCTCCGGCTCTAAACTCATTTTGGAGCTCCGTTCACCCCTCTGCTTTGCTTATACATACACAAATTTACACATTGAAGGTTTTGTTGTCTCCCATGACCATAAAGCTCCAAGTGTTGAACAATAACAAGTGCTGTACACACAGCTCAGTGGCAGAGCACTTACCTAGCATGCGCAAGGCCCGGCTCTGATCCCTAGCACAATCACCAAAAAAAAAATCAATAATCCTGGATTATTACTATAATTGATACATAATTAATTGGTACAGAAACATAGAAGCTAAGCTATAAAAGTAAAATTTCACTGAAATAATCTCGTGAAATGGTGGGACTTTTTTTCCTCCAGCCACATCACATTGCTCTTTTCAGTGACAATTGTCTCTCCATTTTTCATTTGTGAGATCACAGGGAAACCTTGCCTGGAGACTGTGCATAAGGAATGGCAGTTCACTGTGGAAGTGTTGGCACCTGCCACTCCATTATAATGTCAAACATCAGACCTATTCTCTGCTATGATTTGAATGAAGCCTCCCAAAAAGACCATGTGTTGGCAACTCGACCCCCGAATTCCCATATTAATGGCACTGTGCTCTTGGGCTTCCCAAACCCATGACCTCAGGACACTTCTACTGTTTGTAAATTACCCTGTCTCTGGTATTTTATTATAGTAACAGCAAACAGACTAAACCATCTCCTGAACTGCTGCATCACAGACCAATTTGGTTAGGGTTAGCAATCACCCACCTTAAAAGAGGATAAGCTCCTTGGCCAGTGTCAAAGTTTATTTTCTCAATCCGCCATTTCTGTGTCTACGTGCTGAGAAGAGGTTCTTTCCAAGTCTGAGGTAGGATGTGTGCGAAGTCCCTTTTGTTTACCAAGCGGGAGACGGAGGGGAGTGGGGAGGAAGGGAGAGTGTCCCTCAGCACATCCCCAGGCTGATGACGTTTTAGGAAAGAACATTCATTATTCAGCATCTGAAATCCTGGTGAGCCTGGCAGGCTGAGAAATGGGAGGATCACAGTTCCTGAGCAGCCTGGCTTAAGAGAAGTTCGTGAGACCTCTTCCTGACCAACCCAGAGAGGGCTGGGCGGGCACAAGCTCCTCATGCTGAGCTATGTGGGAGGCTGAGATCAAGGGGACTGACTAGCCTGAGCAGAAAAATCTGCAAGACTCCATCCCACAGGAAGGAGGTGGGTCGTGCTGCTGTACACAGCAACAGCAAACTCCGTGTCCATCTCCAGAGTGGACTGTTACGTTGCTCATCACTAGAATAACCACTACAGAGGAGGGGGAACCCAGTCCCCCACCCCAAACCCTGACACCCAGGAGGGAGAGGTGACAGCCTTTTTGGGGGGGACAGGCAGGACTCTAAGAAATTTAGTTGAGGGGGCAAAGGTATTGTGTGCCCACCATACTTGACTTTGAGCACTCATTTCTTCTTTACAGCCAGACTTGGCTACTAAGATGCAGTCCAAACAGCTGCGTCTCACACCGTGAGCAAACCGCTGGGGTGACTTCACTGGGGGCATGTTAAGATGGCTTCCACCATTTCCTACAGGACGCCGTGCACTTGAACACTCTACGTAAAAATAAGTCAGGTAGCGCCCGTAATCCCAGCTACTCAGGAGGCTGAGGCCTGGGGACTGGGCAAGAAAATCCCTGAGACTCTTTTCTCCAATTAACCACCCAAATGCTGGAAGTGGAGCTGTGGCTGAAAGTGGTTGAGGGCTAGCTTTGAGCAAAGCAAAGCTCAGAGACAGCACTCAGGTCCTGAGTTCAAGCCCCACAACCAACAATATAAATAACTCAGGGCTGGGAAGGTGGCTCAGTGGTAGAGCGCTTGCCTTGCATGCCTGAGGCCCTGGGTTCAATTCCTCAGCACCACATAAGCAAAAAGAAATAAGCCAGAAGTGGCGCTGTGGCTCAAGTGGTAGAGCGCTAGCTTTGAGCTGAAGAGCTGAGGGACAGCGCTCAGGCCCAGAGTTCAGGCCTCATGACCAGACCCCCTCCCCCCCCCCCAAAAAAAAAATTAGGTGCTGGTAGCTCACATCTGTAATCCTATTCAAGAGACTGAGGATTGAAGTTTGAGGTCAGCCCAGGCAGAAAAGTCTGTGTGACTCTTACCTGTGGTAACCAGAAGAAAACAAAATGGGTATGAAGAGTACTGGCCTTGGACTGCAAAAAGCCAAACAAGGGATCAAGGCTTTGAGTTCAAATCCCAATACCAGCGCAAATAAAACTAAGTAAAATATGTGTTCCAAATCCAATACTAATGGGGCCGTCAGACTATGGTTTCTCCAACAAGAGCACATCTGAAGTATGTCTGAGCTGAGTGAGGGTCATTCTGCCTTTCTAGCAAACAAACAAAAACCACACATTTCCAGTTATTTTCTCCCTTCCCACAATTCAAACTCCAAAGAGACATGGGATCATCCGGGTATTTTTTTTCAATATTTTTATTGTTTGACGGGCATTTACAACGTTCCATTCATAGACCTAAAAACATAAAAATAGACCTTCTTTCAGCTTATAAAAGAAATATATAAGAACTTTTGACATAGACACGTCATGACCTTATGTACAAGAGACAATGGCTCCCTCCAAGCACCAGGCTCCGCAGTGTCTCCGTGGGCCCGTGCAGGAAGCCACCCACGCCCACCGCGCTCCGTGCAGGAAGCCACCCACGCCCACCGCGCTCCGTGGCCCATCCAGACACCACCGAACTCCAGAGGAAAGGGAACAATGCGGTGATACAAAGGGTATAGAAATCATTCTAAAGCTTTTTTGTTTGTTCTTTTTTTTTTGTAAGAAAACCAGAAGATATAGCAAAAATTTAATAGAATAAAACTTTCAAAAGATCAAGCTCAAAGCCCTGGAAATCTGAAAAGGGAGGGGAGGTCAAGGAGAGCGAGGGAAAGCAAGCCGAGGCCCAAGAGCGAGATGTTCTGAACTTCTCTATTGTCTGGAAATATAAAGTCATAACTGATTCTTATAAAATATAATTCCTAAGCTACTATAAAATTCAGGTTTTTAAAGTACCTACTGATGTGTCAAACACCAAATAGATATCCCCCCCCCCAAAAAAAGAAAAAGTGTTCTTCTGTCTGTTAAGAAGAGTTTAAACTCAATTTAAACTCAACCTTTTTGTTTAAAGAAAAAATAAAAGTGCTATAATTTGTTTTTCTTATTGTAGTTGTTCTTCCTCCATTTGGATATCTATTTCAGACACTAGGAATTGACATGTTTATTACCCTGTTTCATTGGCAAGAAGAAAGTATTGAACACAAGAGATGTTTTTTGAAGAGGTTGTTTGGGTCAGAGGTTTGGTTATGGACTGCCAAGGGTGTGGGGAGGGGGATCTATGGATGAAGATGTGATTCTGGTGGAAAAACCAATGGTCACCATGGCAACCCCATGAGAAGGAGGCTTCTGTCCTCTGCCATGGGGACAGATACACAGGCTCCGCCCATTCCCTGTCACGTGTTCCCCCTCCAACCAAACTCCCATCTCAAATACAGATTCAAGCGTTTACCCCCCCAAAATCTGCTTCTTGGGGGGAAAAAAAAAAGCTTATTCTTAACATGAGCTCCTTGTTGGCTTTTCATATAAATATAAAGTCACAATGTCTCACTCTCTGTAACCTAACACTGTAAAATTCTCACCTATCTGAGTCCCTGCATCTCAGGTAAAATACAAAAAATAGTGTTTGTTTGTGTTCTCTCTTTCAAATGATAAATCTGGACCTCTTCTCTAAGAGTTTGGCATCTTTATAATTCTATGCAAAACTAGAACTTCCAAACAATGACATAGCATTAAGAACAGCCACGGACCAACACAGAAGAAAAATATTTAAAAAGAACAAAAAATGAAAAAGAAAGGCTCATCGACACGTAAACAACCACCCTTTTCCTCACACATTCTTAAAAAGACACAGATAGTCTCAACACTGAAGAAGAAACAGGGCCTGAACACGGAAAGCTGTACAGATGTTTCAGTTCAGCTGGAAGATGGGCTCCAGATAGCTGTGTGTTCTGTGTGCGAATGTGTGTACATGTGTGTGCACACGCTAACCTTTAAATGAGTTCAGCTGCTGCAGGGAGCCGGTTTGCTTTCAGTGGTAACAAGTTTGTCTTGTTTTTCCAAATTCCTCAGGCCCTGACTGAGAATAACCACAAGACCTTAGTGGAAGGACTCGAGCTGATCTGGGGTTCGGGGCGATCCTCTCTGATGTCCGTTGTGAAGAATGTCAAGGGCAGGTGGCTACATGGCTTCAGACCCGCGTCAGCTGCCACACTGGTGTGTGCAGAACACCCCGGGGACGTTCTGGGGGGCAGGGGGAGGCTGGCACGGGTAGACAGGCAGGAGGGCAGGGCAGGGTGGCAGCATCTACACACACACACACACACACACACACACGTTCTCCACAGAAGGGGACAGAAGTCAGATCTCAGTGTTCAGTTTCCTGGAAGGGGCGAAGTCTTCACGTCTCACCCAGATCACTTCCTCACTGGCGCTGTCCACGCCGCCGTTGACGCCCGAGAGGGCGGCCTGCTTCTTGAGCTGGCTCATGCGTGACGCGTGGCTGTCCAGGCCCCTCCGCTGGCTGATGGAGGCGGCCTGCAGCCGCTCATGGAGGTCTCTGTGCACCGAGGCGTCCTTCACCGACTCGCAGAACTCGTCGTCGTCACTGAGGATGTCTGTCTCCTTGATGCCATCCTGGTCCTCGTACTGAGCAAGATCGAACTGCTCCTCCACCCAGCGGTCTGTGTCCCCTGGCCCGGGCGGCTGCTGGGGCTCTTTCTCCGGGCTGCTGGCCGCCACGGCATCTGAGTCAATGGTAAACCTGTTGCGTGCCAGTCGCCGCCTTCTCCTCCCAAGAGACTTGCTTGGGGCAGACACTGCACACACACACACACACACAAAAATATAAAGAACAAACCCCCACGCTTTAGCAGGGGACGAAAACCCAGCGAGTAAAGCAAAGGAACATCAACGCAAAGTGGTGCACGGTTTGCGGGCCGTGGCGTGGGGAGCAGGGGCTGGGCGTGGAGGTGACCCATCCACACTGGACTCTTTGCGCTGGCCCACGTGGGAACCGAGGGGATGCTGTGGCAGGAAATCCAAGAGCAGAGCGGGTGGTGGTGGGGTGGGGTTTCTGGGAGGGGGTGTACGATAGAGAAATGGGACACAAGGCCCTCTGAGAGAATTCCCTATGCAACCTACACACCTACCGACAGGCAGCACAGAAGGCTGATGATCACAAGTAGAACAGAGAGGTTGAGGAGAGTGTTCAGCCTGTGTGCCTGTCACAGAGCTAGGACCCAGGCCTCTGCTGCCCTGGGGCTTTAGCTAGACTGTTAATAAGGTTGGAAGGCGGTTTCTGGCCTTGTTTTGTTTTTGGTGCCTGATTTTCTAGGGGTTTTAGGGTGCTTAAGTGCAAGCCCAGGACTTCTCCTCAAAGTTAATGCTCTATCAACTTGAGCCACAGCTCCACTTCCCACACTCTCCTGCCCAGGCTGGCTTCGAACTGTGCTCCTCAGACTTCAATCTCCTGAGTTGCTAGAATTACACACACGCGGCACCAGCGTCCAGCCAGGCAGGAAGGTTTCGCATCTTCATAGACATCACTGTGATACATCAACGAGGCGGAAAGCACTGGTCAAATGACAGTGCGACCTCGCAGCTTTGATTGTCAAATATCTGGAGGACCTGTGGTTAAAGACGCCACATCCCTCTGCAAGAGCACAGGGACATGAACAGCTCTCAGAAACGGGGGACAGCCAACCGGTTCCCCATCCCCTTTCTGACAAAGGGCCATCTGAGCCTCAGGGTTGGGCACACGTGAGCCTTGTGAGTCATCGTCTTTCCATAATCCAGGCAAAATACCAAGTGAAATGAGAACTGAGCCACAGATGCTACTCAAGCAGTCCATCAACCGTTATAATAAGGGACTAAAAGGGAAGAAGAAAATACCAAATCTTTCAAGTCCTTCCTTTACTTGTACTGCCCCCTACAGGAAGCTACAACTACTTAACACAAACAAAAGATGCCACCCAATCTAGCAAATATTCCCAACACACACACACACACACACACACACACACACACACACACCATGGCTCCCACCCTCAAGAGCCAAAGCAACACAGGCTTTCCAATGGAGGAGAAGCATCTACACTCCAGGAAGGAGCTGCTGTTCTGAACACCATATCCTAAAAGCTGACAAACAATGCCAATTCTGCAAGAAGACAACTAGTGTCAATCACTAGCAAATGTAGCCTTGATCCAAGCAGGCACAAGGTGAGAGAGCTCAGCAGTGACCTATGCTGGCTCCAGCCCAGCCATCCTCAGCCCCAAGACTCAGTGTCCATCATCATCCCTCACCATCTGAGTGGCCTGTCATCTCAAACTGGGGAATGAATGGATGCCGGTCTTCTTCAAGGAGGGGACTAAGAACCATTCCAGGGAAGTAAAAGGGGAAAAAAATAAAGGAAGAGAAATAAAAACAAAACACTTCTTCAATGGGAAGAAGCAAAATTTCCAACTCAGTATCACCTTAACTCCACCAGAATAAAGCTTAGCTGTCTCTTTTCACTTCATTTGAGTTACCTCAATTCTTCATGGAGTTACTAGGAAGATTCATGAATGATCTGTATGCTGAGGTCTACGAGGTAAAGTGTGATGATTGTCATCATCTTTGAAATGAGCCCAAATTAGGGAGTCGATGGATAATAAGTAGGTGATAATGAAACTATTGTAACGCATTAATTAGTGAATATTGATGGTAAGTATTGATACTTTCACTTGCTTTGACTCTGCACATTTTATTAAAAGAAATAGGAAAAAGAAAGAACTTTTTTCCTAGGTCACTGGCAGATGAACAGTACTCTTACACTAAGTATGGAAGCAGGGAGTTTCTTTTATTATATCCAAATAGAACAGGGGGAGAAATAAACTACCTAAGTAGTCAAGGAATTGCAGAAGGAAACAGATTGTCCTTAGTGTAAGGGTCATTAACAGCCTAGTTCACATGAGTGGATTCCTTCGAGTCTTTTAGGGAGACTGAGTATTTCCAGGGTTCATTAATCTGGTCCTGACCTGAACCACTCAAGTACTGCACTTTAAATCATAAAACATGCAAGTTCTGATTATAGTAATTTGCTGATAATAATTTGCTTCCAAAGCAGAGTGATAAAGACTTCCTTCGACCAAAAATGAACCATGGGGGGGGGGGGAGAAAGAAAGAAGAAATCAATCAGCTGTGACATCAAGGCTTTCTCTTGGTATTTATAAAGGTTATCTCGGTTATGGCTTGGTTTGATTTTCTTTGCAAAAAGAGATCGGTGGGAAAAGTTGTGTATCTCCTGCAGACTACATGTGTGTGATTGCTTTCCTAGCAAATGCAGCTCTAAATTGAGGGTCACTCATTAACAAGTGCAGCCTGACCGCTGATGAGTAGATTCCCTGAGGATGGGACACACGTTCCTTGGGCAATCAAGGAGTGGGTAAAAACCATTCTGAAATAAAAACTCTCTCCAGTGAGCTGTAAGAGGTTCATGTGCTGTCTTTATGTGGGGACTCCATGAGACCCTGGCCAAGCATGACTCTCGGAGAACCCCTGCAACCGGCGGGGCAGTTCGCTGCACAGTTTCATGACACAAACAGCAGATGACTAGAGAAGATTTATAATACCCTTCCTCCAGGATAAAACTTAGAGCTAGGGAGGTTAGATCTATTTAAAAAAAATCCTTCTACCATTGACAGTGCTGTCTGTGCTCTTCAACAAACACCCGGCCAATGACATGTAAACCTCCTTTACTGGATTCTTCCCTGTAAAACTTTCTTCCTAGATATGTTTTGCCATTTACAGTTTTTGTAGTATCACTCTTCCTTCCACACTGCTCCAGAGTAATGGAAGAGTTATGAGTCCTGCAAGAAGATTCACTTGGGACCATTTAAGTTCTAGGTCCTGTTTTCCAGCAGCAGCTCCAGGCTGCCTCAAATTAACACTGAGATCAAAACTGAAGTTGCAGGCACAAGGCAAGGGTCAAAATTTAAACTGTATGTGCCATTTGGCTTCCTGAACTAGTATCCTTCCAAAGAAAAGGCCTTTCCCCTGCTGCTGCCTAGTTCTCAGAAAGGTCAAGGGCCTCACTGAGACATGACTCACTGACTTTTCTTTGCTCATCAAAGCTGGCTGTCATGCGAAGCAGAGACTCAAACTGCACACAGGAGAAGCAGGCCCCACCAGGAAAAAAAAGAAAGAAAGAAAGAAAGAAAGATGCATTTGCTTGCTGACTTGGCAAACGAGAGAGGCGCTCATCAGCCAGCAGGAGGAGGGCAGCAAGGGGAGGATGGGGGGAAATTAAGAGGAACAAAGGGCCGACCCCAGAAGCCACCAGGAAGGAAACAACGACCAAGAACTTCACACCCTATATTAGCCCTCACCAGGCCACACTCAACTCCTGCTTGACAAGGAGGTCAAATTCCCTTGAGTTCTAGAGCAGAGTGGGGGTGACCGGGATCTTGTAAGTCTGAATCCCCACAGTACCTGCCCTGCTCATGGCTGGCCGGGCCCCTTTCAGAGCACACAACCGCTTTCCTCCAAACGGAACATACTGCTGAGACGAAGGGAGGCTCTCGGTCTTGAGGAGCTGTCTTCGGTGCTTATCTCGCAGGATCGAATGCACGGCCTTCAGGAAATCCTTTCGACTCTCTGGGGAGCTGGGAAAACAAGTGTTATTTGTTTAAATATATAGTGTAGAGCATAGGAATATCTTCGGGTACCATGAGGCGCAGTCAAATCAATGTCCCCCCAAAGGCCAAAGGTTAAACATTGAAGCCAGGACTCTGATTTCAATGCTCAGCTGCCTCCTTATAGCTAGGATAATGAATTCCACGCTCCACTTCCTTGGCGTTTTGTGAGTCACCTTCTGAGCCAGGTTGGGGCAGAGAACCCCATGGACAAGCGATCAATGGACGGATTTTGCCAAATTCTGCTCTTGATGCACAAGGCACAACCTTACAAACTTTATAGAACTGTTTTTGAAGGAAGACGAGCCAGAAGTTTCTCGTACCCGTGCAGGCATCGACAGACCGAAACCTCAATGAGCTCATCCGTTCCCCTGAGGGTCATCTTCCCGTTCCCTCATGGGATACATATGACACATCAACAAGGTCAAAATTTCCTACCAAGCCCTAATTCTCACAGTGGAAAATGGAAGGATTATGTTAAGTTTTTAATGTCACCTTTTATTTTCCCCTCCTTCCTTCCCCTGTTCTTGACAGGATCCTGCTAGGTGGCTTGGACTGCTCATAATCCTCCTGCCTCAGCATCCTTATGCTGGGACTATAGGTGTGCTCTACCATGCCCAGCTAGATTCTCGTTGGTTTTACCAAAGTAACTTTCAGCTGGTATTTCTTATAAACAACAAACAGGGAGGATCTAGAAAAGGTCTGTTGAACTCCATGGATTTTACCAAGCACACATGAATCGGCCTAACAGCTGCCAGCGAAGCTGCTCAAACCCTGACCAGAATATTTTCATTTTTTGGGGGGGGGGGTTCGGTCGTGGGGCCTGAACTCTGGGCCTGGGCACTGTCCCTCAGCTCATCAGCTCTACCACTTGAGCCACAGCGCCACTTCTGGCTTTTTTCTTTTTGCTTATGTGGTGCTGAGGAATCGAACCCAGCGCCTCATGCATGCAAGGCAAACACTCTACCACTGAGCCACCTTCCCAGCCCCAGAATATTTTCAAAGCTATGTCATTTCTATTCCTGACAGTGTCCTGGGAGAGCTGTCCTTTGTCGATCAGTCACACAACACAGAGATGTGAGGGAGCAATATGAAACACAGACATCTGAGTTTGAACCGGGCATCCATTTTCCAGACCATGTTCTGCAGGGAATCTTCTCTGAGCCCTCATTCCCCTCTACCCGCCTAAATGTAACTGTGGATGAAAGGTACATGTCACACATGGTTAGGAAATGCCCCTTTTTACTCTACTAGCAATAGTATTCTAAAACATCACTAATACCTCAAAAATATTGATTCTCTTGTGTTTGTAGGCAACCCATAACATCCTAGAATACTACGGTACTAGATTGAATGCTTATGATTAAATGAAGCACAATTACATGTGGATTATATTCAAAACCAAACAGAACATCATTTGGTGGCACCATCCATCTTGATACTACAGAAGGATCAATGACGGAGGGTTGAGGAAAGAAGGTGAAGAGGAAGAGAAAGAAGAAAAATAAGAATTACTAAGTGGAAGGCCAGAGTCGAAGTTGAACATCCACCCAAGAACTACAGGTGATCCACAGAAGCCAGCCTCCCTATGTTGAAGAACCATGTCTCCACAGGATGAAGAACTCCTGTAATACCTTCTCACACTTCCTCCCTCCCAGCAGACTCTGATTCTGCTGCAGTTTAGAGCTGTGTTAACAATGAGCCCAAACACCAAAACACTGAGCTAATCGTGTTGTAGGTAAATATGAGAAGCCCTCCTGGTATGTTCAATATGTTTCAATAGTCTATTTCCTTGTAGAAAGATTTTCCATTAGCCGGGTTACTGTCTGTATTCTAGTACAACTAGCACCATGCATCCATGTACTAACTTCTCAGGTGCACTGGGCAGGGCCTCAGCTGTGCAGGGCCAGGCTCACCTGCAGCACAGGTGGAAGACCCGCTCGGGCCTCCCCTCTGATTCCGACTTCACATGGACAATTTCACACACGGCATTCGCCTCTGCGTCTAGATATGGTAAAACAAGAACACGTCAGGATACATTGCACTGTACGGCTTACATTTTCACAAAGTCATTTTTCTCATTCTTGGTCTATGATGAAATACTGCAATCGCACAAGACGGAAGACACTTCACTAAGGGCTTAGGGTGTGCTAAGAAAAAAACACTAACAGGCCCTTGTCTAACGGCCCTTCAATCACTCAAACTGACTGAGGAAGCCACTTTCAGCTGTGCAGCCTGTCAGCTATTACAATTCAGCGATTTGTTCTTTCTTTGGAACAGCACCTAAGACACTCCAGTGCACGCTGTGAAAACAGGGGTCTGTTTGGAGAGTGTTCATGATGAAAGTACAAGGTGCACTGCTACTCACATGTTATTAGTTAAAATATCTATATAATATTGTATACATGTGTATGTGTTTATGTGCATAAAACATAATATATCTCATATATTTCATATATATTCATACATACAAATGTATGTGTGTATTCCATGTAACAGATATAATATTGCATAGGTATATATCTATGGGTACATGTGTATGACATATACATGTATAATGTAGCACATGTGTTTGTATGTGTGTATATATTCATATATCTCTAAACAGTGTCATCTATTACACATACATACATACATACATGTATACATAAACATATGCAGAATACACATACATACAAATAGAGGATGACTAGAATAACTTGGAACTGTTATTAGGACATTACATGCATCCATTCATTTAGTTCATTCACTCATTTAGTTCATTCATTCACTATTTAAATAAATGGCCAAGCACATAAGAGGTAATGAAAAGATTCAGGGAAAAGAGATGAGGCTGTAGTGGGACCAGTCCTCTGAATCCTAGTGGAGTAACTCCATCCTGCAGCAAGCTGCCCCTTAGCTGTCCTGATGCTAGACCAGCACAGAGCAGAACTCTCCTTACCACGGCTGGTGTTTGATAAGAACAGCAGAATCCTGGATGAGAGCAAATGTGGACATGAACGCGTGGCTCTCCAAGGGTTTAACTTGAGCCTACAGTCAGCGCTGCTGCTTTACTACTAGGGGGCACTCTAAGCCCTTTAAGTTCTGCTGCAGACTCAGAGCCATATAAAATTGGAGCTTGCTAAGCAGGAGGTGCTGGTGACATGGGTGACCATTTGTGGTCATCCATCATTCTGAGAAATCCCTAGTAAACTAATTTTCCCATCAAGCTGGACTTGTATCAGTCATTCTTTGGGCTTTCAGTATCATACTACTTCAGAGGCAGACATTTCATTTACAATGTCCCAAGAAATTAATTTTGTTTCCATAAATATAGGATTTAAATGTAAACAACAACAACAACAACAAAAAAGCCAGGCATGGGTGGCTCATGCCTGTAATCCTAGCCCCTCAGAAGACTGAGATCTGAGCATCGCAGTTGGAAGCTAGTGTATGAAGAAAAGTCTTATCTCTAATTATACACCAAAAAGCCTGAAGTGAGTGGAGCTGTGGCTCAAGTCGTAGAGTACCAGCCTTGAACGAAAAAAGCTCAGGGCCAGTGCCCAAGTCCCAATACAGGCAAAGAAAAGGTTGGATAGTTAGACCAAGAGTGTGGATACAAAAACGAATGCATACACATATAAGAAACAGGACCCAGCATGTGCCAGCATTTACCTGCACTTGCCAAGGCTCGAACCTGCAAGGCTTCAGTGGGGATCATGTGCCGAAACCGGAAGGGGTCCCACTCCTCGTAGATTGACAGCCTGTGCGAGCCCACCTGCAGGGGAGGAGCCAGCAGTGTAAGAACAGGCTCCAACTTTCTCCAAACCAGTAGGAGACTCTCTCCCCTCAGTAAGTCCTGCACATGCCCAAAGCAATGTCACCTTCCTGTGTTCTTTAGTTCATGGGGCAGGAATTGAGAAACTACACAGTAAATAAATATGCTGAGTATGTGCAGACAACAAATGACAAGTCAAAGAGAGGCAGCAGGAAGAGAAAAGGGATTTCAAAAGATGGACAAGGGAACAGAGTATGGGAAAACAGGAAGGTTCTGGGCCATGGGGGAAGGTGAACAATAGCTATTCACTCACTACCCAGGAGCCTGCTGCAAGGCAGGATGGATATATGTACAAAAGAAATCATAGTTGTGCACCAGTAGCTCCTGCCTGTAATCCTAGGTACTCAGAGGACTGAGATCTGAGGATTGTGGTTCAAAGTCAACTCAGGCAGAAAAGTGAGAGACTCTTATCTCCAATTAGCTACCAGAAAACAAGAAGTGGTGTTTTGGGTCTAAGTGATAGAAGATTAGCCTTTAGCAAAAGAGCTCAGGAATGGTGCCCAGGCCCTGAGTTCAAGCCCCACAACCAGCAGAAAAAAAAAAAAAAACCCATAAAGGCTTTTCTCAACAAAGGGGCAGAATGTATAGATGTAAGTGAGAAGCAGATAGAGTACAGAGAGAATTTCACACTGCCAAGTCTTACAAGTTTCTTCTTCTGTTTGGAGCCATCTTTATACACGAGGACCACAGCTGTTTTGAACACTGGAAACCAAAAAAAAGAAAGAAAGAAAACAAAGGCAGTTAGGGCGTGAACTCTATGGCATTCCCCGCACAGTGACGATCACGTGTGGTAATAGCACTGAGAAAGATCGTACAATCTCAGTGACTGACTCCAGCACCCCTTTCTCTCACTTACAACTATGAAGATCAAACGCCTGCTGGGAAAAAGGTTTCCCATGCAAAATAAGCAAGCAGAAATAACTCCCTTCTCAAATGCTCAGGTAAAATACCCCATTTTAGCTATATTATCCCAAGGTTAAAATTTAAGCTATACATGTCCAACAAAAACCGATATTCATTTCATCCATTAAGGAATAGTATATATGTTTTATTTACTATCTTTAAGTGGTTGTTTAAGTCTAAGTTGTCTATGAATACAATGCATCTTGAACAGTCAGCCCTTTCAATATTCTCACCTGTCCCTCCCTGCCCAACCCTTCCCTCTCTTTTTTTTAAATAATATTTTTCTTGTAAAGATACTGTACAGAGGGGGTACAGTTACATGAGTAAGGTAATGAGTTACCCCCTCCTTTGTTTTTCCTCTACCATCTCTTCCCTCCCCCTACCCCACCGAAGTTGTAAAGTTCATTTTCAACATAGAGTCTTGTACATCTCATTGTTACAGTGGGTCAACCTGTATCCTTATTTAAGCATATTGTTTTTTCCCTTCTCCTCCCCAAATTAGAAAACTGTATATAGAAGATGCAGGGCACGGGAATCAAAACAGTGAAAACAGGGGCTATGCCATGGCCTTCCCTCACTCTTAATTTTGCTCATGTACATTGAAGTGTCAACTGCATTCTCCGCTCCCTTCTCTTCTTCATAAGTCTGTCCCTCTGCCTTGGACCCCACCCCATCCCTTTCAGGTACCTGGGCTTCCCGGGATTTTATTTTGTTGAACTTGACTTTGCTTTATAAGGAATTACACTATTTGAGTTCTCCCTTAAATCTACCCTATTTCAATCAATGTATTTGTTTGTATACGTTTGCATACAAGACAGAAAGAAAGCATGCAACCTCTCTGGGCCTGGGTGATCTTCATTTATGCACACTGAAAAACTGAACTCTCTCTCTCTCTGCCTCTCTGTCTGTCTGTCTGTCTCTCTCTCTCTCTCACACACACACACACCTACTCATAATTGGAGAGATATAATTCATTTTTTCACCTAAAGAAACTTCTTTTGTGTGCTGGTGACCCCACTGTCCAGTGCAGTCCCAGTGATAATAAGGCTTTCTATTGGCAGTACGCTGTGATTGTGTGGTGTCTTCTGATGGCCTTCTCCACAACACCTTGCCCTTTTCCCCATGTGAAGACCAGGCTAGAAGGTGTCATCTTGGGAATGTAGGATCTTGGCATACAACCTCCCCAACTGCGAGAAATAAATGTCTGCTCTGTGTTAGCCATCCAGCTGACAGCGAGCTGTTACAGCTGCCCCAGCACCCCAGACAGAAACAAGGGGCCAACGTCCCCTTTCTCCCCCTCACATTATTTCCTTATTCCAAATCTATTCCTTTCTCACTACATGAAAGTCTGCAAAATTCAAGGGTCAAGTCATGAAACATCCACAAGGCGGGCTCTAAACCTGCTAGCTTGCAGCCCAACTCAGAAACAAGGAGGTGTTTGGTGTCACTTACTGGGGAGTCTATGTGCCAGAAACAGTCCATACATGCAATGCCACAATGTTGAGGCCACCCAGCTGCTTAGAGAAATGGTCATGCCCACATCTATTAAAAATCATATTAAGTGAAGTAAACCAGACCCAAAGAAACACAGGCTCCATGGTTTCCCTCATTTGTAATAATTAGTGTATGTCTAGGGTGGTCCTAGAAGCGGATCACAACGGCTCAATATATGTACATGTGACCATATAAGATGATGCTAAGAGAAATGAACTCCAGGATCTGGAAACAAGAGGTTTTTCTTTATTGTTGTTTTTAATGTACTGTGTGAAGTTATTTATTTTTCTCGTTCTTTTCCCCCCATGGTTTATTCCCTGTTGTCACTATATTTGATTTTGGTACCCTGGGTATTGTATATGTGTTTATCTGAATTAGGTAAGGGAAGGGGAACACGAAATGGTAGGACAAAGGTGAACCAATCCAACAGTGATACTCACAAGACAGTATATTCAAAATGAACTTCACAACTTTGGGGTGGGGGGGTAGTAGAGGAAGGGAAAGTGAGAGAAAAATGAGGGAGAGGATAACAATGCTTGATAAGAAATGTACTCACTACCTTATGTATGTAACTGTAACCCCTCTGTACATCATTTTGACAATAAAATTAAATTTTTTAAAAAAAGCAGTAAGGAGCACAGACGGCCCAAGAGAGACAAAACTGCCCAAGAAGTCTGAATCTAAGACACAAGGTGGAGGTGAAGAGGTGGCAAGTCCTCTTGTCCTCCCAAAACATGTACCTGGCAAGGCCACCAAATTCTTAA
The DNA here is from genome assembly GCF_000151885.1 of Dipodomys ordii. Taxonomy (NCBI): domain Eukaryota; kingdom Metazoa; phylum Chordata; class Mammalia; order Rodentia; family Heteromyidae; genus Dipodomys; species Dipodomys ordii. The sequence continues at coordinate 5,052,743 of NW_012267320.1, read as the reverse complement.
AGCATCCAGTGCGTGTGTGCGTGCGTGCATGCGTGCATGTGTGTGTGCGCGCGTGTGTGTGTGTGTGTGTGTGTATACACGTGCGTACCAATACTAGGCTTGAACTCAGGACCTGGACGATGTTCCTTAGCTTTCTTGCTCAATGCTGGCATCCTACCATTCGAGCCACACCTCTACTTTGAGCTTTTTGGAGATAAGACTATCCTGCCTGGGCTAACTGACCTTTGATTCTCAGATCTCAGCTTCTGGAGTAGCTAAGATGGTAGGCATGCAGCTTACATCTATACTCTTTTAAGTTAGTCTCATTGAAATATCATTAAAAGTCACAGTGGCTTTTGATACAGCAGGGACATCACTAACTTCTCAACGAACCCTAAGTGAATCTAAGTCGGAAGCCCAAGCTATCTTTGTATTAGACACTCTAATAAAAATATTACTGTTTGAGAATTCTTTGCTCACATCAGGGAGTAGAAGAAAGTAGCCAGCCCCTCCCCTCTCCCCAGACCCAGAGGAAGAACGCAGGAGAGACAACGGTAACAGTCAGACAAGCTACTCCTGCGGAGGTCAGGAAAACACAACAGCTTGTTGTTTTGTTTTTTCCCCAGGATAAAACAAAAGTGTAGTCGGATGACTTTTGCACTCAGGAACAGCACTGACATTCACATGACACATTCGCACACTGCCAGTGGCAGCCATGTTCTCCTGGTACGGGCACAGCTCCCAGAAGTGAATACAACGGAACCCTACGAGATCCCCAATTGTGTCCACACACATCTACCTCCACAAGTATCAGCAGCAGTGCATCAGACCGAGGCTCCTGGAGCCACAAGACTTCTGATAACCAGCTTCCTAAATCCTGGTACTGCATACAGCACGGCAGTCCGAATGGAGTCAAAACGTAAGATTTGGAGTTTTAGAAACAGAGTCAGTTTCCTCTTGATTTTTTTAAAATTTCACTTTTCCTTGGTTTATTATCCATGTGTTATTATTCATGGCCCAAATCTTAAAAATGGATTTAAAACAATTCTTTACCTGCCTGTGTGTTTTTATCTGGGATAGATTTAGTCATAGTAGCCGGGTGGCCTCAGACAGTGCATGCATTAACTAGAAGAAGTTTAATTTCATATTGTGCAGGAAAACCAATCCAGCAAATATTATTAGCTTCATTTGAACAAATTATGTCTTGAAAAAGACATATTCTTCTGGAAAGAAAGACAGCTGTTTCCCTTTCCTTCAAAGCCCTCTTCTGATACATACCAAAGGCTGCCAGATCCGGTTCCTTTTTCCACTTCCCCAGCGAGGCAGGTGGGTTTAGCCAGATGACCGTGGTGTGCAAAAGCAGGTCTCCCATGCTCAGATCTGCGACCTGCCGAGTCAGAGACAGCGCAAAACTTACTGAGTGGAATGATCCCAATTCAAGTTTTCATGGAGTCTTAAACTGTGGCACACCGGTGTCCATTTTGGCTCCCCTATCTTTCCTAAGTGCCCTCCAGCCCCAAGCTCGTCTCCTCCTCCTCCATTTGAATGTGGGAAGCAAGATGGACGATCATATTCCACTGGGCGTTGGGGACCCAGATCTCAATGGCTACCATTCCCTCCCACACTCCTATGACTCCACTCAGTGTTAGTAGTACTTTGTTTTCATGTAAGGAAAAGTGACTTCTCAATGTTTCAGGTACAACTTGTTCACTTTTCAGCCTTCCTGTCACTATTTCTTCTAAGTAAATCTTTGAGTAGAGAAAGAAAATCGGGTCTGTCACTGAAAAAACTCTGTAGTCATTCAAAACAAATTGCTGTTGTTGCTGCTGTTGTTGTTATTATTATTGTGGTGACTATGATTGTGATTCTGGCATTGGAATTCAAGGCCTTGTATTTGCTAGACAGGTGTTCTACCACTGAAGCCTGCCTCTAGCCCTTTCTAGTTATGTTTCAGGTAGGCTTTTGCTTTTTGACTGGGTTGGCTTATACTGTGATCCTCCTATTTATGTTTCTCTCATAGTTGGATGGTGGGTGCAGACCATCACACCAGCTTTACTGGTTGAGTCAGGGGTAGAGGTGGGGAATGTTCAGTCCAAGGGGTGTGTAAGCCCTCTAAACCATTTCATATGTGACAAAACAGACAAATACTCTTGTCAGTTTCCCAGGGACCATCTGCCCATATTGGTAATTTATATGGTTCATGAATTATGTTATAAATATCCAAATGATGTTTGACAGATAAAAAGTTCCCTGAGATAGGGTCTTGCAAACCTTTGTCTGGACTGGCCTTGAACCACATCACCTTTGCCTAAGTACCTGGAATTATAGGAATGAGCCAGTAGCCCCAGCCTCTTATTCAGATATTAGAATAATATCCCAGAGGTCTCAAAGATGAAAAGCTGAGCATCGGAAACATGTTTCTTATATGAATTCCACCCAAGGCTGGGTGTGATGGCTCATGTCTACAACCTCAGCTAGATCATAGTTAGAGGCCAGCCCAGGCAAAAAGCTAGTGAAAAGAGAAGCTGGTACATGCCTGTGATCCCAGCTACTTGGGAAGAGGAGGTAGGAAGATCATAGTCAAGCCGGTCTAAACAAGAGCATAAGACCCTATTTTTTTTTTTAAAGAAAAAAACTAAAGCTAAAAAAGGGCTGGATGTGTGACTCAACAAGTTGTAGAGCGCTACCATAGTAAGCACAAGGTTCTGAACTCAATCCCCAGCACTTGAAAAGAAAATTCATGTTGTAACCTTGGTTACACCCACAAAAACAGCAGTGTAACTACTGGCCTTGCAACTATCGCCTCATTTAAAGACAACTCTGAGAAGAAGGAAGGAAGGGGCTCCTCACCTCTTTCTTCTCACCAGTCTGCTCGGCAATCAACTGGTCAAACACAGCCCCGAATTCCTCATGAATTTTCTGCATCTCATTGATGTGACTGGCAACCTTGTTCATCGTCTTGATGGCCACTAGAAGGACATGGCTTGTGAGATGAAGAGGCTTTGCACAGACCCTCCCAGGATGGGGTGCTGGGGCGCTTGGGACACAGACCATCCCATGACGGGGGCACACTCACCATCCAGGTGATAGTGCTCCTCGCTCTCCGCGTCTGTCAGCGCGAAGAGCTCCTTGAGCAGAAGCGGGTACTTGAGGATTCGCTGGATGGGCTTGATGAGGTAAGACTCCAGGGTGGACGAGTGCTGCTGTCTTGGATTCTGAGCATCCAAGAATGCCTTGAAGGCCGTGTCGGTTTTGGCTGGAAGGATGGAGACACAGGTTCCGGTCAGGCTGATTCTGATGCTTTGACATTTGGACCCTTACTGGTCCTCCTAATGGCAAGACTCACTGTCCCTATACACAGATGTCTCCACTAGGAGGCGCTGACACTCGGGGCCACTGTGTCCCCAGCCTCAGCCCAGGCCAAGGAGACATAACCCACTAAATAACTCAAGCTAGAACTGCTAAAGCTGCTTCCCACCCTGATCCCTTCCTCCCCACAGACACCACAGTGAAGATTCCTGCCCCTCTGCTTCCAGACCAACCCTGGTCCTTCCCCACACAGCCCTGCATGGCACGTGCCCCCTCTTCCTGGGACCTGTGAGGAATCAACTACAGTCCTAAAGAATCCCAAAACTTTCACCTTAAATTCTCTTACCCTGCCTTTCTAAGCTTTTGTGCATAGCACTGTGGGCAGAACCTCTTCTATAACAAGAAAAAACAAAACAAAACACTCAGGGAAACCAGTCCCCTTGCTGGTGGCTCACACCTGTAATCTCAGCTACTCAGGAGGCTGAGATCTAAGGATCTAAGAGGCAGAAAAGTCCAAGGTGCTCTTATATCCACTTAACCAGCAAAATGCCAGAAGTGGAGCGGGGGCTCAAGTGGTAGGACACCAGCCTTGGGTAAAAAAGACAAGCAAGAGCACAATGCCTTGAATTCAAAGCCCAGTACTGACCAAAGGAAAGGAGGGAGGAAGGGAGGGAAGGAGGGAGGATAGGGAGGATAGGGAGGATAGGAAGGAAGGAAGGAAGGAAGGGAGGGAGGGAGGGAGGGAGGGAGGAGAAACAGGCAGCAGCACCACAGAGTCCAGCTTAAGTGGGGTGAGGGTGGAGCTCAGTAGTGATCTGTTCAATGTGGATTCTGCTCCCGCTGTTGGCATCTTAGGTGGGGGTCTAAGACAGCACCTTCCTCTCCAGCTCATTCTCAAGCTCTGTCCCAAGCTCTGGAGAGCTGCAGGGCTCCAACAAGCAGGGGGCCCCTGTAGCAGGTGATGTCCAGGTAACAAGGTAATGTTGGAAGAGGGAAGGACAATACGTACAAGTGACTTAACAGTTTTCCTTCCTTCGTTCCTTCCCAATACTGGGGCTTGCACTCAGGGCCTTCCACTGTCCCTGGTAGTTCAGGACAGCGGTGAGAGAGGGACGGGCCAGACTCGCAAGGCTTCAAAACCCTTCCACCTTCTCTTGCTGCATCTCTTCCACCTGGTTCTTCCTGAGTTCTTTATGATAAACCAGCAAACCAACCCAACCATCGTCTGAACACTCATTCTTCACACTCAGCCCTCCCACTATCCTCTGGAAATCAGCTACAGCATCCCAGGGACTCACTACTTGTGTGACAGCACCGGGTGTGTCAGGGAACTCAAGCAGCTCTCAAGTGAGTACATAATCACCTTTTAAAACCTAGTGGGCACATATTTACATACGTATGTATCATTCGCATACATGACTCACACATGTATATAGATACAACATCTACCTCCAGTCCCAGCAACTAGAAGTACATGCTAACACCGAACATTGAAAAAGTTCATTGTGAAATTGTCATGTGCATCCTCTGTCTTTATAGTTAAGTAAAACGGCAACTGTGAGGAAAGACCTCACACAGCCATTATTGTCCATCTCTGTTGCTCTATTAGGAGGAATCAGACTTCTTGGGCTCAGCCATCGTTTCTTCTCCTTTGAAAGAAATCACTGGGAATGAGTGAACCACAGCCAAGAGCCTATGAGCCAGGGAAGCTGGGGCAGACCCAGAGCCGAAGTGTGGAGAAACTAGGGCTCACATGTGGCATCCCAAGTCTTATACCCTATCGGGAAGAGGCCAGGAACCCCAGCTCCTGACTGCACCCCACTATTCTCAAGTCCAAAGTGTGGGCATGGCTCTCTGACCCGTGAGGTATGTTTGCTATTGGGCTCCATGAGCCACAAAAGCACCCCTGGTTCTTTCTGTCTCTTCCTTCTCTTGGGTCATTTGGAAGTCAGAAAAAAGTAGGTGGTGCCTGCTGTTTTAGCAGATAGTTTTTGATGGCAGTATAATGTTTTTCAGGTGCAAAAGATAATGTTATTGTATTAAGAAAAATCCATGGGGGGAGAATTTCATCTGAGTGATGAAAAAAGTACTAATTGCTCGAAGGAATATAATGGGTATGTAATTTCATTATAGAGCCAAGTACTCGTAAATGGTTACTTTAATAATTGGCTAGCAATTAGCAATCAATAAAGGTTTTATAAGAAAAGCACACACACAGAGAACCCATATGATGAATGTGACATGTAGATGTCACGCTTTTCTGTAGACTAGCACTATCACTGTGTCTGTCAGTACCTGGAGGAGGATCTTTCATCATCCAGATTATCACTCTGCTAATATTTCCCATCATGCCAACCCAGTTCTCTTTGGTAGCAACCAGAACACATGCATGAAAATTATTCACATGCCCAGGGCTTTGATCAGCAGGCGTCTGCAGGGCAGCCACACTGGAATATATATGTACCAAATGGTAGTACATACAGTATATGAATATCCGTATTAGATAGACAGAGGGGGTACTGGAGTTTGAGCTTAGAACCTGAACCAGGCCTTTTTGCTTTTAGATTATTATTTATTTGTTTTTTAAAATTTTTTTGGCAGTCCAAGCTTGGAATTCAGCACCTTGTGCTTGCTGGTCCCCTACTGCTTGAGTCACGCCTGCAGCTGCTCCTTCTGCTGGCTCAGTGAACCTGACCGCCGGAGCTGGCTTTGAACCTCAGCCTTCTAGATCTCAGCCTCCTGAGTAGCTAGGATTACAAGTGTGAGCCAGTGACACTGTGCTTAGGTTTTTTTTTTTTCTAAGATAGAATCTCACATTTTTGTCCACAGGCAGCTTATATCATGATCCAGCTACACACGCGATCACAGGCACACCTCTTCACATCTGACTTATTTGTTGAAATGACCTTGAATTTCAATACTCTCAATCACTACCTCTTGAGTAGTTAGGACTACAGATATAAGACACGTTCCTATGAAACTGCATTCTACTTGTTAACCACCATCTAATGCCCCCACTCCCTGTCCTATTATGGTTAGCCTCTGCTAACCATAATCCTAGCATTTATTTCTATGACATCAACTTTTTACCCATCACCAAACGCCACATACTGCACTATGGAAACACAACTACTAGAGAACCCTTCTTAGAACCCTTAAGAAAGGTATCTGGGTCATGTGCTGGTAGCTCATCCCTGTTACCCTAGCTACTGGGCGGGGAGGGGCTCGATGAGAACTGAGGATGACGGTTCTAAGCCAATCTGAGCAGAAATGTCTATGAGACTCGTATCTCCCGTTAATTAATGAAAAGGTAGAAGTAGAGGTGTGGCTAAGGTAGTAAAGTGTTATCCTTGAGTGAAAAAGCTAAGTAAGAGTGCAAGGCCCCAAGTTCAAGCCCCAGTGCTGGCATAAAGATGGAAGGAAGGGAGGGAGGGAGGGAGGGAGGGAGGGAATATCTGGACTGAGGATATAGCTCCATGATAGGACTAAAATGGGAAGGGAGAAAAGGAAAATCAGCTTGCTGATACAAAAATCTGTTCTGGAAAAAAATAACTGTAACCAGAGCAATTTTCATGAGTAACTGAAATAACTTGAGTAGTGATATCAGGAGCTATTATCAAACAGCCAGGGACAAAAATAGGCAAAGGAAAGAAGCAATTCCACAAACAGGTATAAGAAGTATGGTGCTATTAATAGAAAGGAAGAAAAATCGGGTCTCTGCAGGGATTTTTAAACTCTCTAGGATTTTACATAACCACAAGATGCTCCATCTATTCCTATCCCAAATGGCTGAGTCCAAACTCTCATTACAAAGAAAACAGATGGAATGAATCATTTGTGATATGAACATATTTGCTTTCTCAGTACCTGTGTGTGGCTTATGGGAATGTCTACTTGGCAATCAATGATTCTTAGAATTCGGCCTCAAAGGCACCAACCCCAGTGAGCCACACAAGCGTGAGCTGGCACGTGACAGCCCCTCCACCCCCAGTCCTCAGAGGGCTTACCTTTCACCAGAACCTTGGGGACTTTCGTGTGGCTGGCACAGAAGGCACTGTAGAGCTTGAAGCGGTCGGCGTAGTACAGAAAGGATCCCCCCAGAGAGAACAGCACTTTCTGGAATTAATGAGACAATGCATAGTCCGTTCATTTTGCTTCCCCTGCCGACACATCAGCAGGATATAGCGGGGAACTCACATGTGCCTGAGCTCCCCAAAGTGAGCGCCATCCAGTCTCGTTAAAGCCTTTCATTGCTCACCCAGGTCCTAAAATTAACTCTGAGAAACCCAGAGGACTCAACGTGTGCAATAAATGTTGGATTTTTGTCTTCTCAGTATTTACAGAGATATCCCAGGGTTCCCAGGTCTGTTTGAATGACCTATATGTGGATGTCTGAATGCCAATGAGTAGAAAAATATATATGTATATAAAATTATATATATATTTATATACTTCCTCATTGACATTTGTGTATATGTGTGTGTGTATGTATGTGTGTGTGTGTATATGTGTGTGTGTGTGTGTGTGTTCTCATAAGCTTATGCTAAGAGACACAAGTGACAAATCAAATAAAGGTAGGAATGGCTCATGCCTCCAAAATAGAAAACACATTTCCCTGTCCTTCCCCCACCCTCTCACAAACTACTCTCTGCTCTAGCAGGAAGCAGGTAAGAATATAAGCGATGCTAAAGCAGCACACACACACTCAGCTAGGGAAATTAGGTGTCACCTCTTCAGTCTGCACACCCAGTGGCCTGTACACTGGGAAAGGCCTGCTCTGCCAGCATGTGAGAACATCTCATGTGGGATACTTCTTAGCACACATTTCATATGAATGAATGAGCCTCAGAACAAACATTACCCAAACTTCACACTCACTGATCTAGTCTGGTTCAGAGAAGGGCTTCATTCATTCAAGCTTAAAAGTTAGGTTCCAAGCAAGGAATTAAGATTTTAAATTTGAGTGATAACCTGCTCTCCCAAGCACACACATTTGTGTGTGTGTGTGTGTGCACGCATGTGTGTATGCACGTGTGTGTGCATGTGAACACACATGAATGGACTTGAACTCGGAGACTTGTGCTCACTAGGCAAATGCTTTACCACTTTCTCTCTCTCTCTCTCTCTCTCTCTCTCTCACACACACACACACACACACACACACACACCGCTCATTTGTTGTTGTTGTTGTTGCTGTTTTATGCCAGTCTAGGGCTTGAACTCAGGGCCAGATATTGTTCCTGAGCTTCTTTGGCTCAAGGCTAGTGCTCTACCACTTGAGCCACTGCACCACTTTTGGCATTTTCTTAGTAGATTATTGAAAATAAGAGGCACTGTCATTACTGCCCTGAGCCACTGGCACCAGGCTTGCCCCGCCCTTTCTAGAAGCTTTACTTTGCTTCTCATATGTGCTTGTGCCCAGCTGGCCTGAGACCCAGCCCTCCCAGCTCTGTCTCTAGAGTAGTTGGGATCACAGGCACGTTTCCCCACAATTCAGCCCCCCAAAGCATGCACTGTATCTAATACATAATGTAAAGTAAGTTCTGATGGCCTTCTGACTGAAAGAAACAAAGTTTAATTTGGGATCACACGAAGACCTAAACGCCCTTCCTATATATGTTCTACCCCTGTCAAACCCAGCTCCTCAGAGGCAGCACAGAACCCACGACCCTGTAAGGCCTCATTATCCTCTGAGCCAGGGTCAACAATAAGAGCTGTCCAACAAGAAAAGCTGTGGAAGATCAAGCCTTATCCCTGTATCCACACAACAGATATTCCTTTGCTTAGCTTCGTATTTACTAAACACCATATAGTAAGAACAGGTTAAATAGTAAGTTATTTGCTTATTCTTCTGGTCTGAAAAACTGATCTCAGGGCATACTGAGATCAATACTGCACGCAAATGACACAAGGGGTGTACATGCCAGCGTCCATCTTCAGAGGCTCCGCACGGGTTCAGATACATAGCAGTTCCCAAGATAAAATGTCTCTGAACTTAGGAACGTAACAGGAAGCAGAAGCAGGCTGCCTGAGGATGGGAGCCAGTGAGAAGCAGGGGAGAGCTCACCAGAGGCTGGAAGACACGTTTAGGAGTGATGACTGTGATCACTGCATGGTGAGTGTGTGTGTATTTTCACAACAGATCAGACAGTATCCTGTAAGTAGTGTATTACTTGTCAATTGGACCTCAGTCAATCTGTTTTTGAAAAGCAAGTGAAGGTAGCATGTAAGCCAACACAGGCACCAACGGATTTTGTCAGCTGGAATTTCAGCTTGGGAACTCTCTGCAGTGAAGGAAGCATCTCAGGGGCAGAGGCCGGGCCAAGCCGTGAGCATCCCCACTAACACTCCATACATCCTCATTAGGGCAGCAAGGACACTGTGTGCTAGATTGCCTTCCTCCTGAATAATGATAAGCAGTTCTGTGCAGCAAGCTTTCCCAGAACAGGATTAATTAATTTGTTTACTGGAAAGCCAGAGGGGCTATTTTAATTTGAACATAGCTAATTCATTAACGACCCTCTCATAAACACAACAAAAGGTCAAGGTTGACACATCTTCCAAAGTGGAAGCTGGCAGGTGAACCAGTTCAGCCCATGCTGAGGTTCCTAGCCTTTTATTAGCCATACAAGCAGGATATTTGGGTTCCTGGAGCTCGGCATTAAAAGCGCTCTTACTGTACAACCCAAGGAAGCACCAGAACTTGCCAAAGAGTCCATAAGACTCCCCACCCCCACCCCCAAGAGGCTGGACTTCACCTATAGGACAACTCCACCCCCACCCCCACCCTCACCCCCACCCCCACCCCTGGCCACCAGATAAAGCAACAAGGACAAAGCTCACCTTAAACTGATCCACTTTCTCAAGCTTTTCCAAATCAGGTACCAGTCTCACTCCATCTTCTAGAGTTTTAAGAAACTCTACTTGAAACTCTACCATTTCTGTTAAATTTCCAAAGAGCACATCGAGCTGAAAGAGGAATAGAAAAAAAAAATCTTTCCATCTGCCATTGAGTGTGCAGAAACTATTTCTATCCAACTGTAAGATTTTTCTATCAGTGTTTATGAACTAGGGTAATGGTTTTCCTACCCGCTCCTTGATCTTCAAGACTATATTAAGGCTTAACAGGAAAGTACTTGGCTTGCATTATCACAGCTAGGCAAATTCAAAATGCTTCCAGTATTACACATATTCCCTATTCCTGCCTTCCTGCCAGCAGGTCAACCTGTAGTGTGAGCCTCATCAAGTGAAGACAAAATGCACCCTCCCTTACCTCATCTTGGGTGAGAAACGTCTCTTTCTGAAGAGGCTTCAGATATCTTTCCATGAGACAGTTCAAGTCCTGAAAGACAAAAGAATACATCATTAGCACATCGAAAAGTCTGGAAAGAATCTAAAGGAAAGAGGAAGAAAAAAGCACATCATGCCCCAATGCTAACAAGATCCAAATATAAATCTACCTCTTCTGCAAATACCTTAGGTTCTTCATGCTATTTGGTCTTCACGGAATCCCTAGAAGTCATTTTGGATCTAGACATCAGGAACAAGTAGGGCTGTATCGCAATAAAACTTTATTTGCAAAAGCAGACAGCAGGCTGAATTTAGCTCCAGGGCCACAATTTGCTAGTTTAGACTAAAATGCATGCTAGGTGCTGGTGGCTCACACCTGTAACCCTAGCTACTCAGGAGACTGAGATCTGAGGGTCATAGTTACAAGCCAGCCTAGGCAGAAAACCCCATGAGACTCTTATGTCCAATTAACCATCAGAAAGTAAGAAGTGAAGCTGTAGCTCAAGTACTAGAGCCTTGAATAAAAAAGCTAAAGGATAGCACCCAGGCCCTAAATTCAAGCTCCTGGACCAGTATCCCCTCCTCCCCAAAAAAACCCAAAAGCCAGATTATACTGCTTCCACTTAGGGAAGGTAACAATGTAACTAAACCAGAATAAATGATAGCTGACACCTTTCTACCTAGACTTAGATGAAGACCATGATAATGTCTTTGACTTAAATGAGATTCTGACCAGGCACTGGTGGCTCATGTCTATAATCGTCTGGAAGCTGAGATCTGTGGATCATGATTTTAAGCCAACCCAGACAAGACAAACCCCAAAGAGATTCCTATCTCCAATTAAACAGCAAAAAGCCAGAAGTGAAGGTATGGTTTAAGTGGTAGAGTGCTAGCCTTGAGGAGAAAAGCCTAAGCAAGAAGGTGAGGTCCTGAGTTCAAGCTTCAGTACTGCTGGGAGCAGGGGAGGAGAAAGTGAGTATGAATATATAGCTAGCCACTAAAACGAATTGCAAGAAGAAGGACATATGCATAGACAAGGGAACTATGAACTTGAATAAGGAGCAAGAACAAACAATAAAATTCCTCCTCTAAGCAAGGCGCCAGTGGCTCAGGTCTGTAAATCCTAGCTACTCAGAAGGCTGAAATCTGAGGACTGAAGTCCATGAGACCACTTAACCTCCAAAAAGCCAGAAGTGAAGCTGTGGCTCAAGTGATAGAGCACTAGCCTTGAGCACAAAAGTTCGAGGACAGCACCCAGGCCCTGTGTTCAAGCTCCAGGACTAGTACCAAAAAAAACCCTAAACAAACAAAAGTAAACAGTTCTGTTTTTATATTAGCTCTATAAAAACATACATATGTAACAAGGCTAGAAGAATAATTTTACATTCATCATCACTTCTGCATATTCATATTCATTGCCATACATCATCTGATTCTAAATTGCTGCAAGTGGGCTAAAATTCAAAAGGAAAGTCAATATTCAGACGGAAGGCCCAATTCCACAGGAGAGCCCAGGATGCCAGATCCCCACAACCTGCCTTGTCAGTCACAGACAGCATGGCCACACTCAAGACACACAAGCTGTGGATTTTCTAGAAGGGCAGGGAAGGGAGGCGGGGCCTGGACGTACTTTGACGTAGGTACGCTCGGTCTCCAGGAGCTCGCAGATGACCTTCCGCAGCTTGTCCGCGTCTGACAGTTGTCTCATGGTGGCCAGCTGAGGCCCCGTGGTGTCCTGAGGCGACGGGCTCGTGTCAGACGAGCTCATCTCGTGCAAACTGCGGCAGAACGCGGCCACCTGCTCCGTACTCTTCGGAGATGAGACAAGACAGAGGTAGTTAGCCCTCGTCATTAACCTTTCTGGTGAATAAACTCACAAATGAATTGTATCTCGTGTCTCCCAAATCACCGCACGCCCAGGAGAGCACCAAGAAGGCTGAGTACAGGCAGAATAACAAGTGATAATACCAGGTCACCAGGTGGGTGCTCACTGCACTGCACGTCTGATGCTCTTAATCTTCCCCTCTGGGAAGGAAATGCCACTGTGATTCCCATTGGACAGCTGGGACAAAGGAGGGCCAGAGAGGTGACGTAACTTGCTCAATGTGATGTGCTAGTGGTGTCAGAGCTGAAACAAGCACAACCTATGGGATTTTGTGGTGGTTGTTTGTTTTTTCAGTTCTGAGGATTAAACCCATGCCTCCAGGATGCCAGGCAAGTGTTCTACCCCTAGGCCACATCCCCAAGCCTAAGCCGAGAGCCTTCACCCACAATTGTATCACACGGAACACAAGGGAATTCATCATCATCAGACCCAGTTCAGGGCACAATCTACTTACTTTGTAATGCTGAGGATAACCCCTTCCTATATACATTAAAAAAATTCTTTATTTAGGACAGCTATATCCAGTGTGGTGTGTTTTGTTTGTTGAGTTTCTCTAACTCTAGATTCTACAAAGGGAAAAAGGCCTAATCCTCTAAGAAGAGGGAAATGGGCTTCAAACAAGTGCACGTAAGAGACAGAGAGAGAGGGACAGAGACAGAGACAGAAACAGACAGACAGAGACAGAGATAGTGAGAGAGATGATCCAGGTTGAGTGTGGTCACTTACATCTGTAACCTTAGCTACTTGGAAGGCAAAGATAGGAAGGATTACAAGGATTACAGTTTTAGGCTAGCATGGATAAAAATTATAGAGACCCCATCTCAACAAGTAAGCTGGGTTTCATTGTGTATGTCTGTATAGAATCTAAGAAGAAGAATAGATAAGAGGATCACCTTCAGGCTAGCTATGGACAAGAAAAAAAAAAAGCCCTGTCTAAAAATAATCTAAAAGCAAAATAAAGCTGGAGGTGTGGCTCAAGTGGTAGAGCTCTTAGCAAGTGCAAGGCCCAGAATTTAGATCCCCATACTGCCAATTTTTTCTGAAGGGGGTGGGGGGGAGATGAAGAGAGATGATTCAGATGAAGACTGGTAAGTTTACGCAAGTGTTTGCCATCTAATTAGTTTAGGACTAAACTAAGGGGTGGCTCTCTCCCTTGGAGTGTACTAGAACCATCTGGGGGCATTTAAAAACTCCAGTGCCCAGTGCACAGCACAGAGCATTTAAAGAAAAATCTCTGCAGAGGGACGTGCCAGAGCCAGCATGTTCAAGGCTCCCTGTGGAATTGCTCCAGGGCTATTCTGGAGCCCGAGTCTAGTCTATTTGTGCAAATGTACTTCTTTAAAGTACATAAAGTAGTGGAGAACTCCTTAAGGATCGCGGTCCTTTCTTGGACTGCTCTTCTATTGTCCAATTCCAAGCTAGGCACAATGGCCACATTTCCAGTATACTAGTGCATATAAAGAATTCCTTCTTAGGATGAGGGAGGAGGCTCACCCCTGTAATCCTAGCTACTACTCAAGAGGCAAAGATCAGGAGGATAGAGGTTCAAGGATAGGCCAGGCAAAGCTTTCAAGATAGCATCTCCACAGAAAAATGGCCACGCAAGTTGGCTTCCACCTGTCATCCCCAAGGGAGAAAGTACTAAGATCTGATCTTAAAAATACTAGAAGCAGAAAGGACTAGAGGTATGACTCAAGGGCAAGGCCTTGAGTTCAACACTTCAGTTCTGCCCAGAAAAATAATAGTAATTTGAAAAAAAAAAAACCAACAAGTATTTCTTTGTCATCCAGGAAGGAGAGGAAACCCCTCCCCAAAACAATAGCAGCTACACAGAGTGCTGAGAGTTAAGCCTGGCATGTGTGAAGGGCAGGAAGGCTACAAGGACACTACTCCATGGAGCTATTTTTAAACACAGAAAACAACTAACATTAAGGAATCTTTCTCTTATTTGCATATGCAAAAAAAGCATGAAGACTGCACAGGTCAGCAAGGATGCACTAATTAGGAAAGAGCAGAGCTAGGACCCAAACCACAGAGCCGTTGTTTCAATTCTTTTACCATGGCTCTGGCTTAGTTGTTGATATTGAAAACCCAGCCAGAAAGTGTCAGTTGTCTGCTGGTGGCTCCATTCCCCATTCTCTATGCAGGTGTGTCAAATACCAACCATCCCCCCAAAACTCCTCCCGCAGGTGACTGTGGAAAAACCCACTCAAATGGCCCCAACTGTTTGCTATCTGAATTTCATCTCAAGAAGGCTGTTTTAAAAGAGATGGATGTTTTTTGTAATCAAGGATTCTTTTTCTAGAAATGAACTGTAAGCTTTATGTTAGTTTTGATAGGATTTGTTAAATGCGTGTTATCTGTAGCATACATTCATAGGGCACTCTCATAAAAATTCAAAAGGAAGCCAGGTGTTAGTGGTTCATACCTGTCATCCTAACTGTTCAGAAGGCTGAGATCTGAGGATCATCATTCTAAGTGAGCCCAGACAGGAAAGCCCATGAGCTCTTGCCACCAACTAACCAGCAGAGAGCCAGTAGTAGAGCTGGAGGCTGGAGGAAGAGCTGTGTGGCTCAAGTAACAACCTTGAACAAATAACTAAGTGACAGTGCCCGGGTCCTGAGTTCAAGCCCCAGTGCTGGCACATACACATCCCAAAGCAAATAAATCATAGGAAGTCATCTGTTTTCAATGATAAAAAACAACAGACAACTTAGTGCAATGCCGTTACAGGAAAGGTTACCTCTCTCCTGCTAACCCCTTAATCAAATTATGGCTTCTACCAAGAAAGACAGCAGCCCCCCCTCCCCTCATCTGTGGGGTCACTAGACCCGATTTCGATGATCTGATATCTGAAAAGTATTCAAATCTGTCTTGGCTTTTTCATGAGAAATCAAGAGGCCATATTCAACAATATTTATGGGCAGGGCACTGGTGGCTCACGCCTATAATCCTAGCTATTCAGAAGGCTGAGGTGTGAGGACTGCAGTTCGAAGACAGCTGGGCAGAAAAGTCTGAGACTTTTAATTAACAACCAGAAAAGCTAGAAGTAGAGCTGTGGTTCAAGGTAGCAGAGTGCTAGCCTTGAGCAAAAAGCTCTGACATAGTAGTCAAGCCTTGAGTTGAAGCTCTATAACCAACAACACAAAGAAAAATGCTTTGTCTGGCACTGGTGGCTCAGGCCTGTAATCCCAGCTGCTCAGGAGGCTGAGTGAGATCTGAGGATCAGGTTGGAAGCCAGCCCAGGGTGTGTGTGTGTGTGTTTGTGTGTGTGTGTGTGTACGCGTGCGCGCGTGTGTGTGTGTGTAAAGGAGTCTGTGAAGACACCCCAGGGGTTTGTGTGTGTGTGTGTGTAAAGGAGTCTGTGAAGACACCCCAGGGGTGTGTGTGTGTGTGTGTGTGTGTGTGTGTGTGTGTATGTGTAAAGGAGTCTGTGAAGACTCTTATCTCCAGAAGTCAGAAATGGAGCTGTGGCTCAAAGTGGTAGAGAACTAGCCTTGAGTAAAAAAGCTGAAGGGCAGCACCCAGGCCCTGAATTCAACCCTACAACAGACAAAACATAAAAATAAAAATTAGAAAAAAAAACTTTTATGATAGGATATTATCATGATAGTTTATATTCTTACATTTTCTCATGTATCTTCAGTATTACACTGTTCTAGTTTATCATTAGTTGTTGTTAATCTCGTTATCATTCCTAACTTATAACTTAAGCTTGACCATAGACAGACACGCATAGAGGGAAAGGGTATAAGTGGGATTTGGAAGTATCCACCATTTTAGGCAACAAAGTAGAAAGCTCAGAAAGGGGGAACAATTGTACCTTCGCATTCCAGGGGACACTTGTGACTCCTGCGATCTTCCCTGGCATCACATTCCTCAGCCCTCCCCCCCCCCCTGAGCTTTGGCTAGAGGCTCCTGAGGGAGCAGGGGACAAGGTCGCCCCCCCTCAATTGGCAGCCATTTCACCCCAACTCACTGGTTCAAGGTGTGAGCCGTCATGTGTGTCCCTAGAAGCCAGGTCCAAATGGATAGAATCGCTTTCCTGTCAATGTGTATTATTTGAATACAGAATAAACTAGTACCATAGAATTCACAAGTTATAGACTATGCAGGAGATTAGTTATGAAGCTCTTATGCTTCTGTTTGGCAGGAAAAGAATGAACTGAAAAGAATGTGATAAATTCAAGACGTTTCCTATTCTAAAACATTAACCCCCCCCCCAAAATCTCTTGTTGGTGAAATGACAAAGGCAGGGCTCCCCTGGCGCAGCCCTAAGTTAGAGGCGTTCTATGTCATGATTTGGCTTTCAAATCTCCTGTCCCCCAACCTGCCCACACCACCACCGTAGCTCAAGTTTTCACGTAGGTCAAAATCCACCCAAGCGCTGCTACCACAAGTGCCCAACCAGGCAACCTGGGTTGGAGAGCCCTACAAGCAAGCAGACAGTTCCTCCGTCAGCCCCAAGCCTGCGAGGCAAGAGGAAGATGGCTGGGAGTGCTCCAGAGCAAAAAGCAGCAGTCTTCCCCCAGTGAAGGCCTGCAATCAGTCACCCTGGAGACCGAAGTGCACTCCCAAACACTTAAGAGCTGAAAACCCTCAGAGGGTGAGCAGAGCCCTGTCAGGACAGACAATTTTCCAACCTTCAGAGAAGACAGGACAATGGAGAGGAAATGGGTCACCTTACCCCGGCCAGTGTGAAGCTGGGGCTTTTATAATATCCTTTTCCTCCTGGGGGAGATGAAAAGAAAGTACAAAAACGGAAAGGGGGCAGACTTTTAAGGACACATTATCAACACAAGCCACCCAGCTGTTAAAGCCTTCCTGTTATGCAACCACCCAAGGCAGTGTCTGCTTCAGATGAACCAGGTTCCAAAACGGTTCTCT
The DNA here is from genome assembly GCF_000151885.1 of Dipodomys ordii. Lineage (NCBI taxonomy): Eukaryota > Metazoa > Chordata > Mammalia > Rodentia > Heteromyidae > Dipodomys > Dipodomys ordii. The sequence continues at coordinate 5,035,393 of NW_012267320.1, read as the reverse complement.
GACCGATTTAACACATCCCACAGACTTAAAAGCACCAACAGTGGCCTCAAATCCTATGCTTTCATGTAGGCTTATTTTGGGGAGATACAAACCAAAGTGATGTATGTCCTCATAAATTCAGAGCCCCAAATACACAGGAGTAGCTCTTTTATTGTTATTTTTTGTCACTTTTTCAAAATCTCTCCAACAAACTTCAAAATAGGAAAGTCCAGGATGAATAGACTGACTTAGCAAATCAAGGCTCACTCGCTATTTTCAAAAATTAAATTTCACTCCAATATTTGACACATATTCTGTATTAGCACAAAACCAGTACATAGCTTGATTTGATTTTGTTAAACTATTTCATGCCATCAGCCCACGACATTTTCTTTGTAGAGTTAATATTTATTATAGGCTCTGACTTACAGACCTAGGTCAGCTAACATTAAACTGTTAACACATCCCTGAGCTAGCCTTTACATTCACCTTCTAGTCAAGTCTACAGAAATAAAGCCAAAAGCACTTAAAGCTTCGAGGGTGGGGATCAGCTTCCAGCAAAACAACACACTTTAAACTCCAAGAGCCAATAGAACGTGGCAGAGAGGATTTGCAGTAACAATTATTTACTTGGGGGGGGGGAGGGGAAGCTACACCTTTTTGCCATTTAAATATCAAACAATAAATGGCAAGATTCTAAGCCAAATCACCTGCACACCAATGACTGACAGCATCACATACACAAAAAAGAAAGGAAAAGAAAGTGCTACAATACATATTCTGTGACAAGCAAAGTCTCCTAAAAGCAAATGTGGGGAAGGAGGCTGGGTGCCAGTGGCTCACACCTGTAATCCTAGCAGTTCAGGAAGCTGAGATCTGATGCTCACAATTTGAAGCCAGCTCAAGCAGAAAAGTCCATGAGACTCTCGTCTCCATTTAACCAGCAAAAGAGAGCTGAAAGTGGAGCTGTAACTCAAGTGGTAGAAGGCTAGCCTTGAGAGAAAAAGCTAAGAGGCACTGCCCAGTCCCTGAGATTCAGCCCCAGAACTAACACACACACACACATACAACACACAAACAAATAATAGTAATAATAATAGGGAAAGGGAGTGAGGATAATCACCCTTCCCTGAAATCAGAAGCAATTCCACTGACACCCAGCACCTCCACAGGTCTAGAGGGACCCTACACAGCAGACATGCTCACCAGATGCAAAGTACGGTAGACTGAGTCACCAGACCTGTCCCCGTTTTCCGTCCTGGGCTTGCGCTTTATTTTCCACAGTGCAGACATCATCAGGAATATATTCGCATGACAATTACTTCCACCACCTTCTGAGCTCGGCTCGGAAAGAGAAGTTTCTCAAAAGGCTCAAGGAACACCAAACCCCTTCCAGCTGGGCAGAGAGCATCCTCTCCCCAGGACACCCCATGCCCGCTCCCTGCTAAGTCTGCAGCCACATGTCAATGCGGACAGGACAAGGATCAATTGCGACCCCTACTACAGCGGCATCTGCTTCCCGTCTAGGCCTCTGGGAGGCTGTCAAAAGCAAAACCGTGGACAAGAAAGCAGGCTTTGACTTCACCTGGCTAAACAACAAAAGTTCCAGGAAGCCCCCAGCCAACTCAGGCCAGAAAACAAAGCATTGAGCACCTCCTGGGATGCAGGATACACTGGAGCCGCTCTGCCCTGCAGCTAGCTTCAGCTGATTGGCCAGCATCCTGCACAGTAATAGCAGACCCGCCCCCTGCCCAGCTCAGACAACTTGGCAGCTCTCCTCCCTGGGCGAAAGGTGAGGAGGGAGGTGCAGGCACCATGGCACAAAAGGTGTTCTTTAAGAATGTACAAGTTCGGATGGGAAGGGGAAACAAAGGAGGAGGCTGCAATGCTTGATAAGAAATGTACTCATTATTTTGCCCATGTAATTGTAACCCCTCTGTACAGTATTTTCACAATTAAAAAAAAAAAGAATGTACAAGTTCAAGACGTTATGTCGAAAAACGAACTTTACAACTTTGGCCTGGGGTGGGGGAGGGGGTGGGGGTGCAGGGGTGAGAGATGGGAAGGGATGGGAAGGGGAAACAAAGGAGGAGGCAACGATGCTTGATAAGAAATGCACTCATTATCTTGCCCATGTAATTGTAACCCCTCTGTACAGTATTTTCACAATAAAAAAATGTACAAGTTCACACTTTGCACTACAGTGTGGTTCTTTTAAAAGTAGACATCTCTGAGATAATTCCCTCCCCGCCCCCCCAAAAAACCCCAAAAACTACCTATTTGGATTAAAAAGGAAAACAAAATTAAAAGGTCATTCTAAATGTAAATATTCTAAAAGAATTCTAATAGATTTGCTAAGCAGAAAGCAGAACAGTAGCTGCCCAGAGCCTGGAATGTAAAGCACAGGATTCCACAGTCCCAAACCAATGAGAATTGTACAAGTAAGCTTTCAATTAGAAGCTGGCATCGGAGGAGGGGAGGGAAGTGAGGCTCATCAGAGGAAGAAAGGGAAAGGCCCCCAGATTGCTCTGCCACAGGACAGTTCCCCCTACACCCCCTCTCTGGGCTGTGACATTCTGATATCACCCCCTCTGAGCTAAAGAATATAATTATCCACTTACTCCACCCTAAAAGAACACTGGAGCCAAGCACTAGTGGCTCATACCTGTAATCCTAGCTACTCAGGAGGTTGAGATTTGAGGGTCATGGTGTGAAGCCAGCTCAGGAAACAAAAAAGTGTATGAAACTCTTATCTCCAATTAACCAGCAAAAGAAGTGGTACTGTGTGGCGTAAGTGGTAGTGTGTTAGCTTTGAGCAAACATGCTACTGGAGACCAAACACCCTGGCCCTGAGTTCAAGCCCCCCCCCCCAAACCTCCCAAAATGTACAAAACTACCATCTAAATTGTATTTATTACTAGGGCTTGAACTCAAGACCTCAAGCTCTCGCCTGGCTTTTTTGCTCATGGGTGGTACTCTACCACTTACTTAATTGGAAATAAGAATATCTCAGATTTGTCTGCCCAGGGTGGCTTTTAAACTGTGATCTTCAGATCTCAGTTTCTTGAGTAACTACCAAAAACTTCCATTTAAAACACTGGATAGAATATATATAGAATGTCAACACACTGTCTTTTTTCTAGCTACAATCTGTGTTTCATAAAGCATGAATGACCAAAACAAAACATAAAACAACCACAAGATCAACAGCATTACCCACTCAGCCAGAGGTGGGGAGACATGGGCTACTAGTATCTGTTTACTCACTAGTTATATTTACATATCCAATGAATATAAGTGCATTTAAACAAGGCTATAGCATTTTTCTACACTTCAGCATATTGACACAGGAGATGCATTAAAAAAATTAACCTTAATCAAGATACCTACAAAACACAGCATTAGGAAATTATGTAAGTGGTTCATGGCTGTGTCTCTAAAACTACTAATAAATTAATTTCTTCTTTTATGAACCCTGGTACTTAACACCAGACCTTAACACTCCTACCAAAAGGTATTTTTTTGTTGTACTTTTGTTTTCTTCTTTTTTTGTGTCAGTGCTGGGGCTTGAATTCAGGACCTATCTCTTAGTTTCTTCCCTTAAGGTGGGTGCTCTACCACTTGAGCCAAAACTCGACTTCCAGCATTCTGGTGGGTAACTGGAGAAAAAAAGGTCTTCTAGACTTTCCTGCCCTGGCTGGCTTTGAACCTTTTGCCTCAGATCTCAGCCTCCTGAGTAGCTAGGATTACAAGCGTGGGTCAGCAGTACTGGGCTCAAAAGGTAGGTTTTAACACTGACCTAAATAACACAAAGGCTGTAGCCAAACCAATTTACCTACCCCCGCTTTTTTTTTTTCCATTACAGAGCTCGCGAGTAAGTTTCAGCAAATCCCTTAACCTCTCTCTTCAAGGACTATCTTCAACAAAACAAGGCAAACAGAGTATCTTTCTCAGCAGTATTGTGAGGATGATACTGGGTAAAGTGAAAGGGTATCTAATATACACAGAACATTAAATTAACATTTCACAGTAGGACCCACTGGCCAGGATGGCAGGTAAAAGGTGAAATTTGTGTTTTCAAATATCCTGAGAGGTATTTAATTCTCATCAGGAGCTACTTTAGTAAGCGAATTTAGGTTACAAGAAAAAATATTTCAAATAAAGAAATATTTTGGAGGGAAAATTTCTGGGTACAGCTCTGACCTTTGGTCCTGTCTGTCCCAGGTAAGTTCCAGGGCCCAGGAGGCCAGAGACGCACAGAGTTGAGCCTCAAAACCTGGGACTTCTCTCTTCCTGCCTCTCCTCTGCTAGACTTTCTATGAGAGTGCTGCCTGGAGAGACTCAGGACTCTTGTATTTAAAGTGGAAACAAGCCAGGTGCCAGTGGCTCACACCTGTAATCCTAGCGACTCAGGAGGCTGAGATCTGAAGATGGAGGTTTGAAGTCAACCTGGGCAGAAAAGCCCATGAGACTCTTATCTCCAATGAACCACCAAAAAGCCAGAGATGGAGCTGTGGCTGAAGTAGCAGCACCCAGACCTAGAGTTCCAAGCCCTAGGACTGGCAAAATAATAATAATAATACTAAAATAGCAACAGTATCTCTCAAAACCCACAATTGGATAATAACACCAAGCCACTAGAGTGAAACAAAAACATTCCAAGTTAAAAAGAACTTAAAGACAAATGTTTCAGACACAGGAAAAGAATTATCTGTGTACAGATTCCTCCATACTCCCCACAGAAGTGAATAAAAGCAATGTAAAAAATACATAAAAGTTGGGCTGGGAAGGTGGCTCAGTGGTAGAGCGCTTGCCTTGCATGCTCGAGGCCCTGGGTTCGATTCCTCAGCACCACATAAGCAAAAAGAAAAAAGCCGGAAGTGGCGCTGTGGCTCAAGTGGTAGAGCGCTAGCCTTGAGCTGAAGAGCTGAGGGACAGCACCCAGGCCCAGAGTTCAGGCCCCACAACCAGACCCCCCCAAAAAAAATACATAAAAGTAATGTAAGCATGTTTTCCTTCCTTTCTTCCTCCCTCCCTCCTTCTCTCTGGCTATAAATGCAACATGCATTTCTATTGATCCACTTTTAGTTAATAACTAATAATAATGCTCTTCCTAAATAAAGGCAGACATATCATTATTTAAATATTTAATTTTATATTATGCCTAACTTAAGAAGACATCAAGAATGATAATCCTAGTCAGGAACCAGTAGCTACTCCAAAGGGCACAGTCTGAAGCTAACCCAGGCAGTGACGTCTAAGAGACTTCATCTCTAAAATAACTAGCAAAAAAAGAGGTTAGAGACATAGCTTGAATGGTAGAGTGCCAGCAGAGCAAGCAGGATGAGCAAATATGAGACTCTGAGTTCAAACCCTCAGACTCCCCTGCTGCCAGAATATTAATCGTATAACGAAGTTATAGGATTACTCCTATAAGGAAGTGCTGAAGACAGTTAAAAAAAACACAAAAGCAAAACACAGGCATGGTGGTGCACTCTTGTAATATCAGCACTCAGGAGGCAAAGACAAGAAGATCAAGAGTTTGAGGCCAGCTTGGTTTGCATAGAGAAACCCTGTGGGCCTATCTCAGGAAGGAGGGAAGGGAAGGAAGAAGGGAGGAAGGGACAGAGGGAGAGAGGGAAGAAGAGAGAGGGGAGGGAGGAGAGAAGAGAGAGGGAGGGAGGGAGGAAAGGAAAGTCTTAGAGAAAGATAGGAATACAGAGTAAGACAAAACAGGAGATACATAGAAAGAGTTCCTATTTTTATTTTTTTATGTGGTATGAAGGTTTGAATCCAGGGCCTCAAATTTGCTAGGCAAGCATGCTACAACTTAAGCCATAGTCCCAGCCCTTTTGGCTTTAGTTTATTTCTCAGTGTCTTGACCTTTGGATTCTGATCATCCTTCCTCCACCTCTCGCATTGTTGCGAATACAGGTGTGAGCACTGCTCTCAGCCCAGAAATAGTTCATTTTTGGGTTGCATTTCCGTTTGCCATAGTTATATTATTTGAGTCAATGATCAAATCACTGGGTAAAAGCAAGACTCACCCTGACTCTTCACATGAGTAAACCAAAGGTGTAATTTAAATTTATGCAATTTTTTCAGGTTACATGATTGCTAAGGGACAATCAGAAGAATGAAAGTTAACCAGTCAGATTGACATAACTGCCAATATGACTTGAAAAGATGAATAACTATGGAAAAAAATCATACACAATTGAGTTTTTAGGAAGGAAGTCTTCTGAAGGTACAAGTTTTGTTTTGGTGGTGGTGGTGGTGGTGTGAGTGTGTGTGTGCACCAGTAGTGGGGCTTGAACTCAGGACCTGGGTGCTATCCCTTAGCTTTACGTGAGGCTGGCACTCTACCACTTAACCACAGTTCTACTTCTGGCTTCTTGCTGGTTAATTAGATATAAAAATCTGATAGGCTTTCTTGTCCAGGCCAGCTTCATACCATAATCCTCAGATCTCAGCCTCCTGAGTAGCTAGGGTTATAGCGGTGAGCCACTGGCACCTGGCAGGTGAAAGGTATTCAAAGTGCATTGTGTTTTAGAGACCGTAATGAAAAGGGTTTCTGATGCACAGAACTCTTCATGAAGAACAGAAATGGCTGAATTACAGCTAATAACGTGAGTGTTCTAAATCAAAGTATCAGAAAAAAACCTTTTTCTCCCAGTGCTCAACTGAAGAACTATCTGTTTGGATTCATAAAAAGAAAAAAGAAATATGCCTTTAATAACAGCCGCTCACAGGTCATTCCACAGCAGCTCGTTACAGAAACCCTAAGTAGCAAGAAAATACAGCGGACTCAATCACACCCATTTTGGATGCAGTCTCATTCCTACACAAATGAAGACATGAGAAGGAAGAGAGATGAATTGGTGTCATTAAGTGGGAGCTCCAACAGTGGCTGAGAGGAGAGGAAAAGGCCCTCAATTCATTACGAGTGATTTCTACCCTCTCTTCTCACACACGGCGTATTACCAAGGCTGGCATTTGGATTTCATAGCCAGCCATTTAGCAACGTGTCAGAGCACAAACGCTTCATCCGGGGAGCGAGGGGCCAACCAAGCCGTGCAGCTGCAGAGGTGGCAGGCAGCTGCATCCCCCCGCGATTCGGGACATGTAATGTGCAAATGAAAACCTCTCACCTTGCTGCTGTGATCCGTCTCATCTGAAGACTCCATATCTGGCCCTTCGGTGTCTTCTGGAGCCGTGTCCGCGCTGCTGCCCTGCTCGCTGCAGAGGCTGTGTCCTGCCAGAGGAAACCACAGGAAAACGTGGGTCTAAGTGAAGAGCCATGGCTGGAAGCCACCCCTGTGATGGACAACTGGGGAGTCCAGCTCAGGAAGTGGGTGCCTATTGTTAGACCTGCCAGGTACAAAGGACATTCTCAATTCAAGAGATGATCATTTGACGCCAAGCACTGGTGGCTCACGCCTGTCATCCTAACTACCCAGGAGGCTGAGATCTGAGGATCACGTTTTGAAGCCAACCCAGACAGGAAAGTCCATGAGACTCTTCTCTCCAAGAAACTACTCACAAACAGCCAGAAGTGGCGCTGTGGCCCAACTGGTAGAGTACTAGCCTTGAGCCAAAGAAGCTTAGGGACAGCGTCCAGGCCTAGTGTCCAAGCCCCAGGACTGGCGAAAGATAAAGAGAGAAAGAGAGAAAGGGAGAAAGAGAGAAGGAGAGGAAAGAAGGAAAGAAGGAAGGAAGGAAAGAGAGAGGGAGAAGGGAAGGGGAGGGAAGGGGAGGGAAGGGAAGGGATCATTTTAGTTATTACTATTTTATTTCAATTACATTTTGTAATGTATAATATATTCAAAAATATATATATTCAAAAATACACAATCATCATTGTTGTGAAATTTCTACACCTTTCCACAACCGACTCTCACCACCCCACACACGTCTTCTGTTGAAGCCCTGACTACCCAGGCCAGGTGAATGGTATTGGTATATAATGGTTGAACTTTGGGGAGATAAACGTCAGCTTAAGTCTTGAGCAAAGACCTTGCTGATGATGGGGCTAGTGTCCTTATGTGGGGAAGAGACTGAGCCAGGGACCAGTGGTTCATATCTACAATCCCAGCAACTAAGGAGTCTGAGATCTGAAGACTGAGGTTCAAAGCCATCCTGAGCATGAAAGTCAGTGAGACTCTTGTCTCCAATTTATCACCAAAAAAAAAGCAGGAAGTAGAACTGTGGCTCAAGTGGTAGAGAGAGTACTAGCCTTGAGCAAAAATAAGCTAAACAACAGCACCCAGGTCCTGAATTCAGGCCCGGTATCAGTGCACATGTGTACACACAGAGGAGGAGACTGACATGCTCTCTTTCTCTTCCTGCCATGGGAGGACTCAGAAAGATGGAGGCTGTCTTCCAGACAGGACAAGAGCCCTCGCCAGGGAACCAGAAGAATCAGCACACGGAAAGCACGACCCGTGACCCGTGACAGGGAACAGAGAGCTGACTGAGAGCTTCTTTGCATCAAGTGAGATGTGTAATCCACACAGGAATTGCAACTTTTGATTTTGAAGTTTCTTGCAATTTGCTATTCTCTTTTAATCGCACTTGGTCATGTGTAATAAGGTAAGCTTACAAAACTTACTTTGGCAAACAGAACTTCCAAAGCTGAAACTATAGACACAGAATTATACTCCTACCCCCAAAAGGAGCTGCAAGTATGTATGGCTCAGTGGTACGATGCTTGCCTAGCACACACAAAGCCCTAGATTTGATCTCCAGTACTCCCTAGATAAACAACAAGATGCTCTTCAAGAAAGAGAGTATAGGGCTGGGAAGGTGGCTCAGTGGTAGAGCGCTTGCCTTGCATGCATGAGGCCCTGGGTTCGATTCCTCAGCACCACATAAGCAAGAAGAAAAAAGCCGGAAGTGGCGCTGTGGCTCAAGCGGTAGAGTGCTAGCCTTGAGCTGAAGAGCTGAGGGACAGTGCCCAGGCCCAGAGTTCAGGCC
>NW_012267320.1:4983203-5026388 GCF_000151885.1 Dipodomys ordii | reverse complement strand
CCCAGGCCCAGAGTTCAGGCCCCACGACCGGACCCCAAAAAAACAAAAAAAAAAAGAAAGAGACTATAATAAGGACTTCTGAGAAACAAAGAATGAGAACATTTACCACAAATAGAACCTTACTAAAAGAAAATTCTCTAAAGATGTAATTTAGAGGAAAAAATAGTTATGTAATCTTTTAAAAAAAAATCTAGTATACAAGCTAAAATGATGAAGCGTTGATCATGACTTACAAAACCTTGAAGAATGGGTGGGGCTGGGATAAAAGAGGGAGAGAATGACAGAAGGGGTGACACGGATGAAGATGCATCAAAACTGACATGCTGAATTGAAACCCCTTTGTACAACTAAAAGATAATTTTTTAAAGAAATTATAATAAAACCACTGGGGCTGTGAAGGTGGCTCAGTGGTAGAGCGCTTGCCTTGCATGCATGAGGCCCTGGGTTCGATTCCTTAGCACCACATACGCAAAAAGAAAAAAAGCTGGAAGTGGTGCTGTGGCTCAAGTGGTAGAGCGCTAGCCTTGAGCTGAAGAGCTGAGAGACAGCGCCCAGGCCCAGAGTTCAGGCCCAACAACCGGACTCCCAAAAAAATAAATAAATAAAATAAAACCACCATCTATCTCCCAGCCCCAAAAAGGCACGGTTGGGAGGGTTAAGAAAAAACACTCTTAAGATACATTCAAAACAGAGTTGAGGGCAATTATACTTAAAGTGCTGTATAATAACTTTATGATTTATGAGAACAGAAGACCAGTGGTAGTTTCTATTAGGATAAGAATATGGTTCAAATTTTAAGAGCTACTACTAAAAGAATGTAAGAATAGATTATGCAAGGGGAAAGAAAAATTTTAAGTGCAGTGCAGAACTGTTAAATAATAGGGGGGATGGGGAAAGAAAGAGCAATAGAGGGGGCTCATCAGACTAAAATTTAATATGTGCACATATGAAATACCAAGTTAAAACCCCTTTGTGCAAGTAATATGTACCAAAAAAAAAAAAAAACAAAAGGAAAGTAAAACAGCTTCTATCAACGGCTAGCTTTCCGTGCGGGAGAGGGGATGGGAAAGGTGAATGAGGATGAATAATCAGTGTACTTTATATAAATGTATGAAAATAGAGCAAAAGAAAAAACCCTGCTGAAGTTGTTTTCAGAAGTGGGGGAGAGAGGATGAAGGAGCGATGGAGAGGGTGCGTCTGACAGGGGTATATAAACAAGTATGGAAATGTCACAAGATGCTTGTGACATGTATGCTAATAAAAATGTTAGTTTAAAAAATGCAATCCAGAAGAGGGCAAGACAAGGAAGAAAAGAAATGAGCCTGGAGAAATAGAAGCCTAACACCATAAAGCAAACACAATAAATGGGCCTTCTAAATAAATGTTAGATAAACTTAATAAATTTCTTATTTCTATTTTTTCTTCTAGAAAAAAAGTTAAAGCCCCAGCCAAATGTTATGTGCAAGAAAAGATGCCAAGGATTAAGAATGGATGAAAGCATATGGAAAGAAGGTCTACAAATGATCAAACACAGTAAACTTAGGCAGAAACGGAAGACGTAACATCTGTAATTACTAAGCTTGATCTATGAATGTATTTCAAACCCTATTACCAAAGTTTATGAATATACGTTTTCCCAAGGATTGACAATTTATACAAAAGCCCTCCATTAAGGCACAATATTATGTCTTAATAGGAGAATCTATGTTCATAGAGGCCACACCAGTAGCTGTTCTTGGAACTAAGTTGTTTTGGCTTTTAAATAAAAGAGCAAATGGCCAATAACATCGAAGACAGTTGAAAGAAGAAAAACAAGATTGGAGTGCTTTCACTAATAGATAAGGCTACATTACATAACACAGGGCAGAGCAGGGTGACAGGACAGCCAGCCAGCAGCAGCCCCGCCCGTACAAGGAAACATGAATAGAGCAGATGCCAGCAGATGCACACTACAGATGAGGGGAAGGAATGGAACAGTTGATAAACGTTGCTACCACAGGGGATTACCCACATGGAAAAAACGTAACAGGGTCTCAACACCCACCCAGTCATGAAAACCAGCTCTGGGTAGGCATAAACCAGAGTACAGACAGCCCACAGAGTAATGCTACAGAAGAAAATAAGCCGGGCAAATCCAGTTGACAGTGAGGTACATTTCAAAACAGGAGAGAGGAAGTGATCAATGTCCGTGGTGATGGATTTGCTAGTTACCTCAATCTCATTATTATACAGTCTATCTATGTATGGAGACACCATATGGTACCCCAAGTATGCACAATTATTATGTGCTCAGTAAAAAATAAAACAAAAAATGAAGAAAATATTGCAAATGCAGTTGGTTGTTTTAGAGCAAAGAATGGGTTTCTTTTTATTTTCTTAGCATCTGTTAATTATTTAAGAGGGAATTCACTCTGGCCGTGCACACAGGCCCACAATGCATCTTGCCCGTCACCACCCCCCTCATCAGCCCTCCACCCTGAAAGAAGGATTTAAGCCAAGTATAATATACATCATGCAGCATTGAAAGTTACATTTTATGAACATTAAAACCTTTCTTTGTGAAAAGGGACCAGAAAGACCAAAAAAAAAAAAAAGCTGCGGACTAAGAAAAGTTATCTTTAATACATATAACGAAGGTTAATAAATAAAATATACTAATGACCCAATCATCAATAGCTGTGCGTAGCTCTCACTCTGAACCACAGGTTCTCTATGGCCCCTGTCATGGCACGCTGTCTGTGCTCTTGACTAAGGATAACTGCGAAGGAAGTGAGGAAGAAAAGAGGCGCAGCACGGCTGTGGCAGTCTGCAAGGGCTACAAGAAGGCAGGCGAGGGAGGGTGGCGGGAGTAGGTGGCAGGGGGTGGGTGATGGGGGGTGACAAGAAGGAATGTGACAGGAGGCGGGGAAGGGGGTGTCAGGGGATGGGTGAAAGGAGGGAGGGTGATGGGGTTGGTGGCAGGGGGTGGGTGGCAGGGGGGACAGTGATGGGGGGGGAGCAGAGGTCTCTCCTGCCTGTGGCCTGTGTCTGGCTTTGGGCTGGTTTGTGACTTGCTTCAACCAAAAGAAGTGACATCATGGTGCCATGTGGGCCACAGAAACAAGCGCACGAGGCAGTCCCGGAGTGGTCTGTCCCACAGCAGTAGGAAGCCTTGGGTGGCTGGGAGATTCAGTCCTCATAGAAAGCAGGAGAGGTAGGAATGGACAGTAGCCCACTCCAAGAAATCTGAGCCCTTAAGATGGTCAGAAAACAGATTCAAGTGGGAGGCCAGTGTCCTGGCCATCCAGGGGCTTCTCCAGACACCCTGAGCTTCTATGAAAACACTGCTGCCCCCGCCCCCAACACAGACACACGTTCACAGAGCTCTTCAAGGTTCTACTCCACCTTTTCTTATTACCAGACTTGGCTCTAACTACAGACACGGAAGGAATTCTTTATCTTGGGCATCCTTCCCCAACTCATGGGAAACAAGATGCTAACAGACCAGACCATACTTCTTAGGATCAGACAGAGCTGAAGAGAGGGATGAGGGGCAGTCAGAGCTGGACACCTTTCTGTCTGCATCCCAGCACCAAGCACACAGAAGACACCCAGAGGAGAGGAGGCACAGGAGAATGATAGAGATAAAGGAGGAACAGGAGGCTGGCAGTCTGACAGCACGAGGAAGCCCGGAGCAGGACTGAAGCTCCCATGGGATAGGATCTATTGGGCATCTCTAAAGCTGCTACCAACAGGATTCATTGTTGGTCACAGATGACATCATTCCTTTGCTTTAAATGACTTCCACATCATAATAATGTGTTTCCCGAGTTCTTTTTATTTCCCCTTGTGGTTGAAAACCTTTGTAACTCGTCTAGCCCACACACCATCTTGGGGATAAACATCAGTGAGATTCTAGGCGGCACCAGCATGTCAATGTAAGTTTACAGTGGGATTTGCTTTTCCATTCACTTGGACTGGACACCTTCACTTTGGTTTCATTCAAAGCCATGTGGGAGATTCATAAACAATGGGTGTTAAACAGATTCTCCAATTCTAGCATTTCCCAAGAAACAGATTTTATTTTTTTTAATCCAGAGGATGACTGGTTAAGAAAAGCAAGACTTCTAATAAAGACATGCTTGGGCACAGTGGTTCATGCCTATAATCCAGGCATTTAGGAGGCTGCAGCAGAAAATTTCAAAGTTCCAGGCCAGCCTGAAAACAGTAAAATCCTATCTCAAAAAGCAAAACAGAGCCAGGCGTTGGTGGCTCACGCCTGTAATCCTAGCTACTTAGGAAGCTGAGATCTGAGGATCATGGTACAAAGCCAGCCCAGGCAGGAAAGTCCCAGAGACTTTTTTTTTTCGGGGGAAGAGGGGGTCCGGTCATGGGACCTGAACTCTGGGCCTGGGCGCTGTCCCTCAGCTCTTCAGCTCAAGGCTAGCGCTCTACCACTTGAGCCACAGTGCCACTTCCGGCTTTTTTCTATTTGCTCATGTGGTGCTGAGGAATCAAACCCAGGGCCTCATGCATGCAAGGCAAGCGCTCTACCACTGAGCCACCTTCGCAGCCCATCCTGGAGACTCTTATCTCCAATTAACCACCAAAAAACCGAAAGTGGTGCTGTAGCTCAAGTGGTAGAGTGCCAGCCTTGAGCTGAAGAGCTAAGGGACAGCGCCCAGGCCCAGAGTTCAAGCCCCATGACCAGAAAAACAAAAAAAAACACAACAACAAACACCTGGGATTCAACTGTTAGGCTCTGACTTAACTTTGCTTTGCTTTTTAGTCACATTAGTATAATTATAAGAAGTCCATATAAACTCTTGTGTATATTTTCAGAATAAATAGTCACTACTCCAACAAAACTAAAATGCAAAGACAAAGGTATTGTAGAACAAAACTACCACTAAAATTAAAGAGAGCTAAGTACATTCTACAAGCCAGGAGTAGAGGAAAAACATGTAATCAGCAACCAGGAGTCTGAGATAGAGAATCACAATCACTCTGGCTGATCTTGAGCTATATAGTGAAACTCTGCCTCAAAAATAATACACACACTAACAAATAAATCTATGAAAAGAGGGAAAATAAGTCAGTCGTAGGGCTTGAGCTCTGGGTCTGGGCGCTGTCCCTCAGCTCTTCAGCTCAAGGCGAGCGCTCTACCACTTGAGCTACAGCGCCACTTCCAGTTTTCTAGTAGTTTATTGGAGATAGGAGTCTCACAGTCTTTCCTGCCTGGGCTGGCTTTGAACCACAATCCTCAGATCTCAGCCTCCTGAGTAGCTAGGATTACAGGCATGAGCCACCAGCACCTGGTGGGAAATAACAAATTTTGAAGACAAATAATTTCTTCTCAAATTTTACAGGATTTTGGTGCCTTCGGTCCCTACAGAGAAAAAAATTAAAATCCATAAAAATCCACACGTTTAAAAATCTAAAAATCCCCCAAACTTTTAAAATCCAGAAAAATCCAAATATTTAGGACTTAATAGATCCTGTGAGCTTATACATTAATGATATTTTAAAATATACAAATGGAAGCTCTTCGTCTACAAAATGGCTTTTTTTCCCCACACATTGGATTTGACAAACGTCAACAATCATATCTCTGGAAATGGAGACTAGGAATCTGATTCCAGCAGGGCCTACCCACAAAAGCAGCCCATGTGCTAAATGACAGAAAGAAAGACACACAGTTTAGGAGGCACACATGGCCCCGAGTTCTATCAACAAACAAACAAGAGACCATGTGCTCATGGTATCAGTGAGATGACAAGACTCAAAAACACTGGACCAGATTTGTTTGTAGGAAGATAAAGCCGGGCGGCTCCGCACAGCCCCTCCCAGCAGCCCGATTGTCTGCAGTCTTCAGAATCTGGGCACAGACAATCTCCATGGAACACCTGACCGAAATCATCTTCTAATCTCAGATGCAGTCAGGAGCACATGCTGGCCAGGCCAATCTAGCAGGGCTGACAATTTCTCCCCAAAAGATCAAGGTGCTTTGGACTCTCCTGGCAATCACAAGATGTTTCCTGTTAAATAAGTGCTGCTGAACAGACTTCCTGCAGCAGACTGGCTGCACACTCTGGCTTCCTCTGGGCTCATCAAAGGGCCTGATTTTTCAAGTCTGAGGTTGCTCCTAATTGTCTCTAACATGCCACGGACCTGCTGTTCACCACTGATGCTCAGCTCTCCTCAGCTCAATTGCGGGAATAACTCATTTTTTAAATGACTAAAGAAGCTACTTCAGTTCCCTGAGCCCTGGCACCATGGCTGTAATACTGAGATAAAGCAAGGCACCTGATTTGTTCCGTTTGGTCAACTGGAATTCCATAGAAGATACATGAGTGTGGTATTCAGCACAAAAATAAAATAAATGCCGATCCCAGCGGCAGAACTGAGAAAAGAGAGGCAAACAGAACGGAGGTTTGAAACCTAGGGACATATACCTCAGGATCTGCGATTCTTGCAATTTGGGTAAAGTTTTGTTTGTTTTTGCCTAGGAAGCTAGCTCAGTGGCAGATTGCTTGCCTAGATGTACAAGATGCAGGCGCCGGTGCTTCATACCCATAATCCTAGATACACAGGAGGCTGAGATCTGAGGATTGCAGTTCAGAGTCAGCCAGACAGGAGAGAGACTCTTATCTCCAATTAACTACCAAAAACAAAGACAATAGTGCAGCTGTGGCTCAAGTGGTAGAGCACTAGCCTTAAGCACAAAAGCTCAGGGTCAGTGCCTGGGCCCTGAATGCAAGTCCCAGGACGAGTATGTGCGTGTGTGTGCACACGCAAGTGCACACATACACACACAAAGACACCGAGTTCAATCATTAGCACTATAAAAATAAAAAAACAAAACCCATCAAGGATGTCACGAGACTGGAGATGGCTCAGAGGTAGAACACGTGCTGATTATGTGGTCAGGGTTATGGGTTGATCTCCAGCAGCCTCCTCCAAAAGTTGAATTTTTATATAATCACTGAAGGAATTATCTGTGTTTTAATGGTAAATTGTATGATCTACACCTTACGACACAACAATTTTAGGTATTTTGAGAGGTAGGCGACATTCAGAATACACATTAATTTTTTCTTCCCTTGTTACAAAAAAAAAGGTCCCGGGGCTGGGAAGGTGGCTCAGTGGTAGAGCGCTTGCCTTGCATGCTCAAGGCCCTGGGTTCGATTCCTCAGCACCATAAGCAAAAAAAAAAAAAAAGCCAGAAGTGGCGCTGTGGCTCAAGTGGTAGAGCGCTAGCCTTGAGCTGAAGAGCTGAGGGACAGCGCCCAGGCCAGAGTTCAGGCCCCACGACCGGACTCAAAAAAAAAAAAAAAAAAAAAAAAAAAAGGTCCCACAAAAAGGGTAGAGGTGTTAGAATTGTCCCAATAAATGCTTTAGGAAAGTTTCTTGAAAAGTGTTTAGACCTCCACTTATTTCATGTATCAATGTTCACTGACTGGTTTCTTAACTGGATGGTACATGTATACCATGTTCTAGGCCAGTGGTTCTGAACCTGAAATTTGCCTCTGGGGGCAAAGCTGACAATGCCCAAGCATATTTTCGATTGGCCCAACTTAGAAGAGGTATTAATGTCTTGTACTGACTTGTAGAAAAGCTGCTAAAGACCAACACACACGACAGCCCTCACCTGGAAAACAATTATCTGGCTCCAAATTTGAATAGTGCTATTCACATCAGTATTCAAATTAAATCAGAACATGAGACTGAGGCTTTATGGAATCCTCACACAAACCACATGGACAGCAGTCAACAACTTCCCACGCCAGCCTTCCCTGCACTACAGGGTTCCTTCCAGAAGAGCAGCCACCAAAGGAACTGTCTTTTTGACTGGCCGGTACTTAAACAAGTGCTGAAAAAAAAAAGAGCCTGGCACTGGTGGCTCATGCCTGTAAGCCCAGCTATTCAGGAGGTTGAGATCTAAGGATTGTGGTTCAAAGCCAGCCTGAGCAGTAAAGTCTGTGAGACTCTTATTTCCAATAAACCAGCAGAAAACCTGAAGTGGCGCTGTGGCTCAAGTGGTTGAGCTGTAGCCTTGAGCTGAAGAGCTCAGGGACAGCGTCCAGGCCCAGACCACAAGCCCCATAACCAACAGAATAAAAAGAAAAAAAGATGAAAGGACATCCCAATTTCAACCAGAACTAATGGGTAGCCAATGGCCAAGAGCGGGAAGCTGGGTTTTGAACAAGGCACGAAGGAGGCATTGGCTTTGGGATTTGAACTCAGGGCTTGAGTGCTGTCCCTTAGCATTTTTGCTCAAGGCTGGCACTTGATACCTGAGCCACAGCTCCACTTCCACTTCTAGTGGTTAAATGGTGATCAGAGTCTCAGACTGGCTTTGAACCAGGATCCTTGGATGTCAGCCTCCCAAGTAGTTGGGATCATAGGTGTAAACCACAGGCTCAGACCCTGGGCCTTGTACGGCAGCATGGTAAGCTGCGCACGTGCTTCCTCTCACACTGGGGATCACAGGAGGATGCACTCCATGGCCTCCTAACAGACAGGTTACAAATCTCCGTGAAGATCCTGAGTGTTGCCAACAATCCATGGGAGGTTTGCACGTCCACCATCCAGTCCAACAGTCCTGGTCCACTAGGTCAGAAAGAAGCTATTCTATAGCCAGGAAGGAAGAGCTGGTGGCCTGAGGAAGTGGGTCTCAGAAGCAACCGCCATAACAAATACACACCAGCACCAAGTGAGTCACGAGCTTTGAAGAGGCCCAGGGAACTCAGCAGCCACGACTGCAGAGTTCCTTCTTCCTCACTTGGAAAGGAAAACATAGCCAAGTGTACTTTACACACTTCACGTTCAGACAAGTCATGGGTTGCAGATGTAAGTGGAGAAGGTGAGAGAAGAGCACAAAAGAGCGGCCATTGATTGCTTACGGCCAGACAATGCTCACACTCCCGCATAAATGACTAGCTCTGGACACAAAGCGTTTGCTGAGCACTTGCTAGGTATTATTCTCAACACTCACATGTTCTTACCACTGTCTAGAGATGGCAGCGATCCACAGTGTAAATGAGTATACAGGGGACAGGGCATCACCTGTTCAGGGCCATGAAGCTAACACTGAAATGAACTCAGTTTCCAGGAACCTGATTCCAGGGCCTATGTTTTGCCACCCAGCCTTGATGCTTCCTTCTACTTAGAAGAAACAGACCTCTATATAAGAAAGAGGTCCAAAGCTGGGTGCTGGTGGCTCATATCTGTAATCCTTCTTAGGATGCTGAGATCTGAGGATTGTGGTTCAAAGCCAGCCAGGGCAGTAAAGCCTGTGAGACTCTTTTCTTTTCTCCAATTAACTACCAAAGAAGGAAGAAAGAAAGGAAAGAGAAAGAATGAATGAAAGAAAGACAGAGAGTGTATAAGTGAAAGCAAGAATGAAAGAAAGAAAGAGAGAGAGTGTATAAGTGAAAGCAAGAATGAAAGAAAGAAAGAGAGAGAGTGTATAAGTGAAAGCAAGAATGAAAGAAAGAAAGAGAGAGAGTGTATAAGTGAAAGCAAGCCAGCCAGCCAGCCAGAGTGGAGCTGTGGCAAGTGGCAGAGCTAGCCTTGAGCACAAAAGCTCAGGGACAGCACCCAAGCCCAGAGTTCAAGCTCCAGGACCAGCATAACAACAACAAAAGGAAGGAAGGGAGGGAGGGAAGGAGGGAGGGAGGGAGGGAGGGAGGGAGGGAAATTCCAGAAAGAATCCAAGCTGGAAAGAAATCACGCGTGGGCCAGGGCTCTGGGAGGAGCTGCAGTCTGCACGCTTGGCTTCCACATTCGCTGCAGAACAGCAGCGAGTGCACAGGGGTCCCTCGGGATCCTAGGCCACTCAGGAGCACGCTCTCTGTCCAGGCTGTCAGTGAATGCCTGGGGAGGAAAGCTGGCAATGTCCAAGGTGATTCCCACTTCCACCCTCAAATCTGCCACGCCACGGAAGTCCCTTATTCTGAGTTACGGGGAAGCAGGGCGGCCTGCCTGGGGCTGTGTGTCTTGCGGTGTTGTCTATGGCTGCAGCAGATGTCTAGGGAGTCTGTTAACCTCTGCCTCATTAAGGAACAATCGTGCGAGTTATTTTATCCCGTTTCCTTGCTTCTCCTTTTATCTTTCACTGTGAAACCGGAAGAAGAAGCAGAAGCAACAGTGAACCGGCAGCAGGGGCCGGGGGTTCAAGGTATGACCATTTAACTGGGGGGGGGCGGGGGAGACAAAGGAAGGACTAAATTGCCTAAAGATGGCTCCAAAAGTGCAGTTTTGATCTTATGTAAAGAGGAAGGTTAGTCCATTTAGCACACTGCCTCTAAAGCTGGCTGTTGAACAGGAATCAGCACCATCTACAGAAGGCAAAGAGGCTTCTGTGGTTACCGAATATGCGCCGCTGTTTCCAGATCAGACATACATGTATACAAATGTGCTTTTTTAATTAAAGATTCAAACACATGCACATATACAAGATTTGTGTGTGTATGTGTGCATGTATGTATGTGTGCACTAGCACACATCCCAATACTGGGATTCAAACTCGGGCCTGAGCACCATCTCCTAACTTTTTCACTCAAGCCTGGCCCAGTATCTCTTGAGCCACAGCTCCATTTCTAGCTTTTTGGCAGTTACTAGGAGATAGGAGTCTCACGAACTTTGTGAACCATGATCCTCAGATCTCAGCTCCCCAAGTAGTTAGGATTATACACATGAGCCACCAGTGCTCAGCACAAGGGTTACAAATAAACAAATAAATACTGAATCACTAACAGTGAGTACATTTAAGGAAACAAATTGTGGATTGAGACAGCACTTGCCTAGTAAGTGAATAGTCCTGATTTCAAACCACAGTACCATAGAAACAGCAAGCCATTTTAGTTTGTTTGGTTTTGCAGACCCTAAGTCCTAGCACAATTATTCAGTCCTGCCACAATGATAGGAAAAGGAGCTAGAGATGAGATGTAAGTAAGTGGATATGGTTGTGTTACAAGAAAACTTTATTTACAGAACAAGCCAGTGGGTTTTGGTCTATACATTGTACTTGTTAATCCCTGCTCTACATGTGTAACTCATAGGAAGGGCTCTGACAGGAAAGGAAATCCAAACTCAGCTGAATATACACTGTGACTTATACTACACATATACCTGTGTTTATAAAATTGTTTAGGTAATCCTTTAAATAATCTTATCTAATCCATGTCTCAGTCATACTATTAAAAAAAAAAAACTAGCTGCGAGCGGAGTTTATGGGGTCAAGTGCCCTCTTGTGGTCATATGAAAGAAAAGCATCGTGGTCTCCATTCTCTTATTGGAGGTATACAATTCACTTTTTAAGAATGTAACAGGATGTGTGGGGAGATGAGGGGTCACTGAGGGTGGCTGGAGGTGTGGCTCAAGTGGCAGAGTAGTTGCCTAGCAAATGCAATTCCTGAGTTCCTGTCTGTCTGTCTGTCTGTCTGTCTCTCTGTCTGTCTGCCTCTTTCAGATTGGGGAGTAACAATAACAAGGAGCTATCCATTTTCTCATGATTCAGTTCCTCAGACCCTTCCAAAGGAGCCACTGAACAAATAAAAGAGGGAGCACAGGGCTTCTTGGTCAGCCAGGCAGGCTTCAGAAGGTGATTTGAAAAACAATAATCACAGGAAAATTCCCAGTATCTACTACTCAAGACGTTGAAACTTAAAAAAGGGAAAACCCCAGTTTTGAACAAAGAAAGATAATTCCAAGATATAACTTACCAAATCAACACAGACCCAGAACCAGGTCATAGAACAAGTGACAATCATCTACAGTGGTTTTCCCCCTTCAAGAACTTACTCACTGAACAGTTCGTTCTAGCAAACAATGTAGAAAGAGCCAGAGAAACAAAGATAAAGAACATAACCTGAAGGCCACAGTGTAGTACACTCCTGTAATCCAAAGGCAAAGGCTACAGGATCACAAGTTCCAGGCCAGTCCCACACAAAGTTAGGAGGAACTTGTTTAAAAACAAAAGGGCTAAGGGCATGGCTCAGGTAATGGAACCATGGCCCAACAAGAATTACAAATCCCTAGCATAGTTAAAAATATACAAGCATTAAAAAGTAACACAGTCCTGGCAAACAAGCCAAGGAGAAAGAGATACAAGCAAGTATGAAGAGGGTCACGTGGTCAGAACCCAAGAGAAGGAAACAACTCTGTGAGGAAGACTTCCAAAGCAGGAAGATTCCAAGCTTCTCCTGTTAAAATGAGATCGCTGGAGGAAGCGGGAGAGGGGGAAGAGCATCAACTCAAGACTTCAGGCTAGACCCAACACAACGCCTGTACTCCAGGCATCTCGGCTCTCACAGGATGAGAAGCTGGCCTCGGTGGTCAGGGGCACAGTCACTGGGAAGGGCCGGCTCGAGGCTCAGCACCTTCTGTGAATGCCAGCACGACGTCTCCATATCTCTAGCCATGACCAAGAGCTGGAGCCTCTAACATGTGCTCGTCTCCAAATGAGGAAGAGTGGAGCGTTACAAAGCCAAGTAGGTCTGCAGCAAAGCAGCTGTTCTACTGCAGAGCATGTCCCCCGTCCCTCTGATGTTTCAACAGGAAGTGCGGGGTCTACCATCACCCCACCTCTCCCTCCCAACAGATGGCAAGTCGTGTGAGATGTGGGAGCCACACGACGCGCACGTTCTGGGCCCTGGCTGAATGAGCAGAGCCATTCCCTGGGGCTGGCAGCCAGCTCTGTGCAGAGCCATACCTGGGTTGCTGGCGAGGAAGGCCAGGGGACTGTCGCCGAGGTCCGCAGGGCCGTCCACTCGGTGGGGCGGGCTCTCCAGCAGCTCCGCTCCTCCCTCCAGCTCAGGGTAGGTCCTCACCAGGAGACCCAAGGAAGGCTGCAAGAGGAAATCCTTGAGCGTGGAGGAGTTCAGGGTGCCGGCAGCACGATTGTTGATCTCAAGAATCTCATCCCCCGCCTTCAGGCCTGTCGGTGAAAGATGGAAAAAGTGTTCATTCACACACAGATCAGCACAACAGCTTCAAAGTTCTGCCAGAAACGGCATTTCCAAGCCTCCTACGAAGGCCCCAGGCCCCAGGTGCTGCTGGGAGCAGTCTACAAGGTTCAAAGGTAATGACAAGGTGATCCCATGGCCTGGCTTCAAAAGGCTGGAGGAGGCGCCCTTACAGCAGGCTTATTCTGACCCCCGAATGTCCCCAACAACAGCTCACTCCTTCGATCTTTGTCCTGGGAGCATCTGCTGATTTCTCCTCACAAATGCTAATTCTAGCTTTCTCCCTACAATGTTGTGCTCTGATTGTTACAAAGTCTGTTTTATACACACTCGTGTCTATTGATCATTTCTCTGACAACATAATGCTGTTAAGATCTCCCTGGCTACAGATATACAAGTGAGGCTATGTATAGCTATGCTCATTCAGAACAATTTATAAATCAAATGTAATCATTTCAGCCTCCCTCTCTTCTCACCATTTAGGGTAAATAGCTTACTCTTCATTTTGCTAGGATCCTCAAGGGGTCTGCTACTTTTGTAAAGCATGCTGGGAAAGGGACTGAATGAAGTTTGGGATCCTCTAAGGAACAATCCCAAAGAACATGAAGTCTGGATTCACTCTATGGAAGGGGAATTAAAAGAATATTCTAGAAGGCTGAACAAGGGAGCTAAGTAGATCCTGGAAGAAAACTAACAATCCTTCAACTAAGACAGGAGGAAGAGTACAGTTTCTTTCACTCCCCCCCCCCCATTTATGGGATTTGAACTCAGGACCTAGGTGCTATCCCTGAGCCTCTCTGGACTCAAAGGCTAGCACCCTACCACTTGAGCCACAGCACTACTTCCGGGTTTTGAGTGGTCCATTGGAGATAAGAGCCTTCTGGGGACTTTTCTGCCCTGGATGGCTGGCTTTGAACTATGATCCTTGGATCTCTCTTTCTCTCTCTCTCTCTCTGTCTCACATACACACACACACACACACACACACACACACACACACACACACACAGCACAAATACAACTGAAATTCATTTTTTAAATAAATATAAAATATACCAAGGAACTTTACAAGTGAGAAAGGAATGAAAGGGAAATATAACTATTTTTCTTCACATGGAGGGCAAAGTTCTATGAGGCAAAGAAAATGGTGGCATTACAACATTTGACTTAAAAAATGCAAAAAACTTTCCATGTGGAAGGCAGGAGTTTGGATGGGTTTTTTGTTTATTTTGGGTCTTAAAGCAACATATACAACTAGCTATTAAAAGGACTAAAAAAAATTTTTTTTAACTTAGAAACAAAACTCAATGAGGTTTGTCAAAGAGAAGCTGCAGGGATCATGTGACTGGCATGTGGGCATTTTTTAAGGTTGAGTTCACATCCCAGAACCTGTGAGCATGACTTCCTAAGGAAGGAGGATTATTGCAGTCAGCTGTAATTAAGTTAAAAAACTTGGGGCTGGGAAGGTGGCTCAGTGCAGAGTGCTTGCCTTGCATGCATGAGGCCTGGGTTTGATTCCTCAGCACTAGATAAGCAGAAAAAGTCGGAAGTGGTGCTGTGGCTCAAGTGGTAGAGCGCTAGCCTTGAGCTGAAGAACTGAGGGACAGTGCCCAGGCCCAGAGTTCAGGTCCCATGATCGACCCAACAAAGAAAAAGAAAGAAACTTGTGAAAAGGTCATTCTGGATTACCTGATGAGCTCTGTGCCCGCTGACAAGTGTCTGTGTAAGCACATTCAGAAGACACAGCCACAAAGATCAAGGCAATGCAAAGAGGGACACCGAGATGAAGTGATGCAGACATGAACCAAGGAATGTCTGCAGCCATTAGAACTGGGGAGAGGCAAGTGAAGGTTTGCCACACCCACCCTGGGCTTTGAAGGGAGCCTGTCTGTGCATAAATCTTAATTTCTGTTCTTTGCAGAAGTGTGAGAAAATAACTGTTGTTTTCAGCTACCCAGTTTCTGTACTTGGTCATAGCAACCTAGCACAAAACACTACAGGGTGCTTTCTGACTCAGTTATTCTCAATCTGGCTGAGTAAGAGCCAGAGAGCCAAGAGCTGTGAGCAATAAAATGCCTCAGGGGGAAAAGGGGGAGTCTTTGTTCCAGCTCCAGGGGGTAATCGCTCCATGACTGTGGTCATGTCATTGAATCTCTCCCAGCCTCAGTTTCCTCATAGGCTAGATGAAATGAAGTAGTCTACATCCAATTCCACTGAAGAGTTCCAGCAGACAGGAATCTGGTGCTCTTTGGCCAAAGGTGAGTGTTTTATTAACCAAATGAAGTCATATTCTGCTCGGAAACCATCCATGCTGTCTAGTGTGACAAAACACATGGACTCCATGGAAGGCAGCCATCAGGAGGAGACTTACAAAACAAGCAACTCTAGGATGAGCCAAAACAATAGGTTCAAGTTGAATAAAGCCTAAAATAAATCACTAGGTACAAAGTGTCAATTCTCCCAGTGTGGCCAACACGAAACCCAATAAAGAGATGCCTATGGTGGAAGGAAAGAGGAGGAAGTAAAGTTAAACTCAAGGCCTGGGGTTCACAACTGGAATCCGAGCTATTCGGAAGGCTGAGCTCTGAAGATCATGGTTCAAAGCCAGCCCAGGCAGATAAATCCCTGAGTCTCTGATCCCCAAACAACCAGCAAAAAGCTGGAATGGAGATATGGCTAAAGTAGTAGAGCACTAGCCAGAAAAAAAAAGAGTATTGAACTGCGTGCATGCGTGCGTGCGTGAGTGTGTGTGTGTGTGTGTGTGTGTGTGTCTGTTTGTCTGTCTGTCTGTCTGTCTGCATGTCCTAGCCAAAAGGCCTATGTAACTTATAAACAAAGCAAACAAAATAAGCCTTAAGTTCAATTGACATAAACAGCACACTGAGCTTCAGTTAGGCTGAACTGCACTGGACTTTCCCTGGCTGCACATTCTAAGGTCATTTTCACAGGAGCACTGACACCTGGGTGATGTCAGGGCCACAGTATACACTCCAATAAACAGGTAGAGGAAAGGGCTGATCTGGAAAGGGAAAGATTTAGCAGTTGTAACAGGATAGCTTTCAAAGACTGCCTCAAAAGGAGAATCAAGCTAAGAGCAGGAGAAGAAAGCTGAAGGAGGGCGATACTTAATCATCACCTATGACACAGAAAAAGGACTCTGGTCCACAGCGAGCCCTCAGGGAGGGAAGGCTCGTCTTCAGTTAGATGCTGCATCTAACATTATATACTCAAAGGATCTTTCTTGACACTCCCTCTCACATGAAGAGGGCTGAGCCTGTGGCCCCAGAAGACAGGACATACATTAGATTATTCCTGCATCTGCACAGACCCTGCTCCACTGGGTGAACTGATGGGCGACCACCATGTTTTCACGTTGCACCAGGGCTCTCGAATTCAAAGAAGTAAAACAGGATGTGCGCCGTGGATTCCCCACCCCCAAGGCCACGTCAACAGCACACTAGGCACCCTTGTGGCTGATAAAGATCGGCCTCAGGGGTTGAAGGATGCACAAACCCTGCCACCTCTGTTCTTGGCTGAGCCTCAGCTTACTCTCTGTGTTTGGCCTCTGGACTGCCCAGGGCCAAGAAAATACTGAAGGGGGGAAAAAGGAAAGAAAAATCCTTCCCATGACAGTTAGCAGATCAAGAATTCTGACTTTTATTTCCTACTTGTCACGTCTGCTGCCATTTCTGGGCACAGCTGGTCTGTGGGTTTTGTTTTTCCCATGTTTATAGTGCAGGGAGCTTGCAAGATGCAAACCACCCAGAGCTATGCTGGAATCAGCCCATGGAGGAAGGTCGACAAGATGGATAATGACTCCATTCAGCAGTCCTTTCCTAGAGGAGAGTGGTAACCAACTATGCCTAAGCTTAGTGGCTATTTAAAGACACATAAGATCATGCAGAAAGACCCATGTGACCACCAGACAAAAACAGTAGTGGTAACACAGACAAGCCATGGGCCGGCCAGAGGCCACCAGAACTAGGAGGAGGTAGGGACGACCACTCAATCTGAGAGGCTCCGAAGGAACTAGCCCTCTGATACCTTGATCTGAGACTTCCAGAACTGAAAGAAGAGAGGACGACACTTCTACATCTATGTTCACTACTCCACTGTTCACAACAGCCAAGCTATGGAAACAGCTCAGCTGCCCTACAATAGATAAGTGGGTCAAGAAAATGTGGCACCTATACACAATGGAATTTTACTCATTCATTAGAAAGAATATTATTTGCAGGACAATGGATGGAACTAGAAGAAATCACGTTTTAGTGAAGTAAATCAGGCTTAGAGAAACAAACAGCACATGTTTTCTCTCATATGTGGAAGCTAGATTTAAAATACAACTATGCATGATAACATATGCAGGCCTCTGAGCATTTACACAAACTGACTAAAGGAGGGTAGATTAGGTGGGGTGGGGAGGATGCAAAAGCATAATTCTTTTGAATAACTGTCTATCAAAACCAGTACCAGTACCAGAAAATGAAAACATGTCTGGGGGGCTGGGTAAAGGGAGAGCACAGAAATGAAGGAAGGAAGGGTAAGTAAATGCAGTCATGATATTCAATTCATATTATGTACAAAGTGAACTATGTAACTTGAGGGTCAGGACAAAACGGGGGAAATGGAAGAGAACAAAAGGAGGGGTAACACTGATCAAGAGAGCAAGAAGCACTGGACTCACAACTCTACTTATGGAATTGTAACCCCTTTGTACAACTATTTAATAATAATAATAATAAAACAAGATGCTCTTAAGAGTACAGCAAAAATGGAGAATTGGGATTCGAGAGTAGCTCAAATGCACTGAGAGTCAGAAGGAAACAGGCAGGATATAACAGGAGTTCTTTAAAGTAGGGGCAGGGCCAGGCACTGGTGGCTCATGTCTGTAATCCTAGCTGCTCAGGAAGCTGAGATCTGAGGATTGTGGTTCAAAGCCAGCCTAGGCAGAAAAGTCCATGAGACTCTCATCTCCAATAAATCACTCAGAAAAAGTCAGAAGTGGCTCTCTGGCTCAAATGGTAGAACACAAAAAGGCTCAGAGACAGTGCCCAGGACCTGAGTTCAAGCTGCAGGACCAGCAAAAACAACCAGAGAGGGGGGCGGGGAGGAGAGGCAGTGGCAGAAAGGCTGATCTAGATTCCCCAAGTTCTCAACTTCTGCAAAGACTGTCTAAGACTAGAAGCAACCGACATCAGCTTCAAGGAGCATTGCCACTTCAACCAATGGCTTTCCACCAATGCGGACCAAGGCCCAGAAAGGTTTCTCCACATGGTATTTCTCACACCCGTGAGTGAGTAAGAGTAAAATCCATATTCCTTGAAAACGTCGTTGAGGAGAAAATGTCCAAGTACTCTTTTTATAGCCTTTCTCATCCACCAAGGAGAGAAACCCCAAGGGAAGACAGAGAAAAGGCATCCATAGACTTACCTTTCTTGGAAGCTAAGCCAGTGTCCTTCACGCTGTTCACGTATAGCCTCCGAACCCCATCCTCCTCCACCGAGGACAGCAAAAAGCCTACAGAACACAGAGACAGCATTGCAGAAATCATATGTGCTATCCGTGCCGCCAACAACAGACAGTGTGTGCTGGAATCAGACATGTTTCACGTTTGGGGGTTCTATTTGGGGATGAATGTTTTCCTTTTCTTGTTCCTATGTTTATAAAGCAAGCTCACTCTACAGAAGTTACTATTTGTAAAAATAAACATCAGTATGTACATGAGTGCCACCTACTAATCAATGCAGGTGGAAGGAAGTGAGCTAACAGCACCTTGGTTCTGGGCAAGTATCCTTCCTTAGCCTTTCCCCCTCATCTCCACTGTGCAGAACAGGACTGGCTGTGTCATTACGATCTGTTATGCTTTTCTCACCAGGTCAATGTCTTGGCAGACTCGGCCACTGTCACTGGATGTGCTTTGTGTTCATCCCTGTGCTACTGTGAGATGCTGCTTCCTTTAGTAACAATGCACAAAAAAGGAGTTAAATGGTAACTTAGTTTACAAGTCCATTTGAAAGTGGCACTGATTGATTCCATATGCTATTAATGACCTAAGATTATGAGCTAATTTATTTTGGGTTTAGCTACTCCTTCAGAAAGGAAAGCAATCAGGCACTGGTGGCCCATACCTATAATCCTAGCTACTCAGGAGGCTGAGATCTGAGGAACAAGGTTTGAAGCCAGCCATGGCAAGAAAGTCAATGCAACTTATCTCTAATTAAACAAAAAGCTGGAAGTGGAGCTGTGGCTCAAATGGTAGAGTGTTAGTCTTGAGCACAAAAAGCTCAGGGACAGTGTGCAGGCCCTGAGTTTAAGCCCCAAGACTAGTACAAAGAGTGGGGGGAGGTGAAGAGGGGGAGAGGGAAAGGGAGAGAGAGAAAAAAAGGGGAGGGGAAGGAGAGAAGGAAAGAGGTAGAGCAACGCCCAGGCATTCAAAGTGGTGTGAGGATCTCAGGTGTTCCAGGTCCCGTGTGTGCATAGCTTTCTGGGAAAGTCTTTCCTATTCAATCTGTCCAGACCAATACCTTCTTTTCCAGAAGGGAAGTTCCATGGTAGCTACTTCTAAAAGGGTCATGGGTATGAACACAATTGTAAAAAATCTGCAGTATTTTCAGCTCTGGGAGCAAAAGAGCCGCATGTTATAGATGCCTGTATAACACAACACAAAACAGAGACAAGCAAACAACAAAACAAGAATTCATTCCAAGGCTAGGGAGCCATGGAAAGGTACCCTTAGTGTGTGTTTAGTTCGCAGGACCAGAAATGTGTAACCTCCCAAAGGCATAGCTGCAGTTCGCTGCCACTGCCGCCCCCGCGCCACAGCCCCTCCCAAACACCACCCACAAAGCACCAGCCACTGCCCTGAGGACTTTCCACAGGCTCCATCTTATTCTTCTTGAAAAATTCCATTCTCACAGAAACTTAAGAACTTTCAGATTCAGTTTCAAGACACCTACAGACATATCTTTCTACGTGAACCATTTGAGTCAATCAGCCTCAACTTAGCTCTATTTCTTTGCATTTCAAAGTGAATGGGTATGTCATGATTAAAAAAAAAGCGGATAGGATTCATTTTATAATATTCTGATGGGTACTCTTTAAAAAATTAGCATCCAAAAGGGGTAGGCCAAGAAACCAGCTTGTTTAACTAGAAGAGAACAGAGATCAGGTTGACGATAGCCTATGGCAAGGAAGCTAAAGTCAAGGGGCATGGCTCAGGTGCGTGTGCACTCTGTTCCTTCTTCTCTTGGTAGTAATGAAATGATGAAGTTCATGTCCAGGAGTGAGGGAGGGCCTCCAGTCAGTCTGACGACTGAGTGACTATGAAATCTGTACCTCGGGACAGATACGAGCCTGGAAAATTTCTGTGACTGGAAAGACGGCAGAAGAAAGGATAACGGTTGTAATTCCTTTCTAAGGATCACTTAAGGAAGCCAGAGCCTCCAAATGTAACCAGCAGCCAGGGGTCAGGCCAACAAGAACTCCATTCTATGTTTCAGAGAGACAACTCGCCTACATTTCACTGTGTGGAAGGCACACTGCCGTGGGGTCTAAATAACCATTCCTACTTTATCAGACATCAAAAGAAAATTGTATTTCCCACAGCTGGTTTATTTTGAGGTAAAGAACTAATTGGCTAATCATCAAAGTCACACTCAGACTCTTTTAAATAGGATAGCAATGCTCTAATTCCAACAAACTAGCTCTAACCTAGACTGTGAAACAGGAGGCAGAAGATAACTCCACATACACCTAATGACTCCACAAAGGAAGCTGTCAGCTGTGAAAGCAGGAAGTAGGAACTAAAAGAATGACCTAGAGAAGGAAGGAAGAGACTGATACTATATGTAGGGCGGTGGGGGGAAATAAGAAAACAAACTGATGATGAGCAGAAAAATCCCTCCCCCTGAAACGGGTGGACAAAGAAAACTCTCAGCATGATAAACAACAGAGAAATATTCCAGTCTTGGTCCAGTATGCATGCAGACAGCAGGGCAGTCATCCACAGGGAGGACACAAGGCTAACAGGGCTGAGAAATACCCAGAGAAAGAGGAACGCTGACAGGAGACATGGTGTATACTTCCACTTACAGAGCAGCCTGAGGATCGTGCTTCACCTAACATCACGTCACCACTCAAGCTTATTTCTACAGTTAAGTTTGAGAGACACCTAATGGCTGCCGTGGAGAGAGGTAATAGAGACAGAAATGACTAAGTGTTAACTGTTTACAGCTGTTCAGTTATTTAAGAAGTTAGATCCTCCCTAACATGTTCCAACATAGAAAAGCTAAATTTGGGTCATACTCTGTGTATGTATGTATGTGTGTACGTGAGCTGCTGTTGTCATAGTTTTTACATATACTAAAGCCACACTTGGGAAAATATTAGCGTTGGAAGTTCTAATGGGGGCTGAATTTAGATTCCCATCAGAATCTCAAGATTGGAAATCTCTAGCCTTCTCAATCACCAAGCTACTCAGGAGGCTGAGATCTAAGGATAGAGTGGGAAGCTAGCCTAGCTAGACAAAAAAATCTGAGAGATTCCTATCTCCAGTGAACCTGCAAAAAGACATAAACAGAAGCGTGGCCCAAGAGGCAGAGTATCAGTTGTGAGCCAATCAAAAAGAGCCGATCAAGAGTATGAGGTCCTGAGTTCAAGCCCCAGTACCAACACACATGGAAAAAAAGAAAGAAACTCCAGTGCCTTCCAGTTTCACTTCCTGTGTTTGTGATTACCTGTGGTAAACTTTTATTCGAATATATGATTATAATGGTCTTCTGCTGACAATCGCTTGGGGTGCCTAACTTACAAAATAAACTTTATCATTAGTATGTTTGTGCAGGAATGACCAGTGTTGAGAGCTTGACACTAGCCACTATTTCAGACAGCCAGGGGGATTTAATAATCCCAAACCTGAAGATAACGGCAGCTACAACATAGCGGTGTATGCCCCGTCCCATATCACTCAATCTCAGAATAAATGAATTTAAAGAGCTCTGAAACTCAGCCTGCTCTTGATCCTTGCTATTTTACCTTTACCTGACAGAAATTAAGCAAACTAAAGAGATAAAGAGCAATCTCATGGAACAAGTGACTTTGGAGGATGGAATATTTATTTACACTCCCTGCCGCTAATTATGGCTTTAATGCAGAGGTCACACTTCTACATTAGCCTTTTCACACACAGATGTGACTCTCTGCTGCGGGGGAAAACTGTCCTTGGGGCTTTTTGATGTCTTTCGTTCTAAGGTCAAGCTGTAAACAGCACGAAGGTACAATGCAAGCAGTCAGAGCTTCAAAATTAGGTTCTCTTCTAATGAAGAGGCTAAGAGCCTTGATGAAGCTCTCTGAAATGAGCATTCTCTGTTTGCAGGAAAAGATGGAGGGGAATATACTAGTCTGTAAAAAGGTGGAAGATTTTCACATGCCAAAAGTCTTTAGAATCAAGATGACCTATGCCATATACAGAGGGTCTTCGATCATTCTACCAAGAACTTTGATCTCCTCCCAGTACACAGCAGGATCTCACATACTCAGTAGGGCCACAAGATTTGCCTTGGTCTATGACTGACTGGAAGTAAAGCAATTCCCACTTTACCATCTCTCTCTGTCCCCCAGGCAAAGCAACAGTTGATGTCTCCAGTGACAACTGTTCTGGCTGAGTGCTGAAGCACTCACAAAGGATGCACAGTGAATGGGAGACAGCAATCTCAGCTCTGAGCCAATCAGCAGGCTTTAGTGACTGTTCATAACTTTGCTCATTTCTTCTCCAGACTGAGAGGGACAGTATGGATTTCCCTGTTGATTTCACTCAGGTCCCAACTCTTGTTTGTTACTGGTTAAGTCACGCAGTGTAACGTTAAGAGTAATCTTAAACTCATGGACAGGATTGCAGAGTTAACTACCAGGACACAAACAATCATGTGTACAAGCAGGCCTGTTAACACAGAAGGCTTTGTCTGGCTGCAATTCTTTGAAACACCTGCTTTCAACTTACGTCCTTGGCTGGCATCGGGGTGCTTAGATATGGGGACCATCCCTAGCACTCTAACCTAACTCCTGTGCCTTGACTATTTGTGAAAGCCATAAAACTTATGTGGAGCGCCTGCCTTCCTCCTGGGTGGGGTCTAGAACTTTTGTGGGTGCTAAGCAGGAGTTGGGGGGTCCCCGTGGGCACATATATGACCAGCCTTCCAAGAAGACCCCTGGCTCTGAGCCTGAGGGGCATGGATCCCCCACGTGTTGTCCCAACTTGATGCTGGAACTGACTCCACCTATGGGACCCCACTGGGAGAGGAATCTCGGTGTAAGCACACCTATGTCCACCCTGCTACACGCACTGCTTTAGTACCTTCACTTTGGCCAATCTTGCCAGTGTCATTTCATTGTTATAGGTAAGAGTCACGAGAGTACTGCAGGTTCAGTCCTCTCAGCGGAGGAGCAAGCCCAGTGTGGTCCCGGAGATGCCGACACAGTGTCAGAATCATCCCCTTTGACATTGTATTTATAGGAGAAGAACATGGATGGATAATTCCGTCCCATGGAAGGACATCGCTACACAAACCAGTCTGCTCTCACTGTTTCCTTCTGACGAGAGCAGAGCCCCAGTGATTCGTGGGAAGAAATGCATGGCGCCCAGGGTTACTTTGTCTGTTTCCCCAGTTCAGCGATTTACCACAGCACCATGGGAGCCAGAAATGCTCCATGTGAAACGAACCGCAAGGGCTTCTCAGTGGATTGTAGATCACTGCCAACGGGCCCCTGCAAGGCTCAACTGGACCCCCATGTACCAGTGATGGAAGACAAGCGAGCCTACCGTAATTGTCAGCCGCTGCGTCTGCCTTCTCCATGTGGATGCTTTGCGTGACTTTTGGACAAATTTCAATTTCTTTATACAGCTGAAAATTACAAAGAGGAAGCTAGTTAGGGTGACATTATAAAGAACTTCTGAAGAGCAGTCATTATTCAAAGTAGAAACTTAGAATTCCTTGTTTCACTCAGCACGTCTTTTCTCACCTTGTTAAAAAAAAAAAGAGTGTAAAAATTTAAAGAGCTAAAGTAACTACAACCTCTAATGCTGGGAGAGGAAGGGGTGTGTATCAAAGTCAAGAATAAGTAATAAAGACCTTGGCATGGGATTCATGGAAATAAGAGAACTCTCTGCTCCCATTCTATTCTACTCCCATACAGCCATTTTGTAAAAAATTCACAATATTACAAATAGAGACAAAGACAGTATTGGTTTTGGGGTTTTTTGTCAGTCATAGGGCCTGAACTCTGGGACTGGGCGCTGTCCCTCAGCTCTTTAGCTCAAGGCGAGCGCTCTACCACTTGAGCCACAGTGCCACTTCTGACAAAGAGAGCATTGAAACAAACAAGGAATTATGTTAATAGATAACATTCTTTTTTAGCCACAGTTTGCCAAAGTTAGCCAAGAAGAAACTGATTTTTATAAATGAATCACCTGTCTGGAAACCTAAGAATGTCTAGATAGATTAATTTTACAATGCCAAGATAAGAATGACATACAGGCTGCACATCAGAAATGTTTCTTTCGAAGGGGAAAAACAAATCGCTTAAACAGGAATACAGGTGGACCCATTGCAACAATGAGATGTACAAGTCGTTATGCTGAAAATGAACTTTACAACTTTGGTGGGGGGGGGGGGGGGGGGGGGGGGTTGGGGGGGAAGGATGGGAAGGGGAAACAAAGGAGGAGGCTACAATGCTTGACAAGAAATGTATTCATTATCTTGCCTATGTAATTGTAACCCCTCTGTACAGTATTTTCACAATTAAAAAAAATGTTTCTTTCCTTCCAAGCCCAGTGAGACAGACCTGTAATCCTGGCACTGGGGAGGTTGAGGCAAGAGGATGCTAAATTGGAAGCAAATCTGTCTCAAGAAACTAAGGGCTGAGAGGCGCAGGACACGGTGGTCTCTTGACTAGCGCATTAGGCAATGGATTCTTATCGTTAGGACCACAAAAAAAGTTATCACTCAAATTAATTGATAGTCGCTTTTGGTATATCTGAACCTAATCACAATGATTCAGGAATTTCCAATGATATATGTGTGTCTTTGCATTTCACATAAACTTTGAGACAATCTCTATCTTAAAAATAAAGGCCGGGGCACCAGTGGCTCACCCCTATAATCCTAGTTACTCAGGAGGATCTGAGGATCACAGATCAAAGCCAGCCCTGGCAGGAAAGCCTAAGAGAGACTGATCTCCAATTAACCACCAGAAAACCAGAAGTGGCACTGTGGCTCAAGCGGTAGAGCTCTCGCCTTAAGCTGAAGAGCTCAACGACAGTGCCCAGGCCAAGAGTTCAAACCCCACAACCGACCAAAAAAAAGGGAACAAGGCTGGTGAGGAAGTATTTTACTCAATTCCTAAGGCCAGAACACACAGAGATGACACCTGAACCCTTGCTGGCTCCAGTGCTAAAATGCTTCACACTCCACTAAGATGCCTCAAACCTTGGGGAAATGAGCCGAAAGCTGAAACCCAAAATTGAAGGCAAAAATCTAAACACTGATAGGACAAAGTCATGTACAGAATGTTAAAACTATTCGTTGATCTTGAAATGCAAATAAAATTTTATGCATGCTATCTAAGAGAAAATGTATACTGTATCACTAAAGCAAAGTCTTGGTGATTCTCTGACCACACAACCTTCTGAAAGAAACGAGTTTATTCAGACAGGTAGAAAAGAATGCCAATTACTTTCTCTCAACTCACTTTGGCCATCTGAGAGGTGAGCCTATTGGATGACAATTCGGGAACCTGGGATCAGTCTGTTGTATATAATAAATGTTGGGGGATGGGAGAAGAACCTGGAAAGCACATCCCAGATTCATTTGAACATCCTCTCCTAGTGTAAGTTCCACCACGTGCCACATGGTAGGGGCATCAAGCGGAATGTGATTTTATTTGTATACTTCAGAAATATTTCGTATGTTCCATATCTTACCTATAGTAAGTAATGCTGCAATAAACATAGTCGTGCTGGTAGCTGTAGTGTGGTCTTGTTGTAAACATTTGGGTAAATGCCCAAAAGTGGGATTGCTGGGTCATAGGCGAGCTCCCACCCAGATGCCCCTCAGTAGATGAATGGATCAAGAAAATGTGGAATTCTATGCCTCCATCAGAAAGAATGACATTGCCCCATTTGTTAGGAAATGGAAAGACTTGGAAAAAATTATATTAAGTGAAGTAAGCCAGGCGCAAAGAAACATAGGTCCCATGGTTTCCTTTATTTGCAATATCTGTATATGTCTGAGTCAAGCAGAAAAGGTCAGATAAGGTGATGTTAGGGAAATGATTCCTAAGGTAAGTATTCAAATGTTTTTGTTTCTTTCATGCGATTGTTTCTAACACAGTTGTAAGATTATTTCTTTGTTGCTTTGTATGTCCCTCCCCATAGTATAACCCCTGCTTTTACTGTATTTGATGTCGGTATAATTTGTGGAGGGGAAGGGGAAAAATGGATCGTTTAAATAGGGATACAGGTGGATCCATTGTACAAGTCGTTATGTCGAAAACGAACTTTACAACTTTCGTGCGTGGGCGGGGGGGTGGGGGCCGGGAGGAGGATGGGAAGGGATGAGAAGAGGAAAAAAAGGAGGAGGCTACAATGCTTGATAAGAAATGTACTCATTATCTTGCCTATGTAATTGTAACTCCTTTGTACAGTATTTTCACAATAAAAAAATAAAAGAAGAAATATTTCATATGTATTAATTTCCCAAATTTCTTAGAAGAAATCAGTTATATTGATTTTTCTTTTTTTTTGAGGGGGGGGGGTACCAGTTCTGGGACTTGAACTCAGGGCCTAAGTACTGTCTCTGAGGATTTTTTGCTCAGAGCAAGCATTTGAGCCACATCTCTACTCCTGTCTTTTCTGAGGGTTAACTGGAGATAAAGAGTCTCAGGAACTTTCCTGCCCTGGCTAGCTTTAAATCGTGATTCTCTGATACCACCTTTCTGAGGAGCTAGAATTACAAACATGCTCCACCAGCAACCAGCTTATATTGATTTTTAGTTCATGAAATATAATCAACAAAATTATAAATCACAACTTCTTTAAATAAGGTTTACAGCACATATCCTAACACCACGTAATGCTCAAGGAAACACTATCTACAGCTGAAAAAAACCACTTGGGATTTCATGGGTGCCTTCATGAGTAAAAGCCACATCTTTCCACCAGGTGGCAGTATGTAGCTGGTCTAACAGCCTGGGCAAAGATCCAATAGGAGCACAGCTTCCTGGACCATCTTTCTTGGGTTTTGTTTTTACTTTTTCTTTTTTGGTGGGTCATGGGACTTGAACTCAGGACCTGGACACTGTCCCTGAGCTTTTTTGCTCAAGACTAGCTCTCTTTGAGTCACAGCATCACTTGTGGGTTTTATGGTGGTTAATTGGAGATTAAGAGTCTTAGCAACTTTCCTGCCCAGGCTCACTTTGAACCACAATCCTTTTATCTCAACCTCCTGAGTAGCTGGGATTACAGGTGTGAGCCACCAGCACCCAGACTTTCTTGATCTTTTGTAATACTACCTCCCACTTTTCTTCACAATTGCTTCTTTTACTGCTATCAGAAAACTTGGGATGACATACACAGGCTCTCTGGCTCAGTCTTCTTTACCCTGGTTAAGACTAAAGCCAGGTTTAATAAAGCTCTGATGGGGGCTGGCAAGGTGACTCAGTGGTAGAGTGCTTGCCTTGCATGCATGAGGCCCTGGGTTCGATTACTTAGCACTACATAAACAGAAAAAGTCAGAAGTGGCGCTGTGGCTCAAGTGGTAGAGTGCTTGCCTTGAGCTGAAGATCGAGCACAGGGAGAGGGCCCAGGCCCAGAGTTCAAGCCCCATGACCAAACAAATAAACAAAAAAACACTCTGGTAAAATATATGCTATTTCAAGAATAGGTGAGCATTAAAATGGATTTTTAATGAAATCACAATGTTAGAGGTTAGATGTCTTTAGCAATGAAGTGTCACCCAAATTCCCTAGATTTGATTAAGCCAATAATGCAGCATGTTTTCCTTGCTTTCAAAAGCTGAATAAGGCCAAGCACACATACTAGGGCTTGACCTCAGGGCCAATGTACTGTCCCTTAGCTGTTCGGCTCATGACTGGTGCTCTATCACTTGAGCCACACCTCAGCTTCAGGGTTTTGAACTTTCCTGTCAGGGCTGGCTTCAAACTATGCCTCAGACCTGACTCCTGAATAGCTAGGATTATAGGTAAGAGCCACCAGCTCCCAGCTTAGTACGGGATTTTGAGAAGCAAATGCCTCCACAGACCTCAGCCACATTCCTGATCCTTCCATAGACTGTGAACAGACAACCAACTAATCAGGAAAAAAAAAAAAAACTGCCAAAGGAGTCATTTATAGTAACACAATCAGGAAAGCAGATAAATTGATCACCTCCAAGGGTAAGAGAATATTTGATCACCAAAACAAATATAGTAAAAGCCTTTCAAAATGGTCTTTCACATCTAGTACTACTCACTTTTACTACTATTAATCTGACATGGCAGAGAATAGAGGTTCTGGAAGTCAGACATGTGAATGTAATTTATGAGGATGGCTTCCGGCCTGGGCAGAATTTCTGAGACATCAACATCAGATAGGAGGAAGGCTAGGAAGGAGCACAAACTATTTGTGGACTGATGCATACTGAGACAAAAGGACATAATCTAAATATCTAAACACTCCCAAAGAAATATGCAGGAATGCTTCGCTCAGAAAGTCTCTACTTTGGAATATATATTCTGCTTCATGGCCTAACACTAGCACAAAACAAGGAACTCCACAGATAATATGTGAATGGTCTATGAACTTGGCTATTGGTGGAAAAAGATACTTTTATCAAACAGCATTTTCTTCTATCAAAACTGCATGCAGGGGCTGGGAAGGTGGCTCAGTGGTAGAGTGCTTGCCTTGCATGCATGAGGCCCTGAGTTCGATTCCTCAGCACCACATAAGCCAAAAGAAAAAAGCCAGAAGTGGTGCTGTGGCTCAAGTGGTAGAGTGCTAGCTTTGAGTTGAAGAGCTGAGGGACAGCGCCCAGGCCCAGAGTTCAGGTCCCACGACCGGTCTTCCCCTACCCCCCCACCAAAAAAAAAAAAAACTGCATGCAGGCAATAAACACATCAAGGTCTGCAGTGCGGGTGACTTTGTCCTGAATAAAAATCTGTCATTTTTTATATCACATTCTACTTGCTACTAATATCTCAAAATATGACTTATGATTGGGAACCAGTGGCTCATGTCTATAATCCTAGCTACTCAGGAGGTTGGGATCTGCAGTCCAGAAAGATAATCTAAAAGACTCTTTTCTCTAGTTAACCAGCAAAGAGCTGGAAGTAGAGGTGTGGTTCAAGTACTAAAGCACCTGCCTTAGCAAAAAGAAAAGATTGCAAGGTCCTTAGTTCAAGCCCCCGGCACCAGCAAATTTTTATATGTATGTGTATATACATATACAGTATGCCTGTGTATACATATATATGTAGCAGCCACTCAACCTGCCACTAGGTCTTGGAATTTAATGAGCTAAGGAATAGATGAATATATTATCTAACCTATAGATATGTTTGGTAACTATTTTATTCTAACTGAGTTATGGATAAGTCTATGTATTGTATTTTATGCAACTTAATGCACTATTCTATCCAAAGTGTACCTATCTATTCTATCCAATGCACTATCCAAAGCATAAAAAGGCAGGTTAAGAACCTTGGTAAAAATAGACATATTAGAGCAAACAAGGCTATGGCATTTGTTTCCCTAAGGCATCTAGGGCTGGAGACACTTGCAAAAAAGCAAGAGAGCATTCTGTGACCTCTTTGTATTTTAGATTCATTCTAAAAGTCAGAACATGTCCACAGCAAAACTCCACAAACAGACTACACTGGACACACACGGTCTTCTTTCACAGATGACACCACACAATGGCCAGGACTTAAAAAATAATAAGCTGATACAAATTCAAAAGATCTATGTCAAGTATTAGCTCCTTTTCTGTATAGAACACTGAATTAAGTTACATGTCCTCCCTGAAATGAGGATGCAAAAATTCACCACGCAATGATGCAAAATTTATGCTCAGTAGTTTTTGGAGAATTATCAACAACAACAAAAATCTCGCTCCCTCCCCCCACCTCCTTTTCCCTGACTCTCTCTCTTTTGCTCTAAAACAAACAGATTGGCTCCACTGAATGGCTCACACCTGTAACCCTAGCTATTCAGGAGGCTAAGATCTGAGACGCATTGTTCAAAGCCAGTCCAGGCTGTAAAATCTGTGACACTCTTCTCTCCAATTAACCACCAAAATGTTCAAGTGGTAGAGCACTAACCATGAGCAAGGACAGGCTCAAGGACAGTACTCAGACCCAGAACTGGCAAAAAATAAAAATAAAAAATGTAAAAGTATGTAAATAAACACACAGAGGTCTGTCTCACTGTGTTGTCTAGGCTGGTCTCAAACTTCTGGACCCAATGGATTCTCCTGCGTCAGCCTCTCAAATAGCTGGGACTATAGGTATTCTCTTTTTTTAATTAGGAAAAAAAGATTCCTCCTTCCTTTAACAGAGCACAAATACTGGAACTTTCTGCACAAAAGAAAAAAGCACTGGAAATTTCTGTACAGTTTCTCCGTTAAATGTAACCACTGCTTCAATACACATTAAATGGTGCTTAGAAATGGACACCATCAGGACAAAGTAGTAAAGCACCTGCCTTTTAAGCCTGGAGTTCAATCTCCAGTATCACCAAAAAATTAAAAACAAAAGAAAGTGGATTCATCATTTTGCTGCTCTATTAATGTGTGTGTGTGTGAGTGTGTGTGTGTGTGTGTGTGTGTGTGTGAGAGAGAGAGAGAGGGAGGGAGAGAGAGAGAGAGAACATGGGGGCTTGAACTTTGAACTCAGGGCCTTGTACTCCTCCCTAGCATTTTTTGTTCAAGCCTGGTGCTCTACCACTTGAGCCAAACCTCCTGCTTTTTGCTAGTTAACTGGAGATGAGAGGCTTAGATCTGTCTGCCTGGGCTGGCTTTAACTATGATTCTCAGATGGCAGCCTCCTGAGTAGCTAGGAACCACCAATGCCTGGCTTCCCTCTTCTCCTTTATAATATGATCAGATTGTTATGCTTCTTTACAGAAAACACAGGAAGAGGCCTCAGGTAACCTTTTGGAGTGACAGATTGCTTCAAATAATAATTACGGTGCAGAAACATGACTGTATGCATTTGTCAAAGCCTCCAATGGCAATGTTGCTGAGAGTTTAACAGTATGTAAAACATACCTCAATAAAGCTGACTTACAGCACGGTTTCCTACTGAGTTCTCAAATCATTCTTCTCTTTTCCAAAACATGAACCCATGGATTTAAAACTTTAGTCCCACTCTCGCAAAGCAGTGCCCTGGCCCCCCAAAAGATGACTTAGTACAGGCAAGCAGAAAGAATTCCAACGGAGGCCATTGGCTCCCAAAATCTTTCCTTATTCAAAACGAAAAATGTACTACTCAACTAATGAAAAACAACTTATCACCAGCAAACTGCATGAATCACTAGGACTATCTGCTACATTACTCACTATCTATCTCTAATCCATATGTGTGCGCACATGTGTGTGCTGGTCCTGAGGCTTGAACTCAAGGCCTGGACACTGTCCCTGAGCTTTTTTGCTCAAGGCTACCATTCTACCACTTAAGCCACAACTCCATTTCCAGCTTTTGGTGATTAATTAGAGATAAGCCTCTCACAGGACTTTCCTACTTGGGCTGGCTTCCAACCACAATCATCAGATCTCAGCTTCCAAAGTAGCTAGAACTACAGACATGATCCACGGGTACTTTGCTCTAATCTTTTAAAATCCTTGAAATTAAGCACTCACTATCTGACCAATTCATGATAGATAAGCAGTAAGAACAACATCAAAAGCCAGGTTGGGTTCAAAACCCAAGTACAATAAGACTGTTGAAACCCAGACACCCCCAGAGCTGACATCCATGAGCACTGACATCAGTACAATGCTAACAGGCTGGGCCGTGCGAAGAGATGCAGCTTTCTGTTCATCCACCAGATTCGACCCACCAGTTTCAATATGGATATGAAAGTCACACAAAGCCTGAGGTAGTGCTTCACTGTGGAATGAATAGTCAACAATTTAAAACAAAAGGCTACAATGAAGCTGGGAAGAATGAATAAAACCCTATCTGAGCTCTAGCTCTGGGTTTCCATGTTTTAAAGTAGTACCCAGCTACTCTTGCATGCATGAAGGTGCCATCTCCATTCTGGAGGTTCTCGGATAGGTAAGGTCATTTCCTCCAGCTTCAGAGCTCTGAATGCAGCTCATTTATTTGAGAAATTGTTCCACTCCACCGACCACAATTAATACAAGTACACACATAATTTGAAAATAATCTCCCACAGAATATACTTGGACAACAGTCATCAGCATTACCAGTTCATAAATGTCCTCCTCGGGATGCGGAACATAGAACTGCATTTTGTTAGCTATTAAAAACTTCAGACGCAGGTAATGAGCAGAATGATCCAGTTGATGTGTCTGGGAGAGAAAAAAAAGAAAAAAAATGTCTGTTCAGTAAGAAACAGGAGTGATTACATCTCAGCCATGTTACTATGTTTTCCCAAGAACAAGATATCTGTTCAAGGGACAGGGATGTGCAGTTTCTATACGTCTCAAAACATTCATATTCTAAACTCAGACACAGAACTCATTCAGGAAATTCCAGGATATCATACAATTCCATGGGAATAACTGAGTCACACCTTCCCCTTCCCCTCATTTGGTCTGTTAGTTTTTTTTTTTTTTTTTTTTGTCTGTTTGTTTTTGGGGCCAGTTCTGGGGCTTGAACTCAGGGGCTCGGCACTGTCTTTGAGCTTTTGTGTCCAAGGCCAGTGCTCTACCACTTGAGCCACAGTGCCATTTCTGGCTTTTTGGTAGTTAATTTGAGATAAGAGTCTCATGGACTTTCCTGCCTGGGCTGGCTTTGAACTACAATCCTTAGACTGTGGTTTTCAGCCTCCTGGAATCGGGGAATACAGCCGTGAGCTACTGATGCTTGTGGTGTACTTTAACACTGGGTTTTCAACAAAAACCATGGCAAGAAAGAACCTCTGCATATACCTACACAGATCCTTAAAAAACAGTGGGAGGAAACGAAGGAAAGTATTTACTGTGCCCAGGCAGTTATTTTGTCAGCTCTGCAGACTTGGGACTAGCTGTTAACAATTCATTTGCAAGGAGTCAGTGTGAGACAGTGTTTGGATTTCAATCTTATTCATATATTCCAGAGATTCCCTCCAGAGGTAGGTGACAGGTGACAGGTATGAGTGCAACTTTGGAAACACACTGAATGACATGCCCAAGAAAAACAATTCTATGACGGCTATTTCCACTGGTCTAGGATGCGTCTAGCTAAAAAAGCATCTTTGAATTTGTTTTGATAATAACAGAATCATGATAATATGGTTTTATAAATAATTCTCAATGTACTATCAAGAAAGTCAAAGGGAAAAAGTAAGGAAAGCTGTTCGACAGTTACATGACAACATAAAAATGTATGGTTAGAAAGGAAAATGTTAAGACTGAGTAACTTTTAAAATGTCCTTATCGTTGAAAAATTATAATCTAAAATGCTGATAGAAAAAAATAGATTATTTTGCTCCCAAAATTATCTCAATTTGGGGGGAGGGGTGGCTTGCGTGAATAAATTAATAGAACTCAGGTTGATAATTACAGAACCTAGGCAATGGATAATGAGAATTTACTATGCTTCTCTCATATAAACTTGAAATTTTTCACGAAGTAAATATATAATCCCTTCATATTCAAAGCTCTAATTATGAAAATTATTTCAATATATACAAATGTATGTTTATCTGTGTGTACATATATATATGTGTAAATATAAATAAAAGTATCTGTCCTGGGGCTTGAACTCGGGGCCTGGGCACTGTCCCTGAGCATTTTCGCTCAAGGCTAGCACTCTACCACTTGAAGCACAGCTCCACTGCTGGCTTTTTGGTGATTAATTAAAAATAAAGAGTCTCACAAACTATCCTGCCCAGGCTGGCTTTGAACTTCATCTTAACCTCCTCAGTAGCTAGGTTTATCAGCACCTGGCAAAGAAATTAATTTTTAAGTAGTTTTTTTTCCTTCCCAAGTAGTCTATACTTCTATAAATGTACAGGAAGGATATAAATCCATTTGAACTTTTAGACGTGCCAGACACTGTGTGAGAGTATCAACATGAATAAGATAGTTCACTCATCAGAAGTTACGTGTGTTATGGGCAGAAGGGTATGAAAACAATGGGTGCTAGAGAAGTGGTCATTTCATTTTTTAAATGCATATACTCAGGAAAGACATCCTGCATTATAGCAAGAGCTCACTCTGGAAAGTAAAAACAATCCGTTCCCTTTAAAAACCTTGGCAGAATGATTTTCAAGTTTCTGTCAGTGATTCCTGGGGACCCCCGACGTGTATCCTATTCCCGAGTAACACGATAGTCTGCGGCCGCTGTGCAGAACACAGACGCTATTCACTTAACACGTTCTGGACACCTGGCTTTGCTTCCATTGGCTGTCTGTATGGAAGGCCGGATGTTATTGTCTGACAGGCCCAGGACTGTTGATGTCAAAGATAATAAGGCTGGATTGGTGAAATGTAGAACAGAGAAGTTCTTAAGAGTGATGCCT
The DNA here is from genome assembly GCF_000151885.1 of Dipodomys ordii. Lineage (NCBI taxonomy): Eukaryota > Metazoa > Chordata > Mammalia > Rodentia > Heteromyidae > Dipodomys > Dipodomys ordii. The sequence goes on along the minus strand of NW_012267320.1, from coordinate 4,991,696 downwards.
CCTGTTTGTCAGAGAAGCACCAAGACAAACAATGAGAAAATAGTAATATTTAGGGTGATGTGATGAGCCAGAAAAGCTTGAGAGAGGGGTATAATGCCTCCTACCTCTCAGGGTCCTCACCAAAACCTTTCATTAGAAGCGAAACTTTTAGGTTTGCCATCTGTTCCCTACTGAGGCAGAAAGGAAAAAGAAATGGAATTTCACGGGGTCTTAATAACAGGAATAAAGCAGCTTGGAAATCTTTATGGACACTCCAAATGAGACTACTGTGAAGCCAATCCACCTTCTGCAAATCAGATCCAAGTAGTGAATTCACTAACGAGACTCTGATACCTGAAATCCCGGTGTGTGTGTGTGTGTGTGTGTGTGTGTGTGTGTGTGTGTGTGTGTGTGTGTGTGTGTGTGTGTGTGTGTGTGTAAGAGAGAGAGTGTCAGGCACTCAGGGCTGCAGGTGGCTCTCACCCCTAAAACACTACCCTGCTGCTGACATTTCTACATTTGCAAAAGGAAGAAGAAAGCGTGGTTAGGAGAGGGGAGGGGGGCTCACCTCAACTGTCTAATGCAGGGCAGAGAACAAAAGAATGATAAATATAGTAATAACAGTGTTAGGATGATTCTTGACATATACCTTCCATTGTATTTTTCAAACTTCTTTTAATTATCCTAAGAATTATTTTAAAAATGAGTAAGATCCATTTTAACTGGTTTTATATACCACCATACACATGCATACATACATACATATAATAAAGTATATAAATGCATTTGTATAAACTTAAGCATGCCATATACCATGTAAAGCACTGAGAATGTAGACACCAATAAAAAATAAATGTAGCCAGTCATTGGTGGCTCACATCTGTAATCTAGTTACTCTGGGGGCTAATATTCGAGGACAGAAGCCAGCCCAAGCAGGAAAGTCTGTGAGACTTATTTCCAATATGACTGAAACATGGAAGTAGAAATGTGGCTCAAGTGGTGGAATGCTAATCTTGAACAAAAGAAGCTCATGTATAGTATCCAGGCTTTGAGTTCAAACCTCAGGACCAAAGCGTGCACACACACGCACACATGCACGCATATACGCATATACACACACAAAGATAAAACTCTTCAGGAATGTGTAGTATAGGGTAGGATGAGTCTTAATAATTTAAAATTTTCAAACTAATCTAAATATAATGAGGCCGAAGGTGGTAGTTCACACATTATCTCAGTACACAGAAGGCTAAGGCAGAACTATGTTGTAAGGCCATTCTGGGCTATAGAGTAAAAAAAAGTGTGTGTGTGTGTGTGTGTGTACATCTTTGAACAAAAGGAATTCCAAATGCTAAGGAGTAATTTAGGATAGTGATTGTAATAAATATGTGACCTCCTTTAGACTTGGAAAATGTTCAAGAGAAATTTTCCTTCAGAAGAAGAATTCAGTTACGAAAATATCCGAATTGTATGATTTGTTTCCCAATGTACATTTATTCAAGCAACTCAGAGAGCATCAGACTCACTGTGAAACAAGGCAGCTGCAAAGGATACCATAAAGTATTATCCTAGAGCACTGTGTAGTTTCTTTGGCCTTCTTTTTTAAAAATCAGTATCTTAAAATTGTTTCAAAGAGGAAAGTAGCAAAATATCAATGTAAATCTTTCACAAGCATAGTTTAAGTCATAGATGAAAATGCAATAGATAAAAGTGTATTGTCCTAGATCTTCTAATCTATGTTGTGTTCTTCTATTTCTCTTAATTTTGATGAAGCCTCTCTGGGAATCATCCAAACACATAATTGCTGAGTAGAGAAATGCATGCACACACACACTCCTGCACACACACACACACACACACACACACACGTATACACACACAAATACATGAGGTGCTATGCAGAATTTCCAAAGATATTGCCTCTGGCTTCCCAAGTGACCTTTTGTTTTTTAAATGCCAGTTATTTGGCTACTAAAGGCCTTACATTAACTTTAGCAAAAGCATGAAACACCAAGACCACATGTGCACATTCTGAATACACATGCTTTACTTTTGCAATATTTTAGAATTGCAACAACGTGAATATATCCAAAACCTATAGGCCAACGTGCTTAATTGCTGTCCCTAGCAACAATCATTGTAGTAACAGCTATAACATGAAACACAGATGTTGAAACAGGTACTATACCAGAACTTGACTGGTGATCAGATGGCAGATGGTAAACGGATGTGAAATGATGAGGATCAGAGAGAAAAGGAAAGAGAATGAGCTGAATGCAAGAGACAGGAGAAAGAGATTGATTATTAAATATGAGAAGCATCTGCCACCAACGCTGAAGACAGCAACAATGACATCGATGGCATGCATTCTTATATCTTTATTTTCAATCCCTCCTCCAACCACAACACAAAATTAAACTGAAAAACAAAAAACCCACTCACCATTCTCTTAGGTCATTAATAACATGTAGCACTATCTCCTCCATTATCTCTTTTGCTCTAAAGAATAAAATTGGCTCCACTAATTACAACAAAGTGTTTCCAAAGAAGAAGCACCTGGCTCTGAGCACACTATATAATTTATCCTACATAATGCTCTTCCGAGACCATCAATTTCTTAAAGTGTATCGTCGAAGGTTTCTGTTTTTAAACTCCGGAGATGTATGCTCATTCCACACTGTGCTGTCTTTGTTATTTTATTTCTAGGCTTTGGCAAAAAAAGAAATGAGGACCCAGGGAATATTCATCAAGATGGTCTCTTTCAGAGACAAAATAAAAATAAAAAATTCCCAAGGAAGAGGTCTTAGGCATTATTTAAAGAGGATCACAAAATGGCCATGACAGTAACTGTCCTTCATTCAGTTTATCTCAATAAAGCTAAAAGTTGAAAAAGTACTTAAAAACTGGGTCGACCATTTATGGCTCCACCCACTGATCACTTTCCACCAATGGATGTGATTACCAGAAAACTGTAGCTTCATCTGTTGAGTCCTAAGCCAATGGGCATAGGACACTATTAAGCCCCAGAGTTCCTAAGAAACAACTTCCAGATTTGATCCTAGGCAACATTTAAAAAGAAAGAAAAAGAAAAAAGACCAGAGTCCTACTTCTAGTACCTTCAGCTGCTGCTCGGAGAGTAAACTCCCACACCTCGAGAGAACATTAATGGTTCTCTAAAGAACTAAGCTCATCTATAAATAAAAGAACGCAGAAATCCTAACCAGGCCTATTTTGTAAAGTAATTAAAATGAAAAATTATGAACAGAGATGTCATTATCTTCCAAAGCAAGAACTCACACACATAAAGGAATCCAAGTACGTAAGGTGATACCTTTTATTTTTAACATCTCTGTGGGGGCTGACTTTAGATTTTGCCTTAAAACAAGTGGCAGTTCTATATGATTATTTGGGAGTCATGTTTGATCTGGACACTTCTATTCCTAAGTTGTACTCTACTCTTTCCCTTAAAAAGGATCTATTGATTTGTTTTCTTCAAAGTCATAGGAATTATTATTGATTGTAGAACTATAAATATCCATTTACGGCCAGGCACTGGTGCCTCACACCTGCAAATTTAACTACTCAAGAGGCTGAAATCTGAGGATCATGGTTCAAAGTCAGCCTGGGCAGAAATGCACCAATTAGCTACAAAATATTTTTTTAAAAGCAATCGAGAAGTGGAGCTGATAGTTCTTGTGACAGTCTATCTATCACACTGGGATACACCCAGGTTTGGGCTCAGTCTCCCCTTTGCAATGACTATTACGTGAGCCTAGATAAAGAACTAAGGCTCTTCTTGAAGACTCACTTGCTCCATCTGTAAAATGGAAAAGTTAACAGCTCGGTCTCAGACCATTAATCCCACTATATACGCAAAAGCATGCAAAAAAAAGCTCCTTTCTTTCCTCTTTTCCTGCTCTCATGCCAGGACATTGATATGACAAGAATGGGATGGAGGGGAGGGAACAGAGCTAGGTTCACTTTGACATTTCTGCAGTTTAAGGTAAAAGCTCTACTAGAGGAAATGAATTTCATTATTTTTCCATTTAAAACACTAATTCTGTGTTCTCAAAGAGAACTCTCCCATCATGGAAATCAACCTTACACTCATCTCAGTTTTCCCCTACTTTAAAGATGGCAGTTATATATCAATTGCTAACTAAAGAACGAGGTGAAAAACACTACTCATACTATGATGACATTAAATATATATAGAAATATATGTATAGAAAGAAATGGAAGGATAATGTTAAAAGGTTTGTTGTGGTTATGTTTAGATTGTATTAAAGTCCTCAGCACAGTAATATGGTATTTTTGCCTGTAGATTTGCTAAGCTGTGTGAATGTAATATGCTAGCTACAAATCTATCTCAACCTACCATAAGTATTAACACCAGTTAGCTATGTAGAAGAGTTTCTCCCTTCCCCCAAAAGTACTACTTATATTATTATGTACATTGTCACAAAGGAATACAACACTGCCCTGAAATGGAGACGTTTTAAACACTTTTTTTCCCCTTACAACTGAGTTTTCTTGTGCACTTCCATGTCTTCTTTATCTCATATTGCTGTTTCTCAAGGAAACCATCTAAAGTAGCTTGGTACCTTGCAAATATGCTCCAGGGTGTCCCGTGCAGTATCTCCTGGCCGGACAACAGTCAGGGCTGGCTGATTATTGGGCAGACAGAACCAAGATGGAGTGAAATACTCATGGACCCAAATGTCGCAGTCAGGATTGTGCTGGTGGACGCTAGGTAAGACCACTTCTTTCTCCCTCTGGAATAAGAAGCAAAGTTAGCCAAGCAGAAACAGTCCGTCTCTGCACACAGGTATTATCTATTCCTAGGAAAATGGCCAGGGCAGAAGCAGGGGCCGCGATGGGGGTTAGGAAACCCTTGGAGACAAAGAAAAGCTATTGAGAAAGGAGGAGGATGGTCACAGTGCGGGGGGCGGGGGAAACAGATTTCTGACTTCAGCTATGGGAAGGTTTCCCATGTAGCCCACAGAATCCATTGGTAGGAAAGGCATGAATGAGTAGTACCAAAACATGGAAGAGAACAACAACAAAAAAAAAACCACAGATGACCATTTGGCTCAGTGTTATTGCTATTATTTCATCTACAAACCCATTTTAAGTTTTGAGCAGAGATTCCATCAGCAAATATTTCCTGTATGACATCTATACTTCAAAGCAACAATGAGATCCCATGGAAATATTGCTCATAAAGGTACTGTTCTAACACGACCTATTGACAGGCAGCATCATCATTTTGGGGCTCTCTTTGGGCCTCTAAGCATAACTCTGGGAGAGGGAAAGCTCCATTTCCCAGATAAAGTTCACAGGAATTGAGGATGAGCCTCCTGGCCAGCCTCCTGAGGTCATTGAAATTACTCCATCCAAAAATGAGGGATAATAGAAAGCTTGCAAATGTAGAAGCAAGCTGAGCAGCTGAAGAAAATGCTCCATAAATAGAGGAAAAATGAGGAGCCCAGTCATATAATCCAGAAAATAATTCTCTTAGATATTGGCAATGTAAACACTGTATTGATTATTGATGTTCACTATGTTCCAACTAATATGACTGCACTGTTGGCGTATAACCAAACCATGGATTGGAAATTATATAATTATAGATTACAAAGGACAAAGCTAATTACAAGAAGCACATTACAAGAAGAAAAAAGTTTCTAAACAAAGGTTCAGAAGTAACACAACAACTTCCATATGAAAGAAGGGTAGGATCCAAGAATGGGGAAATGTTCCAGTAAAGACCACTAAGATAGCCAGGCACCAGTAGCTCACACCTGTAATTCTAGATACTCAGAAGGCTGAGATCTGAGGATCACAGTTCAAAGCCAGCCTGGGCAGGAAAGTCTGTGAGACTCTTATCTCCAAGAAACTACTAGAAAAACGGAAGTGGAGCTGTGGCTCAAGCAGTAGAGCGCTCACCTTGAGCTGAACAGTGCAGGGACAGTGCCCAAGCCTAGAGTTCAAGCCCCACGACCACCACCACCAACAACAAAAGACCACTAAGCTAAACCCAACTGCAGATCATCATTTCAGCCATGCCTTTGAATGCTATGGCTTTCACAGGTAAGTAGGACTCCAGGGAAAGAATTGCCAAACAGCAATCAACTTGCCCATATGCCATTAACTGTGAATGGAATCTTCCAAATGTTCTTACATGCTGTGTAAATGAAGAGCCCAACAGCACTTGAGTTTGACATGGAAACTGCTCTTTGAGAACAAGGCCTTCTAGCCAGGAAGTGAGATTTAGATAGATAGTTAGACATACAGACAGACAGAGAGACAGACAGATAGACAGACAGATAAAATGTCTGAGGAAAAAAAAGAAAAAAAACTAATAAAACTTATACATAAATCCAATGGCAAAAAACTAAATTGTCACCTTCTGTGTGTGGGAGAGGCTAGTCCATCATTCACATAGTGTGGAAGATGAACTGACCTCCTTTAGAACTGACTAAATAAATACCCAAAACTGTCTCTGATAGCAATATAATTTCATCAAATCTTGTCACAGATAGAAAGAAAGTGAGTATAATGGTGGGGTAGTTCCAAGGACAACTGGCTTGGTAGCCAGGATGACATCATCGGGCATTGTCTGCACATGGCCTTCTGATGGCCACTTTTTCCCCTTTCCCTCCTAGAACCAGATCCTCATGTACTGTGGTTTGAGACTCAGATCTTTCTAGAACATGGAGCTCAGTCACTGCTCGTTGACACTGTTTGGTTGCATGGCAACCAAGAGCTAAATTCTGTCATATTGATCCTGAGTCTGGAGAGCCAGAGAATCTTACCAAGGAGATGTTATCAACATCAGAACCTCCAAACAAAAAGGCACTTTGGACTTGGAAACTAGGGATGTCCATTGATTTAGAGGGTGAAAAAATTGTCAATAGAGGGAAGGGAAAGAAAAATATCACATTATCTTTCTGGGCTTTCAATCAAAGCAGTTTGAAAGCCTCTATTCAATTCAAGTGTAAGATTGAACTAAGTCTGTAAATTGTTAATTGAATACTTGACATGGGAAGCAAATGCATTTTTTTTTAAAGAACACAGTATCAGAACATTTCTTGGGAATTTAGTAGGAGCAAAATAGCATGTGTGGGCGGGGAACGAGGGCAGTCAAAACTCACCTCTTGGGAACAGAAGTTGTACATAAAAAGGAATTAGCAGTGACATAAAACCGCTAACTCACCACTCAAATTGTCTCATATTCTCATAGGAAATGTAACACATCAAATGATACGCATGAAAAATGTTATGTCAGCAGGAGAATGTTATTATTATCATCAGATTTTAAACATAAAATGATTTCTCCAGCTCACACTGACCTGTTATACAACTTTTTTTTTAAAAAAAGCTAATAATTTCAGTTTTTCATATTAAGTTGGCTTAATTTTAGTATTCCAAGAAACCATAGCATTGTGCATGTGCTGATGCATTTGTGGCACTTCTAGAAAAGGAACACGTGTTTATTTTTACCTTGCCATCTGGAACAATGTCATCAAATATTCCCTCCAAAGATTTCTTTACAGCGTCAGTTCCCTCTCCAAACACCTGCATATACAAAGTAACGTCTTAAAAAAAGAAATTTGAGCAATGAGGCAAATTAACCATGGGAAGGATAGAAATGGACAAGACTATTAGAATACATTATAATAGTTTTCAGATACTCCTACATCAAATCCCAACGTGGGGTGTAGAATGTATGGTAGCATACTGTGAAAATCACATCTTGTATGCAGATTAACTTCTCATGCCTTTAATTTTTTAAGATTATTTTTTGATCTGGATAGTTTCTATATTAATTCAAGGAAAATAAACTTACAAAAGCACTAACTAGATTCACTTAGATGAGAATTTATGCCTTACATATCTCATCAGGTATTTAGAAATAATATTCACTTTATTTTTTATCACTTTTTTAAAGGTAGGCATTAGATGATTTTTTTTAAAAAAACATACCATGCCAGAGAAGCTTCTTCAAATTATAAATGAGAAAAATACTTATTTTTTGAAATCTAGTGAATCTGACTAGCTTAATGATCACATGAAAATCATAACACTAGGCAGCCAATACCCAAACACATGGGCATGGGGAATTTTATGTGCTGGTTATAAAATAATCATACACTATTAGGATAAAGTACATGGTTAAGAAAAAGCTTTGCATTGAGTACAAATCAAGTACAAGAAAACAAGTGGCATACATCGACCTGAATTAATTAGTGAGTTAGTGAAGAATGAATTAATGAGTAAATTTCTATTGGAATGTTGGCTGCTAAGCAAGAAGATTTTGAAAATTCCTACTTTAAGAAAAAATTAAATGATGTATAAAAGACTACATTGTCGGGGCTGGGAAGGTGGCTCAGTGGTAGAGCGCTTGCCTTGCATGCCTGAGTCCCTGGGTTCGATTCCTCAGCACCACATAAGCAAAAAGAAAAAAGCTGGAAGTGGCGCTGTGGCTCAAGTGGTAGAGCGCTAGCCTTG